>NC_092771.1:57166496-57466496 GCF_047496795.1 Chiloscyllium punctatum
TGTGTGCGTGCGTGTCCCTCCCTCGCTGTGTGTGCGTGTCCCTCCCTCGCTGTGTGTGCGTGTCCCTCCCTCGCTGTGTGCGTGCCCCCCTCAATGATTGCGAGTGTGTCCCTCCCTCCCTCTATATGAGCATATCGCTCCCTCGCTGTGTGTGTCCCCCTCGCTGTGTGTGTGTGTGTCACTCCCTCGCTGAGTGTGCGCGTGTCCCTCCCTCGCTGTGTGTGTGCGTGTCCCTCCCTCGCTGTGTGTGTGCGTGTCCCTCCCTCGCTGTGTGTGTGCGTGTCCCTCCCTCGCTGTGTGTGTGCGTGTCCCTCCCTAGCTGTGTTTGTGCGTGTCCCTCCCTCGCTGTGTTTGTGCGTGTCCCTCGCTCGTGTATGTGTGTGTGTGCGTGTCCCTCCCTCGCTGTGTGTGTGCCTCACTGTGTTTGTGTCCCTCCCTCATGTGTGTGTGTGTGTGCGTGTCCCTCCCTCGTGTGTGTGTGTGCGCGTGCGTGTCCCTCCCTCATGTGTGTGTGCGTGTCCCTCCCTCGTGTGTGTGTGTGTGTGCGTGCGTGCCCCTCCCTCGTGAGTGAGTGTGTTTGTGCGTGCGTGTCCCTCCCTCGCTGTGTGTGTGCATGTCCGTCACTTGCTATATGCGTGACGCCTCACTGTGTGTGTGTGTGTCCCTCCCTCGCTGTGTGTGTCCCTCCCTCGCTGTGTGTATGTGTGTGTGTGTGTCCCTCCCTCGCTCTGTGTTTGTGTGTCCCTCCCTTGCTGTGTGTGTGTGTGTGTCCCTCCCTCGCTCTGTGTGTGTGTGACCCTCCCTCGCTGTGTTTGTGTGTGTGTGTGTCCCCCCCTCCCTTGCTCTGTGTGTGTGTGTCCCTCCCTCGCTTTGGGTGTGTGTCCCTCCCTCTGTGTGTGTGTGTATGTGTGTGTGTGTGTGTGTGTCGCTCCCTTGGTGTGTGTGCATATTCCTCTTTTGTTGTGTGTGTGTGTGTGTGTGTGTCCCTGCCTCGCTGTGTGTGTGTGTGTCCCTCCCTCGCTGTGTGTGCGTGACTCTCCCTCGCTGTGTGTGTGCGTGTCCCTCCCTCGCTGTGTGTGTGCGTGTCCCTCCCTCGCTGTGTGTGCGTGTCCCTCCCTCGCTGTGTGTGCGTGTCTATCCCTTGCTGTGTGTGTGCGTGTCCCTCCCTCGCTGAGTGTGCGTGTCCCTCCCTCGCTGAGTGTGCGTATCCCTCCCTCGTTGTGTGTGCGTGTCTCTCCCTCGCTGTGTGTGCGCGTATCCCTCCCTTGCTGTGTGTGTGCGTGTCCCTCCCTCGCTGTGTACGTGCGTGTCCCTCCCTCGCTGTGTGCGTGCGTGTCCCTCCCTCGCTGTGTGTGTGTTCCCTCCCTCGCTGTGTGTGCGTGTCCCTCCCTCGCTGTGTGTGCGTGTCCCTCCCTCGCTGTGTGCGTGCCCCCCTCAATGATTGCGAGTGTGTCCCTCCCTCGCTCTATATGAGCATATCGCTCCCTCGCTGTGTGTGTCCCCCTCGCTGTGTGTGTGTGTGTCACTCCCTCGCTGAGTGTGCGCGTGTCCCTCCCTCGCTGTGTGTGTGCATGTCCCTCCCTCGCTGTGTGTGTGCGTGTCCCTCCCTCGCTGTGTGCGTGCCCCCCTCAATGATTGCGAGTGTGTCCCTCCCTCGCTCTATATGAGCATATCGCTCCCTCGCTGTGTGTGTCCCCCTCGCTGTGTGTGTGTGTGTCACTCCCTCGCTGAGTGTGCGCGTGTCCCTCCCTCGCTGTGTGTGTGCATGTCCCTCCCTCGCTGTGTGTGTGCGTGTCCCTCCCTCGCTGTGTGTGTGCGTGTCCCTCCCTCGCTGTGTTTGTGCATGTCCCTCCCTCGCTGTGTTTGTGCGTGTCCCTCCCTCGTGTATGTGTGTGTGTGCGTGTCCCTCCCTCGCTGTGTGTGTGCCTCACTGTGTTTGTGTCCCTCCCTCATGTGTGTGTGTGTGTGCGTGTCCCTCCCTCGTGTGTGTGTGTGCGCGTGCGTGTCCCTCCCTCATGTGTGCGTGCGTGTCCCTCCCTCGTGTGTGTGTGTGTGTGCGTGCGTGCCCCTCCCTCGTGAGTGATTGTGTTTGTGCGTGCGTGTCCCTCCCTCGCTGTGTGTGTGCATGTCCGTCACTTGCTGTGTGCGTGACGCCTCACTGTGTGTGTGTGTGTGTCCCTCCCTCGCTGTGTGTGTCCCTCCCTCGCTGTGTGTGTGTGTTTGTGTGTATGTGTGTGTGTGTGTCCCTCTCTCGCTCTGTGTTTGTGTGTCCCTCCCTTGCTGTGTGTTTGTGTGTGTCCCTGCCTCGCTCTGTGTGTGTGTGACCCTCCCTCGCTGTGTTTGTGTGTGTGTGTGTGTCCCCCTCCCTTGCTCTGTGTGTGTGTGTCCCTCCCTCGCTGTGGGTGTGTGTCCCTCCCTCTGTGTGTGTGTGTATGTGTGTGTGTGTGTGTGTGTCCCTCCCTTGGTGTGTGTGCATATTCCTCTTTTGTTGTGTGTGTGTGTGTGTCCCTGCCTCGCTGTGTGTGTGTGTGTCCCTCCCTCGCTGTGTGTGTGTGTCCCTCCCTCGCTGTGTGTGTGTGTGCGTGTCCCTCCCTTGGTGTGTGTGCATATTCCTCTTTTGTTGTGTGTGTGTGTGTGTGTGTCCCTGCCTCGCTGTGTGTGTGTGTATGTCCCTGCCTCGCTGTGTGTGTGTGTGACCCTCCCTCGCTGTGTGTGTGTGTGTGTCCCTCCCTCACTGTGTGTGTGTGTGTGTCCCTCCCTCACTGTGTGTGCGTGTGTGTCCCTCCCTCGCTCTGTGTGCATGTGTGTCCCTCCCACGCTGAGTGTGCATTCCTCACTGTGTGCGTGTTCCTCCCTCGCTGTGTGTGTGCGTGTCCCTCCCTCGCTGTGTGTGCGTGTCCCTCCCTCGCTGAGTGTGCGTGTCCCTCCCTCGCTGTGTGTGCGTGTCCATCCCTCGCTGTGTGTGCGTGTCTCTCCCTCGCTGTGTGTGCGTGTCTCTCCCTCGCTGTGTGTGTGCGTGTCCCTCTCTCACTGTGTGTGTGCGTGTCCCTCCCTCGCTGTGTGTGTGCGTGTCCCTCCCTCGCTGTGTGTGTGCCTGTCCCTCCCTCGCTGTGTGTGCGTGTCTATCCCTCGCTGTGTGTACGTGTGTATCCCTCGCTGTGTGTGCGTGTCTATCCCTTGCTGTGTGTGCGTGTCCCTCCCTCGCTGAGTGTGCGTGTCCCTCCCTCGCTGAGTGTGCGTATCCCTCCCTCGTTGTGTGTGCGTGTCTCTCCCTCGCTGTGTGCGTGCGTGTCCCTCCCTCGCTGTGCGTGTGTTCCCTCCCTCGCTGTGTGTGCGTGTCCCTCCCTCGCTGTGTGTGCGTGTCCCTCCCTCGCTGTGTGCGTGCCCCCCTCAATGATTGCGAGTGTGTCCCTCCCTCGCTCTATATGAGCATATCGCTCCCTCGCTGTGTGTGTCCCCCTCGCTGTGTGTGTGTGTGTCACTCCCTCGCTGAGTGTGCGCGTGTCCCTCTCTCGCTGTGTGTGTGCATGTCCCTCCCTCGCTGTGTGTGTGCGTGTCCCTCCCTCGCTGTGTGTGTGCGTGTCCCTCCCTCGCTGTGTTTGTGCGTGTCCCTCCCTCGCTGTGTTTGTGCGTGTCCCTCCCTCGCTGTTTGTGCGTGTCCCTCCCTCGTATATGTGTGTGTGCGTGTCCCTTCCTCGCTGTGTGTGTGCGTGTCCCTCCCTCGCTGTGTGTGTCCCTCACTGTGTTTGTGTCCCTCCCTCATGTGTGTGTGTGTGCGTGTCCCTCCCTCGTGTGTGTGTGTGCGCGTGCGTGTCCCTCCCTCGTGTGTGTGCGTGTCCCTCCCTCGTGTGTGTGTGTGTGTATGTGTGTGCGTGCGTGCTGCTCCCTCGTGAGTGAGTGTGTTTGTGCGTGCGTGTCCCTCCCTCGCTGTGTGTGTCCCTCCCTCGCTGTGTGTGTGTGTGTGTGTCCCTCCCTCGCTCTGTGTGTGTGTGTGTGTGTGTTTGTCACTCCCTCGCTGTGTGTGTGTGTGTGTGTCCCTCCCTCGCTGTGTGTGTGTGCGTGTCCTTCCCTTGGTGTGTGTGTGTGTGTCCCTCCCTCGCTGTGTGTGTGTGTGTTTCCCTCCCTCGCTGTGTGTGCGTGTGTGTCCCTCCCTCGCTGTGTGTGTGTGTGTCCCTCCCTCGCTGTGTGTGCGTCCCTCCCTCGCTCTGTGTGTGTGTGTTTGTGTGTGTCACTCCTTCGCTGTGTGTGTGTGTGTGTGTGTGTGTGTGTGTCCCTCCATCGCTGTGTGTGTGTGCGTGTCCTTCCCTTGGTGTGTGTGTGTGTGTCCCTCCCTCGCTGTGTGTGTGTGTGTCCCTCCCTCGCTGTGTGTGTGTGTGTGTTTCCCTCTCTCGCTGTGTGTGTGTGTGTGTGTGTGTGTGTCCCTCCCTCACTGTGTGTGTGTGTGTGCGTGTGTCCCTCCCTCGCTGTGTGTGTGTGTGTCCCTCCCTCGCTGTGTGTGTGTGTGTGTGTGTGTGTCCCTCCCTCGCTGTGTGTGTGTGTGTGTTTCCCTCCCTCGCTGTGTGTGTGTGTCCCTCCCTCGCTGTGTGTGCGTGGCCCTCCCTCGCTGTGTGTGTGTATGTGTGTGTGTGTGTGTGTGTGTTTGTCCCTCCCTCGCTGTGTGTGTGTGTGTGTCCCTCCCTTGCTGTGTGTGTGTGTGTCCCTCCCTCGCTGTGTGTGTGTGTGTGTCCCTCCCTCGCTCTGTGTGTGTGTGTGTGTGTGTGTGTGTCACTCCCTCGCTGTGTGTGTGTGTGTGTCCCTCCCTCGCTGTGTGTGTGTGCGTGTCCTTCCCTTGGTGTGTGTGTGTGTGTCCCTCCCTCGCTGTGTGTGTGTGTGTCCCTCCCTCGCTGTGTGTGTGTGTCCCTCCCTCGCTGTGTGTGTGTGTGTGTCCCTCCCTTGGTGTGTGTGTGTGTGTGTGTGTGTGTGTCCCTCCCTCGCTCTGTGTGTGTGTGTGTGTGTGTGTGTGTCCCTCCCTCACTGTGTTTGTGTGTGTGTCCCTCCCTCGCTGTGTGTGTCCCTCCCTCGCTGTGTGTGTGTGTGTGTCGCTCCCTCGCTGTGTGTGTGTGTCCCTCCCTCGCTGTGTGTGTGTGTGTGTGTGTGTGTGTGTGTGTGTGTGTGTGTGTGTGTGTCCCTCCCTTGGTCTGTGTGTGTGTGTCCCTCCCTCGCTGTGTGTGTGTGTGTGTGTCCCTCCCTTGGTGTGTGTGCATATTCCTCTTTTGTTGTGTGTGTGTGTGTGTGTGTGTGTTTCCCTCCCTCGCTGTGTGTGTGTGTGTGTGTGTGTGTGTGTGTGTCCCTCCCTCACTGTGTGTGTGTGTGTGTGTGTGTCCCTCCCTCGCTGTGTGTGTGTGTGTGTGTGTGTCCCTCCCTCACTGTGTGTGTGTGTGTCCCTCCCTCACTGTGTGTGCGTGTGTGTCCCTCCCTCGCTCTGTGTGCATGTGTGTCCCTCCCACGCTGAGTGTGCATCCCTCACTGTGTGCGTGTTCCTCCATCGCTGTGTGTGTGCGTGTCCCTCCCTCGCTGTGTGTGCGTGTCCCACCCTCGCTGTGTGTGCGTGTCCCTCCCTCGCGGTGTGTGCATGTCTCTCCCTCGCTGTGTGTGCGTGTCTCTCCCTCGCTGTGTGTGCGTGTCTCTCCCTCGCTGTGTGTGTGCGTGTCTCTCCCTCGCTGTGTGTGTGCGTGTCCCTGCCTCGCTGTGTGTGTGCGTGTCCCTCCCTCGCTGTGTGTGCGTGTCCCTCCCTCGCTGTGTGTGTGCGTGTCCCTCCCTCGCTGTGTGTGCGTGTCTATCCCTCGCTGTGTGTACGTGTCTATCCCTCGCTGTGTGTGCGTGTCTATCCCTTGCTGTTTGTGCGTGTCCCTCCCTCGCTGAGTGTGCGTATCCCTCCCTCGTTGTGTGTGCGTGTCTCTCCCTCGCTGTGTGTGCTCGTATCCCTCCCTCGCTGTGTGTGTGCGTGTCCCTCCCTCGCTGTGTGCGTGCGTGTCCCTCCCTCGCTGTGTGTGTGTTCCCTCCCTCGCTGTATGTGCGTGTCCCTCCCTCGCTGTGTGTGCGTGTCCCTCCCTCGCTGTGTGCGTGCCCCCCTCAATGATTGCGAGTGTGTCCCTCCCTCGCTCTATATGAGCATATCGCTCCCTCGCTGTGTGTGTCCCACTCGCTGTGTGTGTGTGTGTCACTCCCTCACTGAGTGTGCGCGTGTCCCTCTCTCGCTGTGTGTGTGCATGTCCCTCCCTCGCTGTGTGTGTGCGTGTCCCTCCCTCGCTCTGTGTGTGCGTGTCCCTCCCTCGCTGTGTGTGTGCCTGTCCCTCCCTCGCTGTGTTTGTGCGTGTCCCTCCCTCGCTGTGTTTGTGCGTGTCCCTCCCTCGTGTATGTGTGTGTGTGCGTGTCCCTTCCTCGCTGTGTGTGTGCGTGTCCCTCCCTCGCTGTGTGTCCCTCACTGTGTTTGTGTCCCTCCCTCATGTGCGTGTGTGCGTGTCCCTCCCTCGTGTGTGTGTGTGTCCCTCCCTCGTGTGTGTATGTGTGTGTGTGTGCGTGTGTGCCCCTCCCTCGTGAGTGAGTGTGTTTGTGCGTGCGTGTCCCTCCCTCGCTGTGTGTGTGCATGTCCGTCACTTGCTGTGTGCGTGACGCCTCACTGTGTGTGTGTGTGTGTGTGTGTGTCCCTCCCTCGCTGTGTGTGTGTGTGTGTGTGTGTGTGTGTATGTGTGGTGTGTGTGTGTGTCCCTCCCTCGCTCTGTGTTTGTGTGTCCCTCCCTCGCTGTGTGTGTGTGTGTGTCCCTCCCTCGCTGTGGGTGTGTGTCCCTCCCTCGCTGTGTGTGTGTGTGTGTGTGTGTGTCCCTCCCTTGGTGTGTGTGCATATTCCTCTTTTGTTGTGTGTGTGTGTGTGTGTGTGTCCCTGCCTCGCTGTGTGTGTGTGTGTCCCTCCCTCGCTGTGTGTGTGTGTCCCTCCCTCGCTGTGTGTGTGTGTGCGTGTCCCTCTCTTGGTGTGTGTGCATACTCCTCTTTTGTTGTGTCTGTGTGTGTGTGTGTGTGTGTCCCTGCCTCGCTGTGTGTGTGTGTGTGTGTGTCCCTGCCTCGCTGTGTGTGTGTGTGTGTGTGTGTGTGTGTGTGTGTGTGTTTACCTCCCTCGCTGTGTGTGTGTGTCCCTCCCTCGCTCTGTGTGTGTGTGTGTGTCCCTCACTCACTGTGTGTGCGTGCGTGTCCCTCCCTCGCTATGTGCGTGCATGTCCGTCCCTTGCTGTGTGCGTGACCCCTCACTGTGTGTGTGTGTGTGTCCCTCCCTCGCTGTGTGTGTCCCTCCCTCGCTGTGTGTGTGTGTGTGTGTGTGTGTGTCCCTCCCTCGCTGTGTGTGTGTGTGTGTCCCTCCCTCGCTGTGTGTGTGTGTCCCTCCCTCGCTCTGTGTGTGTGTGTGTGTGTGTGTGTGTGTCACTCCCTCGCTGTGTGTGTGTGTGTGTGTCCCTCCCTCGCTGTGTGTGTGTGCGTGTCCTTCCCTTGGTGTGTGTGTGTGTGTGTCCCTCCCTCGCTGTGTGTGTGTGTGTGTGTGTGTCCCTCCCTCGCTGTGTGTGTGTGCGTGTCCTTCCATTCGTGTGTGTGTGTGTGTCCCTCCCTCGCTGTGTGTGTGTGTGTCCCTCCCTCGCTGTGTGTGTGTGTCCCTCCCTCGCTGTGTGTGTGCGTGTCCCTCCCTCGCTGTGTGTGCGTGTCCCTCCCTCGCTGTGTGTGCGTGTCCCTCCCTCGCTGTGTGTGCGTGTCCCTCCCTCGCTGTGTGTGTGTGTCCCTCCCTCGCTGTGTGTGTGTGTCCCTCCCTCGCTGTGTGTGCGTGTCCCTCCATTGCTGTGCGTGCGTGTCCCTCCCTCGCTGTGCGTGCGTGTCCCTCCCTCGCTGTGCGTGCGTGTCCCTCGCTCGCTGTGTGTGTGTGTCATTTCCCTCGCTGTGTGTGTCCCTCACTGTGTTCGTGTCCCTCCCTCGTGTGTGTGTGTGTGTGTGTGCGTGTCCCTCCCTTGTGTGTGTGTGTGCGCGTGCGTGTCCCTCCCTCGTGTGTGTGTGCGTGTCCCTCCCTTGTGTGTGTGTGTGCGCGTGCGTGTCCCTCCCTCGTGTGTGTGTGTGCGTGTCCCTCCATCGTGTGTGTGTGCGCGCGTGCGTGTCCCTCCCTCATGTGTGTGTGTGTGTGTGCGTGCGTGCCCCTCCCTCGTGAGTGAGTGTGTTTGTGCGTGCGTGTCCCTCCCTCGCTGTGTGCGTGCATGTCCGTCCCTTGCTGTGTGCATGACCCCTCACTGTGTGTGTGTGTGTGTGTGTGTGTGTGTGTGTGTGTCCCTCCCTCGCTGTGTGTTTGTGTGTCCCTCCCTCGCTGTGTGTGTGTGTGTGTTCCCTCCCTCGCTGTGTGTGTGTGTCCTCCTCGCTGTGTGCGTGTGTCGCTCCATCACTGTGTGTGTGTGTGTGTCCCTACCTCGCTGTGTGTGCGTGTCCCTCCCTCGCTGTGTGTGTGTGTGTGTGTCCCTCCCTCGCTGTGTGTGTGTGTCCCTCCCTCGCTGTGTGTGTGTGTGTGTGTGCGTGTCCCTCCCTCGCTGTGTGTGCGTGTGTGTGTGTGTCCCTCCCTTGGTGTGTGTGCATATTCCTCTTTTGTTGTGTGTGTGTGTGTCCCTCCCTCGCTGTGTGTGGGTGTGTGTGTGTGTGTGTGTGTCCCTGCCTCGCTGTGTGTGTGTGTGTGTCGCTCCCTCGCTGTGTGTGTGTGTGTCCCTCCCTCGCTGTGTGTGTGTGTGTTTGTGTGTCCCTCCCTCACTGTGTGTGTGTGTGTGTCCCTCCCTCACTGTGTGTGTGTGTCCCTCCCTCGCTCTGTGTGCATGTGTGTCCCTCCCTCGCTGAGTGTGCGGCCCTCACTGTGTGCGTGTTCCTCCCTCGCTGTGTGTGTGCGTGACCGTCCCTCGCTGTGTGTGTGTGTCCCTCCCTCGCTGTTTGTGCGTGTCCCTCCCTCGCTGTGTGTGTGCGTGTCCCTCCCTCGCTGTGTGTGTGAGTGTCCCTCCGTCGCTGTGTGCGCGTGTCCCTCCCTCGCTGTGTGTGCGCGTGTCCCTCCCTCGCTGTGTGTGCGTGTCCCTCCCTCGCTGTGTGTGTGCGTGTCCCTCCCTCGCTGTGTGTGCGTGTCCCTCCCTCGCTGTTTGTGTGCGTGTCCCTCCCTCGCTGTGTGTGCGTGTCCCTCCCTCGTTGTGTGTGTGTGTGTCTCTCCCTCGCTGTGTGTGTGTGTGTTCCTCCCTCGCTGTGTGTGTGTTCCTCCCTCGCTGTGTGTGCGTTCCCTCCCTCGCTGTGTGTGCGTGTCCCTCCGTCGCTATGTGCGTGCCCCCCTCAATGATTGCGAGTGTGTCCCTCCCTCGCTCTATATTAGCGTATCGCTCCCTCGCTGTTTGTGTGCGTGTCCCGCCCTCGCTGTGTGTGTGCGTGTCCCTCCCTCGCTGTGTTTGTGCGTGTCCCTCCCTCGCTGTGTGTGTGCGTGTCCCTCCCTCGCTGTGTGTGTGCCTGTCCCTCCCTCGCTGTGTGCGCGTGTCGCGCCTCGTTTTGTGTGTGTGTGTGTGTGTGTGTGTGTGTGTGTGTGTGTGTGTGTGCATGTCCCTCCCTCACTGTGTGTGCGTCTCCCTCCCTCGCTGGATATGAGCGTGTCCCTCCTTCGATGTGTGTGTGTGTCCCTCCCTCGCTGTTTGTGAGCGTGTCCCTCCCTTACTGTGTGCGCGCGTCCCCCTACCTCGCTGTGGGTGTGCGTGTGTCCCTTCCTCGCTGTGGGTGTGCGTGTGTCCCTCCCTCGCTGTGTGTGTGTGTCCCTCCCTCGGTGTGTGTGTGTGTGTCCCTCCGTCGCTGTATATGAGCATGTCCCTCCCTCGCTGTGTGTGTGTGTGTCCCTCTCTCGCTGTGTGCGTACATGTCCCTCCCTCGCTGTGTGCGTGTCCAACTCGCTGTGTGTGTGGGTGTCCCTCCCTCGCTGTGTGTGTGCGTGTCCCTCCCTCGCTGTGTGTGTGCGTGTCACGCCCTCGCTGTGTGTGTGCGTGTCCCTCCCTCACTGTGTGTGTGCGTGTCCCTCCCTCGCTGTGTGTGTGCGTGTCCCTCCCTCGCTGTGTGTGTGCGTGTCACTCCCTCGCTGTGTGTGTGCGTGTCCGTCCCTCGCTGTGTGTGCGTGTCCGTCCCTCGCTGTGTGTGCGTGTCCCTCCCTCGCTCTGTGTGTGTGTGTGTGTGTGTGTGTGTGTGTGTGTCCCTCCCTCGCTCTGTGTGTGTGTGTGTGTGTGTGCCTGTCCCTCCCACGCTGTGTGTGTGTGCGCGTGTCCCTCCCTCGCTGTGTGTGTGCGTGCCCCTACCTCGCTGTGTGTGTGCGTGTCACTCCCTCGCTGTGTGTGTGCGTGTCACTCCCTCGCTGTGTGTGCGTGTCCCTCCCTCTCTGTGTGTGTGTGTGTGTGTGTGTGTCCCTCCCTCGCTCTGTGTGTGTGTGTGTGTGTGTGCCTGTCCCTCCCACGCTGTGTGTGTGTGCGCGTGTCCCTCCCTCGCTGTGTGTGTAGGTGTCCCTCCCTCGCTGTGTGTGTGCGTGTCACTCCCTCGCTGTGTGTGTGCGTGTCCCTCCCTCGCTGTGTGTGTGCGTGTCCCTCCCTCGCTGTGTGTGTGCGTGTCCCTCCCTCGCTGTGTGTGTTTGCATGTCCCTCCCTCGCTGTGTGTGCGTGTCCGTCCCTCGCTGTGTGTGTGTGTCCCTCCCTCGCTCTGTGTGTGTGTGTGTGTGTGTGTGTCCCTCCCTCGCTCTGTGTGTGTGTGTGTGTGTGTGTGCCTGTCCCTCCCACGCTGTGTGTGTGTGCGCGTGTCCCTCCCTCGCTGTGTGTGTGCGTGCCCCTACCTCGCTGTGTGAGTGCGTGTCCCTCCCTCGTGTGTGTGTGTGTGTGTTAGTGGGCGGCACGGTAGCACAGTGGTTAGTGCTGCTGCCTCACAGCGCCAGAGACCCAGGTTCATTTCCCGCCTCAGGCGACTGACTGTGTGGAGTTTGCACATTCTCCCCGTGTCTGCTTGGGTTTCCTCCGGGTGTTCCGGTTTCCTCCCACAGTCCAAAGATGTGCAAGTTAGGTGAATTGGCCATGCTAAATTGCCCGTAGTGTTAGGTAAGGGGTAGATGTAGGTGTAGGGATATGGGTGGGTTGCGCTTCGGCGGGGCGGTGTGGACTTGTTGGGCCGAAGGGCCTGTTTCCACTCTGTAAGTAATCTAATCTAATCTAATCTAATTCCTCCCTCGTGCCTGTGTGTGTGTGTGTCCCTCCCTCGTGTGTGTGTGTGTGTCCCTCCCTCGTGTGTGTGTGTGTCCCTCCCTCGTGTGTGTGTGTGTCCCTCCCTCGTGTGTGCGTGTCCCCTTCACTGTGTGCATGTGTGTCCCTCTCTCGCTCGATATGAGCGTGTCCCTCCCTCGCTGTGTGTGTGCGTGCCCCTCCCTCACTGTGTGTGTGCGTGCCCCTCCCTCGCTGTATGTGCGCGTGCCCCTCCCTCGCTGTGTGTGCGCGTGCCCCTCCCTCGCTGTGTGTGCGCGTGTCCCTCCCTCGCTGTGTGTGTGTATCCCTCCCTCGCAGTGTGTGCGTGTCCCTCCCTCGGTGTGTGTGTGCGTGTCCCTCCCTCGCTGTGAGTGTGTGCGTGTCCCTCCCTCGCTGTGAGTGTGTGTGTGTCCCTCTCTCGCTGTGTGTGTGTGCGTGTCCCTCTCTCGCTGTGTGTGTGTGCGTGTCCCTCCCTCGGTGTGTGTGTGCGCGTCCCTCCCTCTCTTTGTTTGTGTGTGTGTCCCTCCGTCTTTGTGTGTGTGCGTGTCCTTCCGTCGCTGTGTGTATGTGTGTGTGTCCCTCCCTCGCTGGGTGAGTGTGTGTGTGTGTGTGTGTGTGTGTGTGTGTGTGTGTGTGTGTCCCTCCCTCGCTGTGTGTGTGTGTGTGTGTGTGTGTGTGTGTGTGTGTGTCCCTCCCTCTCTTTGTTTGTGTGTGTGTCCCTCCGTCTTTGTGGGTGTGTGTGTGTGTGTGTGAACCTCCCTCGCTGTGTGTGTGTGTGTCCCTCCCTCGCTGTGTGTGTGTGTGTGTCCCTCCCTCGCTGTGTGTGTGTGTCCCTCCCTCGCTGTGTGTGTGTGTGTCCCTCCCTCGCTGTGTGTGTGTGTGTGTCCCTCCCTCGCTGTGTGTGTGTGTGTGTCCCTCCGTCGCTGTGTGTGTGTGTCCCTCCCACGCCGTGTGTGTGTGTGTGTCCCTCCCTCGCTGTGTGTGTGTGGGTGTCCGTCCCTCCGTCGCTCTGTGTGTGTGTCCCTCCCTTGCTGTGTGTGTGTGTCCCTCCCTCGCTGTGTGTGTGTGTCCCTTCCTCGCTGTGTGTGCGTGTCCCTCCCTCGCTGTGTGCGTGTCTGTCCCTCGCTGTGTGTGTGCGTGTGTCCCTCCGTCACTGTGTGTGTGTCCCTCCCTCGCTGTGTGTGTGTGTGTCCCTCCCTCGCTGTGTGTGTGTGTGTGTGTGTGTCCCTCCCTCGCTGTGTGTGCGTGTCCCTCCCTCGCTATGTGTGTGTGTCCCTCCCTCGCTGTGTGTGCATGTCCCTCCCTCGCTGTGTGTGTGCGTGTCCCCCTCACCGTGTGCGTGCGTGTCCCTCCCTCGCTGTGTGCGTGCGTGTCCCTCCCTCGCTGTGTGTGAGCGTGTCGCTCCCTCGCTATGCATGCGTGTCCCTGCCTTGCGTTTTATGCGTGTCCCCCACTTGTGGTGTGTGTGTGTGTACCTCCCTCGCTGTGTGTGTGTGTGTCCCTCCCTCGCTGTGTGTGCGTGCAACTCCCTTGCAGTGTGTGCGTGTCCCCCACTTGTGTGTGTGTGTGCGTGTGTGTACCTTCCTCGCTGTGTATGTCTGTGCGTGTCCCTGCCTCACTGTCTGTGTGTGTTCCTCTCTCACTGTGTGTGAGCGTATCCCTCCCTTGGTGTGTGCGCGAGTCCCTCCCTCGCTGAGTGCGCGGGCCCCACCCTCGCTGTGTGTGTGTGTGTCTCCCTCGTTGTGAGTGTGTCCCTCCCTCAATGTGTGCGCGTGTCCCTCCCTCGCTGTGTGCATGCGTGTCCCTACCTCGCTGTTAATGTGTGTGTGAGTCCCTCCCTTGCTATGGGAGTGCATGTCTCTCACTCTTACAGTGTGTGCGTGTCCCTCCCTCGCTGCGTGTGTGCGTGTCCCTCCCTCGCTGTGTGTGTGTGCGTGTCCGTCCCTCGTCGCTGTGTGTGCGTGTCCCTCCCTCGCTGAGTGTGCGTGTCCCTCCCTAGCTGTGTGTGTGCGTGTCCCTCCCTCGCTGTGTGTGTGCGTGTCCCTCCCTCGCTGAGTGTGCGTGTCCCTCCCTCGCTGAGTGTGCGTGTCCCTCCCTCGTTGTGTGTGCGTATCCCTCCCTCGCTGTGTGTGTGCGTGTCCCTCCCTCGCTGTGTGTGCGTGTCCCTCCCTCGCTGTGTGTGCGTTCCCTCCCTCGCTGTGTGTGCGTGTCCCTCACTCGCTGTGTGCGCGTGTCCCTCCCTCGCTGTGTGCGTGCCCCCCTCAATGATTGCGAGTGTGTCCCTCCCTCGCTCTATATGAGCGTATCGCTCCCTCGCTGTGTGTGTCCCCCTCGCTGTGTGTGTACGTGTCCCTCCCTCGCTGTGTGTGTGCGTGTCCCTCCCTCTCTGTGTGTGGGCGTGTCCCTCTCTCGCTGTGTGTGTGCATGTCCCTCCCTCTCTGTGTGTGTGTGTCCCTCCCTCGCTGTGTGTGTGTGTGTCCCTCCCTCGCTGTGTGTGTGTGTCCCTCCCTCACTGTGTGTGTGTGTGCGTGTCCCTCCCTCGCTGTGTGTGTGTGTGTGTGTGTGTGTGTGTGTGTGTGTATGTCCCTCCCTTGGTGTGTGTGCATATTCCTCTTTTGTTGTGTGTGTGTGTGTGTGTGTTTACCTCCCTCGCTGTGTGTGTGTGTCCCTCCCTCGCTCTGTGTGTGTGTGTTTACCTCCCTCGCTGTGTGTGTGTGTGTGTGTCCCTCACTCACTGTGTGTGCGTGCGTGTCCCTCCCTCGCTGTGTGCGTGCATGTCCGTCCCTTGCTGTGTGCGTGACCACTCACTGTGTGTGTGTGTGTGTGTGTGTGTGTGTCCCTCCCTCGCTGTGTGTGTCTCTCCCTCGCTGTGTGTGTGTGTGTGTGTGTGTGTGTGTGTATGTGTGTGTGTGTCCCTCCCTCGTTGTGTGTGTGTGTGTGTGTCCCTCCCTCGCTGTGTGTGTGTGTGTGTGTCCCTCCCTCGTTGTGTGTGTGTGTGTGTCCCTCCCTCGCTGTGTGTGTGTGTGTCCCTCCCTTGCTGTGTGTGTGTGTGTGTGTGTGTGTGTGTGTGTGTCACTCCCTTGCTCTGTGTGTGTGTGTCCCTCCCTCGCTGTGTGTGTGTGTCCCTCCCTCGCTGTGTGTGTGTGTGTGTGTGTGTGTGTGTGTGTGTGTCACTCCCTCGCTGTGTGTGTGTGTGTGTCCCTCCCTCGCTGTGCGTGTGTGTCCCTCCCTCACTGTGTGTGTGTGCGTGTCCTTCCATTGGTGTGTGTGCATATTCCTCTTTTGTTGTGTGTGTGTGTGTGTGTGTGTCCCTGCCTCGCTGTGTGTGTGTGTGTGTCCCTC
The DNA here is from genome assembly GCF_047496795.1 of Chiloscyllium punctatum. Taxonomy (NCBI): domain Eukaryota; kingdom Metazoa; phylum Chordata; class Chondrichthyes; order Orectolobiformes; family Hemiscylliidae; genus Chiloscyllium; species Chiloscyllium punctatum. Next base: position 57,181,118 of record NC_092771.1, read on the forward strand.
CCTCGCTGTGTGTGTGTGTGTGTGTGTGTGTTTCCCTCCCTCGCTGTGTGTGTGTGTGTGTCCCTCCCTCACTGTGTGTGTGTGTGTGTGTCCCTCCCTCACTGTGTGTGCGTGTGTGTCCCTCCCTCGCTGAGTGTGCATCCCTCACTGTGTGCATGTTCCTCCCTCGCTGTGTGTGTGCGTGTCCCTCCCTCGCTGTGTGTGCGTGTCCCTCCCTCGCTGTGTGTGCGTGTCCCTCTCTCGCTGTGTGTGCGTGTCCCTCCCTCGCTGTGTGTGTGCGTGTCCCTCCCTCGTTGTGTGTGCGTGTCCCTCTCTCGCTGTGTGTGTGCGTGTCCCTCCCTGGCTGTGTGTGTGCGTGTCCCTCCCTCGCTGTGTGTGCGTGTCCCTCCCTCGCTGAGTGTGCGTGTCCCTCCCTCGCTGTGTGTGCGTGTCCCTCCCTCGCTGTGTGTGTGTGTGTGTGTGTGTGTGTGTGTGTGTCTCCCTCACTGTGTGTGTGTGTGTCCCTCCCTAACTCTGTGTGTGTGTGTGTGTGTCCCTCCCTCGCTCTGTGTGCATGTGTGTCCCTCCCTCGCTGTGTGTGCGTGTCCCTCCCTCGCTGTGCGTGCGTGTCCCTCGCTCGCTGTGTGTGCGTGTTCCTCCCTCACTGTGTGTGTGTCATTTCCCTCGCTGTGTGTGTCCCTCACTGTGTTCGTGTCCCTCCATCGTGTGTGTGTGTGTGTGTGTGTGTGCGCGTGCGTGTCCCTCCCTCGTGTGTGTGTGTGCGCGTGCGTGTCCCTCCCTCGTGTGTGTGTGCGTGTCCCTCCCTCGCTGTGTGTGTGTGTGTGTGTGTGTGTGTGTGTGTGGGTCCCTCCCTTGGTGTGTGTGCATATTCCTCTTTTGTTGTGTGTGTGTGTGTGTCCCTCCCTCGCTGTGTGTGTGTGTGTGTGTCCCTGCCTCGCTGTGTGTGTGTGTGTGTGTCCCTGCCTCGCTGTGTGTGTGTGCGTGTCCCTTCCTTGCTGTGTGCGTGCGTGTCCGTCCCTCGCTGTGTGTCCCTCATTGTGTTCGTGTCCCTCCCTCGTGTGTGTGTGTGTGCGTGTACCTCCCTCGTGTGTGTGTGTGCGCGTGCGTGTCCCTCCCTCGTGTGTGTGTTCGTGTCCCTCCCTCGTGTGTGTGTGTGTGTGTGCGTGCGTGCCCCTCCCTCGTGAGTGAGTGTGTTTGTGCGTGCGTGTCCCTCCCTCGCTGTGTGTGTGCATGTCCGTCCCTTGCTGTGTGCATGACCCCTCACTGTGTGTGTGTGTGTCCCTACCTCGCTGTGTGTCCCTCCCTCGCTGTGTGTGTGTGTGTGTGTCCCTCCCTCACTGTGTGTGTGTGTGTGTGTCCCTCCCTCGCTGTGTGTGCGTGTCCCTCCCTCGCTGTGTGTCTGTGTGTCCCTCCCTCGCTGTGTGTGTGTGTCCCTCCCTCGCTGTGTGTGTGTGTGTGTGTCCCTGCCTCGCTGTGTGTGTGTGCGTGTCCCTTCCTTGCTGTGTGCGTGCGTGTCCGTCCCTCGCTGTGTGTCCCTCATTGTGTTCGTGTCCCTCCCTCGTGTGTGTGTGTGTGCGTGTCCCTCCCTCGTGTGTGTGTGTGCGCGTGCGTGTCCCTCCCTCGTGTGTGTGTTCGTGTCCCTCCCTCGTGTGTGTGTGTGTGTGCGTGCGTGCCCCTCCCTCGTGAGTGAGTGTGTTTGTGCGTGCGTGTCCCTCCCTCGCTGTGTGTGTGCCTGTCCGTCCCTTGCTGTGTGCATGACCCCTCACTGTGTGTGTGTGTGTCCCTACCTCGCTGTGTGTCCCTCCCTCGCTGTGTGTGTGTGTGTGTGTCCCTCCCTCACTGTGTGTGTGTGTGTGTCCCTCCCTCGCTGGGTGTGCGTGTCCCTCCCTCGCTGTGTGTCTGTGTGTCCCTCCCTCGCTGTGTGTGTGTGTCCCTCCCTCGCTGTGTGTGTGTGTGTGCGTGTCCCTCCCTCGCTGTGTGTGTGTGTGTGTGTCCCTCCCTTGGTGTGTGTGCATATTCCTCTTTTTTTGTGTGTGTGTGTGTCCCTCCCTCGCTGTGTGTGTGTGTGTGTGTGTGTGTGTGTGTGTCCCTGCCTCGCTGTGTGTGTGTGTGTCCCTCCCTTGCTGTGTGTGTGTGTGTTTGTGTGTTCCTCCCTCGCTGTGTGTGGGTGTGTGTGTGTGTGTGTGTGTCCCTGCCTCGCTGTGTGTGTGTGTGTGTGTCCCTCCCTCGCTGTGTGTGTGTGTGTCCCTCCCTTGCTGTGTGTGTGTGTGTTTGTGTGTCCCTCCCTCGCTGTGTGTGTGTGTGTCCCTCCCTCGCTGTGTGTGTGTGTGTCTGTGTGTGTGTGTGTGTGTGTGTCCCTCCCTCTCTTTGTTTGTGTGTGTGTCCTTCCGTCTTTGTGGGTGTGTGTGTGTGTGTGTGAACCTCCCTCGCTGTGTGTGTGTGTGTCCCTCCCTCGCTGTGTGTGTGTGTGTGTCCCTCCCTCGCTGTGTGTGTGTGTCCCTCCCTCGCTGTGTGTGTGTGTGTCCCTCCCTCGCTGTGTGTGTGTGTGTGTCCCTCCCTCGCTGTGTGTGTGTGTGTGTCCCTCCGTCGCTGTGTGTGTGTGTGTCCCTCCCTCGCTGTGTGTGTGTGTGTGTCCCTCCCTCGCTGTGTGTGTGTGTCGCTCCCTCGCTGTGTGCGTGTGTGTCCCTCCCTCGCTGTGTGTGTGTGTGTGTCCCTCCCTCGCTGTGTGTGTGTGGGTGTCCGTCCCTCCGTCGCTCTGTGTGTGTGTGTGTGTCCCTCCCTTGCTGTGTGTGTGTGTCCCTCCCTCGCTGTGTGTGTGTGTCCCTCCCTCGCTGTGTGTGCGTGTCCCTCCCTCGCTGTGTGCGTGTCTGTCCCTCGCTGTGTGTGTGCGTGTGTCCCTCCGTCGCTGTGTGTGTGTCCCTCCCTCGCTGTGTGTGTGTGTGTCCCTCCCTCGCTGTGTGTGTGTGTGTGTGTGTCCCTCCCTCGCTGTGTGTGTGTGTGTGTGTGTGTCCCTCCCTCGCTGTGTGCGTGTCCCTCCCTCGCTATGTGTGTGTGTCCCTCCCTCGCTGTGTGTGCATGTCCCTCCCTCGCTGTGTGTGTGCGTGTCCCCCTCACCGTGTGCGTGCGTGTCCCTCCCTCGCTGTGTGCGTGTGTGTGTGTCCCTCCCTCACTGTGTGTGTGTGTGTGTGTCCCTCCCTCGCTGTGTGTGCGTGTCCCTCCCTCGCTGTGTGTCTGTGTGTCCCTCCCTCGCTGTGTGTGTGTGTCCCTCCCTCGCTGTGTGTGTGTGTGTGCGTGTCCCTCCCTCGCTGTGTGTGTGTGTGTGTGTGTGTGTCCCTCCCTTGGTGTGTGTGCATATTCCTCTTTTTTTGTGTGTGTGTGTGTCCCTCCCTCGCTGTGTGTGGGTGTGTGTGTGTGTGTGTGTGTGTCCCTCCCTCGCTGAGTGTGCGTGTCCCTCCCTCGCTGTGTGTGCGTGTCCCTCCCTCGCTGTGTGTGTGTGTGTGTGTGTGTGTGTGTGTGTGTCTCCCTCACTGTGTGTGTGTGTGTCCCTCCCTAACTCTGTGTGTGTGTGTGTGTGTGTCCCCCTCGCTGTGTGTGTACGTGTCCCTCCCTCGCTGTGTGTGTGCGTGTCCCTCCCTCGCTGTGTGTGTGTGTGTCCCTCCCTCGCTGTGTGTGTGTGTCCCTCCCTCACTGTGTGTGTGTGTGCGTGTCCCTCCCTCGCTGTGTGTGTGTGTGTGTGTGTGTGTGTGTGTGTGTATGTCCCTCCCCTGGTGTGTGTGCATATTCCTCTTTTGTTGTGTGTGTGTGTGTGTGTGTTTACCTCCCTCGCTGTGTGTGTGTGTCCCTCCCTCGCTCTGTGTGTGTGTGTTTACCTCCCTCGCTGTGTGTGTGTGTGTGTGTGTCCCTCACTCACTGTGTGTGCGTGCGTGTCCCTCCCTCGCTGTGTGCGTGCATGTCCGTCCCTTGCTGTGTGCGTGACCACTCACTGTGTGTGTGTGTGTGTGTGTGTGTGTGTCCCTCCCTCGCTGTGTGTGTCTCTCCCTCGCTGTGTGTGTGTGTGTGTGTGTGTGTGTGTGTGTGTATGTGTGTGTGTGTGTCCCTCCCTCGTTGTGTGTGTGTCCCTCCCTCGCTGTGTGTGTGTGTGTGTGTCCCTCCCTCGTTGTGTGTGTGTGTGTGTCCCTCCCTCGCTGTGTGTGTGTGTGTCCCTCCCTTGCTGTGTGTGTGTGTGTGTGTGTGTGTGTCACTCCCTTGCTCTGTGTGTGTGTGTCCCTCCCTCGCTGTGTGTGTGTGTCCCTCCCTCGCTGTGTGTGTGTGTGTGTGTGTGTGTGTGTGTGTGTGTGTCACTCCCTCGCTGTGTGTGTGTGTGTCCCTCCCTCGCTGTGCGTGTGTGTCCGGCCCTCACTGTGTGTGTGTGCGTGTCCTTCCATTGGTGTGTGTGCATATTCCTCTTTTGTTGTGTGTGTGTGTGTGTGTGTCCCTGCCTCGCTGTGTGTGTGTGTGTGTCCCTCCCTCGCTGTGTGTGTGTGTGTGTGTTTCCCTCCCTCGCTGTGTGTGTGTGTGTGTCCCTCCCTCACTGTGTGTGTGTGTGTGTGTCCCTCCCTCACTGTGTGTGCGTGTGTGTCCCTCCTCGCTGAGTGTGCATCCCTCACTGTGTGCATGTTCCTCCCTCGCTGTGTGTGTGCGTGTCCCTCCCTCGCTGTGTGTGCGTGTCCCTCCCTCGCTGTGTGTGCGTGTCCCTCTCTCGCTGTGTGTGCGTGTCCCTCCCTCGCTGTGTGTGTGCGTGTCCCTCCCTCGTTGTGTGTGCGTGTCCCTCTCTCGCTGTGTGTGTGCGTGTCCCTCCCTGGCTGTGTGTGTGCGTGTCCCTCCCTCGCTGTGTGTGCGTGTCCCTCCCTCGCTGAGTGTGCGTGTCCCTCCCTCGCTGTGTGTGCGTGTCCCTCCCTCGCTGTGTGTGTGTGTGTGTGTGTGTGTGTGTGTGTGTGTCTCCCTCACTGTGTGTGTGTGTGTCCCTCCCTAACTCTGTGTGTGTGTGTGTGTGTGTGTGTGTCCCTCCCTCGCTCTGTGTGCATGTGTGTCCCTCCCTCGCTGTGTGTGCGTGTCCCTCCCTCGCTGTGCGTGCGTGTCCCTCGCTCGCTGTGTGTGCGTGTTCCTCCCTCACTGTGTGTGTGTCATTTCCCTCGCTGTGTGTGTCCCTCACTGTGTTCGTGTCCCTCCATCGTGTGTGTGTGTGCGCGTGCGTGTCCCTCCCTCGTGTGTGTGTGTGTGCGCGTGCGTGTCCCTCCCTCGTGTGTGTGTGCGTGTCCCTCCCTCGCTGTGTGTGTGTGTGTGTGTGTGTGTGTGTGTGTGGGTCCCTCCCTTGGTGTGTGTGCATATTCCTCTTTTGTTGTGTGTGTGTGTGTCCCTCCCTCGCTGTGTGTGTGTGTGTGTGTCCCTGCCTCGCTGTGTGTGTGTGTGTGTGTCCCTGCCTCGCTGTGTGTGTGTGCGTGTCCCTTCCTTGCTGTGTGCGTGCGTGTCCGTCCCTCGCTGTGTGTCCCTCATTGTGTTCGTGTCCCTCCCTCGTGTGTGTGTGTGTGCGTGTCCCTCCCTCGTGTGTGTGTGTGCGCGTGCGTGTCCCTCCCTCGTGTGTGTGTTCGTGTCCCTCCCTCGTGTGTGTGTGTGTGTGCGTGCGTGCCCCTCCCTCGTGAGTGAGTGTGTTTGTGCGTGCGTGTCCCTCCCTCGCTGTGTGTGTGCATGTCCGTGCCTTGCTGTGTGCATGACCCCTCACTGTGTGTGTGTGTGTGTCCCTACCTCGCTGTGTGTCCCTCCCTCGCTGTGTGTGTGTGTGTGTGTCCCTCCCTCACTGTGTGTGTGTGTGTGTCCCTCCCTCGCTGTGTGTGCGTGTCCCTCCCTCGCTGTGTGTCTGTGTGTCCCTCCCTCGCTGTGTGTGTGTGTACCTCCCTTGCTGTGTGTGTGTGTGTGCGTGTCCCTCCCTCGCTGTGTGTGTGTGTGTGTGTCCCTCCCTTGGTGTGTGTGCATATTCCTCTTTTTTTGTGTGTGTGTGTGTCCCTCCCTCGCTGTGTGTGGGTGTGTGTGTGTGTGTGTGTGTGTCCCTGCCTCGCTGTGTGTGTGTGTGTCCCTCCCTTGCTGTGTGTGTGTGTGTTTGTGTGTTCCTCCCTCGCTGTGTGTGGGTGTGTGTGTGTGTGTGTGTGTCCCTGCCTCGCTGTGTGTGTGTGTGTGTCCCTCCCTCGCTGTGTGTGTGTGTGTCCCTCCCTTGCTGTGTGTGTGTGTGTTTGTGTGTCCCTCCCTCGCTGTGTGTGTGTGTGTCCCTCCCTCGCTGTGTGTGTGTGTGTCTGTGTGTGTGTGTGTGTGTGTGTCCCTCCCTCTCTTTGTTTGTGTGTGTGTCCCTCCGTCTTTGTGGGTGTGTGTGTGTGTGTGTGAACCTCCCTCGCTGTGTGTGTGTGTGTTCACCTCCCTCGCTGTGTGTGTGTGTGTGTCCCTCCCTCGCTGTGTGTGTGTGTCCCTCCCTCGCTGTGTGTGTGTGTGTCCCTCCCTCGCTGTGTGTGTGTGTGTGTGTCCCTCCCTCGCTGTGTGTGTGTGTGTGTCCCTCCGTCGCTGTGTGTGTGTGTGTCCCTCCCTCGCTGTGTGTGTGTGTGTGTCCCTCCCTCGCTGTGTGTGTGTGTCCCTCCCTCGCTGTGTGTGTGTGTGTCCCTCCCTCGCTGTGTGTGTGTGTGTGTGTCCCTCCCTCGCTGTGTGTGTGTGGGTGTCCGTCCCTCCGTCGCTCTGTGTGTGTGTGTGTGTCCCTCCCTTGCTGTGTGTGTGTGTCCCTCCCTCGCTGTGTGTGTGTGTCCCTCCCTCGCTGTGTGTGCGTGTCCCTCCCTCGCTGTGTGCGTGTCTGTCCCTCGCTGTGTGTGTGCGTGTGTCCCTCCGTCGCTGTGTGTGTGTCCCTCCCTCGCTGTGTGTGTGTGTGTCCCTCCCTCGCTGTGTGTGTGTGTGTGTGTGTCCCTCCCTCGCTGTGTGTGTGTGTGTGTGTGTGTGTCCCTCCCTCGCTGTGTGCGTGTCCCTCCCTCGCTATGTGTGTGTGTCCCTCCCTCGCTGTGTGTGCATGTCCCTCCCTCGCTGTGTGTGTGCGTGTGCCCCTCACCGTGTGCGTGCGTGGCCCTCCCTCGCTGTGTGCGTGTGTGTGTGTCCCTCCCTCACTGTGTGTGTGTGTGTGTGTCCCTCCCTCGCTGTGTGTGCGTGTCCCTCCCTCGCTGTGTGTCTGTGTGTCCCTCCCTCGCTGTGTGTGTGTGTCCCTCCCTCGCTGTGTGTGTGTGTGTGCGTGTCCCTCCCTCGCTGTGTGTGTGTGTGTGTGTGTGTGTGTGTCCCTCCCTTGGTGTGTGTGCATATTCCTCTTTTTTTGTGTGTGTGTGTGTCCCTCCCTCGCTGTGTGTGGGTGTGTGTGTGTGTGTGTGTGTGTCCCTGCCTCGCTGTGTGTGTGTGTGTGTCCCTCCCTCGCTGTGTGTGTGTGTGTCCCTCCCTTGCTGTGTGTGTGTGTGTTTGTGTGTTCCTCCCTCGCTGTGTGTGTGTGTGTGTGTGTGTGTGTGTGTCCCTCCCTCGCTCTGTGTGCGTGTGTGTCCCTCCCTCGCTGAGTGTGCGTCCCTCACTGTGTGCGTGTTCCTCCCTCGCTGTGTGTGTGCGTGTCCCTCCCTCGCTGTGTGTGCATGTCCCTCCCTCGCTGTTTGTGCGTGTTCCTCCCTCGCTGTGTGTGTGCGTGTCCCTCCCTCGCTGTGTGTGCGTGTCCCTCCCTCGCTGTGTGTGTGCGTGTCCCTCCCTCGCTGTGTGTGCGTGTCGCTCCCTCGCTGTGTGTGCGTGTCCCTCCCTCGTTGTGTGTGTGCGTGTCTCTCCCTCGCTGTGTGTGTGCGTGTCCCTCCCTCGCTGTGTGTGCGTTCCCTCCCTCGCTGTGTGTGCGTGTCCCTCCCTCGCTATGTGCGTGCCCCCCTCAATGATTGCGAGTGTGTCCCTCCCTCGCTCTATATGAGCGTATCGCTCGCTCGCTGTTTGTGTGCGTGTCCAGCCCTCGCTGTGTTTGTGCGTGTCCCTCCCTCGCTGTGTGTGTGCGTTTCCCTCCCTCGCTGTGTGTGTGCCTGTCCCTCCCTCGCTGTGTGCGCGTGTCCCTCCTCGTTTTGTGTGTGTGTGTGTGTGTATGTGTGTGTGTGCATGTCCCTCCCTCACTGTGTGTGCGTCTCCCTCCCTCGCTGGATATGAGCGTGTCCCTCCTTCGATGTGTGTGTGTGTCCCTCCCTCGCTGTTTGTGAGTGTGTCCCTCCCTTACTGTGTGTGCGCGTCCCCCTACCTCGCTGTGGGTGTACGTGTGTCCCTTCCTCGCTGTGGGTGTGCGTGTGTCCCTCCCTCGCTGTGTGTGTGTGTCCCTCCCTCGGTGTGTGTGTGTGTGTCCCTCCGTCGCTGTATATGAGCGTGTCCCCCGCTCGCTGTATATGAGCATGTCCCTCCCTCGCTGTGTGTGTGTGTGTCCCTCTCTCGCTGTGTGCGTACATGTCCCTCCCTCGCTGTGTGCGTGTCCAACTCGCTGTGTGTGTGGGTGTCCCTCCCTCGCTGTGTGTGTGCGTGTCCCTCCCTCGCTGTGTGTGTGCGTGTCACTCCCTCGCTGTGTGTGTGCGTGTCACTCCCTCGCTGTGTGTGTGCGTGTCCCTCCCTCGCTGTGTGTGTGTGCGTGTCCGTCCCTCGCTGTGTGTGCGTGTCCGTCCCTCGCTGTGTGTGCGTGTCCCTCCCTCGCTCTGTGTGTGTGTGTGTGTGTGTGTGTGTGTCCCTCCCTCGCTCTGTGTGTGTGTGTGTGTGCGTGTCCCTCCCTCGCTGTGTGTGTGCGTGTCCGTCCCTCGCTGTGTGTGCGTGTCCCTCCCTCGCTCTGTGTGTGTGTGTGTGTGTGTGTGTGTGTGTGTGTGTGTGTGTGTGTGTGTCCCTCCCTCGCTCTGTGTGTGTGTGTGTGCGCCTGTCCCTCCCACGCTGTGTGTGTGTGCGCGTGTCCCTCCCTCGCTGTGTGAGTGCGTGTCCCTCCCTCGTGTGTGTGTGTGTGTGTTAGTGGGCGGCACGGTAGCACAGTGGTTAGTGCTGCTGCCTCACAGCGCCAGAGACCCAGGTTCATTTCCCGCCTCAGGCGACTGACTGGGTGGAGTTTGCACATTCTCCCCGTGTCTGCGTGGGTTTCCTCCGGGTGCTCCGGTTTCCTCCCACAGTCCAAAGATGTGCAGGTTAGGTGAATTGGCCATGCTAAATTGCCCGTAGTGTTAGGTAAGGGGTAGATGTAGGTGTAGGGATATGGGTGGGTTGCGCTTCGGCGGGGCGCTGTGGACTTGTTGGGCCGAAGGGCCTGTTTCCACACTGTAAGTAATCTAATCTAATCTAATCTAATCTAATTCCTCCCTCGTGTGTGTGTCCCTCCCTCGTGTGTGTGTGTGTCCCTCCCTCGTGTGTGTGTGTGTGTGTCCCTCCCTCGCTGTGTGTGTGTGTGTGTGTGTGTCCCTCCCTCGCTGTGTGTGTGTATGTGTGTGTGTCCCTCCCTCGTGTGTGTGTGTGTGTCCCTCCCTCGTGTGTGTGTGTGTCCCTCCCTCGTGTGTGCGTGTCCCCTTCACTGTGGGCATGTGTGTCCCTCTCTCGCTCGATATGAGCGTGCCCCTCCCTCGCTGTGTGTGTGCGTGCCCCTCCCTCGCTGTGTGTGCGCGTGCCCCTCCCTCGCTGTGTGTGCGCGTGTCCCTCCCTCGCTGTGTGTGTGCGTGTCCCTCCCTCGCTGTGAGTGTGTGTGTGTCCCTCTCTCGCTGTGTGTGTGTGCGTGTCCCTCTCTCGCTGTGTGTGTGTGCGTGTCCCTCCCTCGGTGTGTGTGTGCGCGTCCCTCCCTCTCTTTGTTTGTGTGTGTGTCCCTCCGTCTTTGTGTGTGCGCGTGTCCTTCCGTCGCTGTGTGTATGTGTGTGTGTCCCTCCCTCGCTGGGTGAGTGTGTGTGTGTGTCCCTCCCTCGCTGGGTGAGTGTGTGTGTGTGTGTGTGTGTCCCTCCCTCGCTGTGTGTGTGTGTGTCCCTCCCTCGCTGTGTGTGTGTGTGTGTGTGTGTGTGTGTGTGTGTGTCCCTCCCTCTCTTTGTTTGTGTGTGTGTCCCTCCGTCTTTGTGTGTGTGTGAACCTCCCTCGCTGTGTGTGTGTGTGTGTGTCCCTCCCTCGCTGTGTGTGTGTGTGTGTCCCTCCCTCGCTGTGTGTGTGTGTGTGTCCCTCCGTCGCTGTGTGTGTGTGTCCCTCCCACGCCGTGTGTGTGTGTGTGTCCCTCCCTCGCTGTGTGTGTGTGTGTGTCCGTCCCTCCGTCGCTCTGTGTGTGTGTGTGTGTGTCCCGCCCTTGCTGTGTGTGTGTGTCCCTCCCTTGCTGTGTGTGTGTGTCCCTCCCTCGCTGTGTGTGCGTGTCCCTCCCTCGCTGTGTGCGTGTCCCTCCCTCGCTGTGTGTGTGTGTGTGTCCCTCCCTCGCTGTGTGTGTGTGTGTGTCCGTCCCTCCGTCGCTCTGTGTGTGTGTGTGTGTGTCCCGCCCTTGCTGTGTGTGTGTGTCCCTCCCTTGCTGTGTGTGTGTGTCCCTCCCTCGCTGTGTGTGCGTGTCCCTCCCTCGCTGTGTGTGTGTCCCTCCCTCGCTGTGTGTGTGTGCGTGTCCGTCCCTCGCTGTGTGTGCGTGTCCGTCCCTCGCTGTGTGTGCGTGTCCCTCCCTCGCTCTGTGTGTGTGTGTCCCTCCCTCGCTCTGTGTGTGTGTGTGTGTGCCTGTCCCTCCCACGCTGTGTGTGTGTGCGCGTGTCCCTCCCTCGCTGTGTGTGTGCGTGTCCCTCCCTCGCTGTGTGTGTGCGTGTCCGTCCCTCGCTGTGTGTGCGTGTCCCTCCCTCGCTCTGTGTGTGTGTGTGTGTGTGTGTGTGTGTGTGTGTGTGTGTGTGTGTCCCTCCCTCGCTCTGTGTGTGTGTGTGTGCGCCTGTCCCTCCCACGCTGTGTGTGTGTGCGCGTGTCCCTCCCTCGCTGTGTGAGTGCGTGTCCCTCCCTCGTGTGTGTGTGTGTGTTAGTGGGCGGCACGGTAGCACAGTGGTTAGTGCTGCTGCCTCACAGCGCCAGAGACCCAGGTTCATTTCCCGCCTCAGGCGACTGACTGGGTGGAGTTTGCACATTCTCCCCGTGTCTGCGTGGGTTTCCTCCGGGTGCTCCGGTTTCCTCCCACAGTCCAAAGATGTGCAGGTTAGGTGAATTGGCCATGCTAAATTGCCCGTAGTGTTAGGTAAGGGGTAGATGTAGGTGTAGGGATATGGGTGGGTTGCGCTTCGGCGGGGCGGTGTGGACTTGTTGGGCCGAAGGGCCTGTTTCCACACTGTAAGTAATCTAATCTAATCTAATCTAATCTAATTCCTCCCTCGTGTGTGTGTCCCTCCCTCGTGTGTGTGTGTGTCCCTCCCTCGTGTGTGTGTGTGTGTGTCCCTCCCTCGCTGTGTGTGTCTGTGTGTGTGTGTCCCTCCCTCGCTGTGTGTGTGTATGTGTGTGTGTCCCTCCCTCGTGTGTGTGTGTGTGTCCCTCCCTCGTGTGTGTGTGTGTCCCTCCCTCGTGTGTGCGTGTCCCCTTCACTGTGGGCATGTGTGTCCCTCTCTCGCTCGATATGAGCGTGCCCCTCCCTCGCTGTGTGTGTGCGTGCCCCTCCCTCGCTGTGTGTGCGCGTGCCCCTCCCTCGCTGTGTGTGCGCGTGTCCCTCCCTCGCTGTGTGTGTGCGTGTCCCTCCCTCGCTGTGAGTGTGTGTGTGTCCCTCTCTCGCTGTGTGTGTGTGCGTGTCCCTCTCTCGCTGTGTGTGTGTGCGTGTCCCTCCCTCGGTGTGTGTGTGCGCGTCCCTCCCTCTCTTTGTTTGTGTGTGTGTCCCTCCGTCTTTGTGTGTGCGCGTGTCCTTCCGTCGCTGTGTGTATGTGTGTGTGTCCCTCCCTCGCTGGGTGAGTGTGTGTGTGTGTCCCTCCCTCGCTGGGTGAGTGTGTGTGTGTGTGTGTGTGTCCCTCCCTCGCTGTGTGTGTGTGTGTCCCTCCCTCGCTTTGTTTGTGTGTGTGTCCCTCCGTCTTTGTGTGTGTGTGAACCTCCCTCGCTGTGTGTGTGTGTGTGTGTCCCTCCCTCGCTGTGTGTGTGTGTGTGTCCCTCCCTCGCTGTGTGTGTGTGTGTGTCCCTCCGTCGCTGTGTGTGTGTGTCCCTCCCACGCTGTGTGTGTGTGTGTGTCCCTCCCTCGCTGTGTGTGTGTGTGTGTCCGTCCCTCCGTCGCTCTGTGTGTGTGTGTGTGTGTCCCGCCCTTGCTGTGTGTGTGTGTCCCTCCCTTGCTGTGTGTGTGTGTCCCTCCCTCGCTGTGTGTGCGTGTCCCTCCCTCGCTGTGTGCGTGTCCCTCCCTCGCTGTGTGTGTGTGTGTGTCCCTCCCTCGCTGTGTGTGTGTGTGTGTGTCCCTCCCACGCTGTGTGTGTGTGTGTCCCTCCCTCGCTGTGTGTGTGTGTGTGTGTTTCCCTCCCTCGCTGTGTGTGCGTGTCCCTCCCTCGCTATGTGTGTGTGTCCCTCCCTCGCTGTGTGTGCATGTCCCTCCCTCGCTGTGTGTGTGCGTGTCCCCCTCACTGTGTGCGTACGTGTCCCTCCCTCGCTGTGTGCGTGCGTGTCCCTCCCTCTCTGTGTGTGAGCGTGTCGCTCCCTCGCTGTGCATGCGTGTCCCTGCCTTGCGTTTTATGCGTGTCCCCCACTTGTGGTGTGTGTGTGTGTACCTCCCTCGCTGTGTGTGTGTGTCCCTCCCTCGCTGTGTGTGCGTGCAACTCCCTTGCAGTGTGTGCGTGTCCCCCACTTGTGTGTGTGTGTGTGTGTGTGTTTGCGTGTGTGTACCTTCCTCGCTGTGTATGTCTGTGCGTGTCCCTGCCTCACTGTCTGTGTGTGTTCCTCTCTCACTGTGTGTGAGCGTATCCCTCCCTTGGTGTGTGCGCGAGTCCCTCCCTCGCTGAGTGCGCGGGCCCCACCCTCGCTGTGTGTGTGTGTGTGTGTCTCCCTCGTTGTGAGTGTGTTCCTCCCTCAATGTGTGCGCGTGTCCCTCCCTCGCTGTGTGCATGCGTGTCCCTACCTCGCTGTTAATGTGTGTGTGAGTCCCTCCCTTGCTATGGGAGTGCATGTCTCTCACTCTTACAGTGTGTGCGTGTCCCTCCCTCGCTGCGTGTGTGCGTGTCCCTCCCTCGCTGTGTGTGTGTGCGTGTCCGTCCCTCGTCGCTGTGTGTGCGTGTCCCTCCCTCGCTGAGTGTGCTTGTCCCTCCCTCGCTGTGTGTGTGCGTGTCCCTCCCTCGCTGTGTGTGTGCGTGTCCCTCCCTCGCTGTGTGTGCGTGTCCCTCCCTCGCTGAGTGTGCGTGTCCCTCCCTCGCTGAGTGTGCGTGTCCCTCCCTCGCTGTGTGTGCGTATCCCTCCCTCGTTGTGTGTGCGTATCCCTCCCTCGCTGTGTGTGCGTGTCCCTCCCTCGCTGTGTGTGGGTGTGTGTGTGTGTGTGTGTGTGTCCCTGCCTCGCTGTGTGTGTGTGTGTGTCCCTCCCTCGCTGTGTGTGTGTGTGTCCCTCCCTTGCTGTGTGTGTGTGTGTTTGTGTGTTCCTCCCTCGCTGTGTGTGTGTGTGTGTGTGTGTGTGTGTGTCCCTCCCTCGCTCTGTGTGCGTGTGTGTCCCTCCCTCGCTGAGTGTGCGTCCCTCACTGTGTGCGTGTTCCTCCCTCGCTGTGTGTGTGCGTGTCCCTCCCTCGCTGTGTGTGCATGTCCCTCCCTCGCTGTTTGTGCGTGTTCCTCCCTCGCTGTGTGTGTGCGTGTCCCTCCCTCGCTGTGTGTGCGTGTCCCTCCCTCGCTGTGTGTGTGCGTGTCCCTCCCTCGCTGTGTGTGCGTGTCGCTCCCTCGCTGTGTGTGCGTGTCCCTCCCTCGTTGTGTGTGTGCGTGTCTCTCCCTCGCTGTGTGTGTGCGTGTCCCTCCCTCGCTGTGTGTGCGTTCCCTCCCTCGCTGTGTGTGCGTGTCCCTCCCTCGCTATGTGCGTGCCCCCCTCAATGATTGCGAGTGTGTCCCTCCCTCGCTCTATATGAGCGTATCGCTCGCTCGCTGTTTGTGTGCGTGTCCAGCCCTCGCTGTGTTTGTGCGTGTCCCTCCCTCGCTGTGTGTGTGCGTTTCCCTCCCTCGCTGTGTGTGTGCCTGTCCCTCCCTCGCTGTGTGCGCGTGTCCCTCCTCGTTTTGTGTGTGTGTGTGTGTGTATGTGTGTGTGTGCATGTCCCTCCCTCACTGTGTGTGCGTCTCCCTCCCTCGCTGGATATGAGCGTGTCCCTCCTTCGATGTGTGTGTGTGTCCCTCCCTCGCTGTTTGTGAGTGTGTCCCTCCCTTACTGTGTGTGCGCGTCCCCCTACCTCGCTGTGGGTGTACGTGTGTCCCTTCCTCGCTGTGGGTGTGCGTGTGTCCCTCCCTCGCTGTGTGTGTGTGTCCCTCCCTCGGTGTGTGTGTGTGTGTCCCTCCGTCGCTGTATATGAGCGTGTCCCCCGCTCGCTGTATATGAGCATGTCCCTCCCTCGCTGTGTGTGTGTGTGTCCCTCTCTCGCTGTGTGCGTACATGTCCCTCCCTCGCTGTGTGCGTGTCCAACTCGCTGTGTGTGTGGGTGTCCCTCCCTCGCTGTGTGTGTGCGTGTCCCTCCCTCGCTGTGTGTGTGCGTGTCACTCCCTCGCTGTGTGTGTGCGTGTCACTCCCTCGCTGTGTGTGTGCGTGTCCCTCCCTCGCTGTGTGTGTGTGCGTGTCCGTCCCTCGCTGTGTGTGCGTGTCCGTCCCTCGCTGTGTGTGCGTGTCCCTCCCTCGCTCTGTGTGTGTGTGTGTGTGTGTGTGTGTGTGTCCCTCCCTCGCTCTGTGTGTGTGTGTGTGTGCGTGTCCCTCCCTCGCTGTGTGTGTGCGTGTCCGTCCCTCGCTGTGTGTGCGTGTCCCTCCCTCGCTCTGTGTGTGTGTGTGTGTGTGTGTGTGTGTGTGTGTGTGTGTGTGTGTGTGTGTCCCTCCCTCGCTCTGTGTGTGTGTGTGTGCGCCTGTCCCTCCCACGCTGTGTGTGTGTGCGCGTGTCCCTCCCTCGCTGTGTGAGTGCGTGTCCCTCCCTCGTGTGTGTGTGTGTGTGTTAGTGGGCGGCACGGTAGCACAGTGGTTAGTGCTGCTGCCTCACAGCGCCAGAGACCCAGGTTCATTTCCCGCCTCAGGCGACTGACTGGGTGGAGTTTGCACATTCTCCCCGTGTCTGCGTGGGTTTCCTCCGGGTGCTCCGGTTTCCTCCCACAGTCCAAAGATGTGCAGGTTAGGTGAATTGGCCATGCTAAATTGCCCGTAGTGTTAGGTAAGGGGTAGATGTAGGTGTAGGGATATGGGTGGGTTGCGCTTCGGCGGGGAGCTGTGGACTTGTTGGGCCGAAGGGCCTGTTTCCACACTGTAAGTAATCTAATCTAATCTAATCTAATCTAATTCCTCCCTCGTGTGTGTGTCCCTCCCTCGTGTGTGTGTGTGTCCCTCCCTCGTGTGTGTGTGTGTGTGTCCCTCCCTCGCTGTGTGTGTGTGTGTGTGTGTGTCCCTCCCTCGCTGTGTGTGTGTATGTGTGTGTGTCCCTCCCTCGTGTGTGTGTGTGTGTCCCTCCCTCGTGTGTGTGTGTGTCCCTCCCTCGTGTGTGCGTGTCCCCTTCACTGTGGGCATGTGTGTCCCTCTCTCGCTCGATATGAGCGTGCCCCTCCCTCGCTGTGTGTGTGCGTGCCCCTCCCTCGCTGTGTGTGCGCGTGCCCCTCCCTCGCTGTGTGTGCGCGTGTCCCTCCCTCGCTGTGTGTGTGCGTGTCCCTCCCTCGCTGTGAGTGTGTGTGTGTCCCTCTCTCGCTGTGTGTGTGTGCGTGTCCCTCTCTCGCTGTGTGTGTGTGCGTGTCCCTCCCTCGGTGTGTGTGTGCGCGTCCCTCCCTCTCTTTGTTTGTGTGTGTGTCCCTCCGTCTTTGTGTGTGCGCGTGTCCTTCCGTCGCTGTGTGTATGTGTGTGTGTCCCTCCCTCGCTGGGTGAGTGTGTGTGTGTGTCCCTCCCTCGCTGGGTGAGTGTGTGTGTGTGTGTGTGTGTCCCTCCCTCGCTGTGTGTGTGTGTGTCCCTCCCTCGCTGTGTGTGTGTGTGTGTGTGTGTGTGTGTGTGTGTGTGTCCCTCCCTCTCTTTGTTTGTGTGTGTGTCCCTCCGTCTTTGTGTGTGTGTGAACCTCCCTCGCTGTGTGTGTGTGTGTGTGTCCCTCCCTCGCTGTGTGTGTGTGTGTCCCTCCCTCGCTGTGTGTGTGTGTGTGTCCCTCCGTCGCTGTGTGTGTGTGTCCCTCCCACGCCGTGTGTGTGTGTGTGTCCCTCCCTCGCTGTGTGTGTGTGTGTGTCCGTCCCTCCGTCGCTCTGTGTGTGTGTGTGTGTGTCCCGCCCTTGCTGTGTGTGTGTGTCCCTCCCTTGCTGTGTGTGTGTGTCCCTCCCTCGCTGTGTGTGCGTGTCCCTCCCTCGCTGTGTGCGTGTCCCTCCCTCGCTGTGTGTGTGTGTGTGTCCCTCCCTCGCTGTGTGTGTGTGTGTGTCCGTCCCTCCGTCGCTCTGTGTGTGTGTGTGTGTGTCCCGCCCTTGCTGTGTGTGTGTGTCCCTCCCTTGCTGTGTGTGTGTGTCCCTCCCTCGCTGTGTGTGCGTGTCCCTCCCTCGCTGTGTGTGTGTCCCTCCCTCGCTGTGTGTGTGTGCGTGTCCGTCCCTCGCTGTGTGTGCGTGTCCGTCCCTCGCTGTGTGTGCGTGTCCCTCCCTCGCTCTGTGTGTGTGTGTCCCTCCCTCGCTCTGTGTGTGTGTGTGTGTGCCTGTCCCTCCCACGCTGTGTGTGTGTGCGCGTGTCCCTCCCTCGCTGTGTGTGTGCGTGTCCCTCCCTCGCTGTGTGTGTGCGTGTCCGTCCCTCGCTGTGTGTGCGTGTCCCTCCCTCGCTCTGTGTGTGTGTGTGTGTGTGTGTGTGTGTGTGTGTGTGTCCCTCCCTCGCTCTGTGTGTGTGTGTGTGCGCCTGTCCCTCCCACGCTGTGTGTGTGTGCGCGTGTCCCTCCCTCGCTGTGTGAGTGCGTGTCCCTCCCTCGTGTGTGTGTGTGTGTTAGTGGGCGGCACGGTAGCACAGTGGTTAGTGCTGCTGCCTCACAGCGCCAGAGACCCAGGTTCATTTCCCGCCTCAGGCGACTGACTGGGTGGAGTTTGCACATTCTCCCCGTGTCTGCGTGGGTTTCCTCCGGGTGCTCCGGTTTCCTCCCACAGTCCAAAGATGTGCAGGTTAGGTGAATTGGCCATGCTAAATTGCCCGTAGTGTTAGGTAAGGGGTAGATGTAGGTGTAGGGATATGGGTGGGTTGCGCTTCGGCGGGGCGGTGTGGACTTGTTGGGCCGAAGGGCCTGTTTCCACACTGTAAGTAATCTAATCTAATCTAATCTAATCTAATTCCTCCCTCGTGTGTGTGTCCCTCCCTCGTGTGTGTGTGTGTCCCTCCCTCGTGTGTGTGTGTGTGTGTCCCTCCCTCGCTGTGTGTGTCTGTGTGTGTGTGTCCCTCCCTCGCTGTGTGTGTGTATGTGTGTGTGTCCCTCCCTCGTGTGTGTGTGTGTGTCCCTCCCTCGTGTGTGTGTGTGTCCCTCCCTCGTGTGTGCGTGTCCCCTTCACTGTGGGCATGTGTGTCCCTCTCTCGCTCGATATGAGCGTGCCCCTCCCTCGCTGTGTGTGTGCGTGCCCCTCCCTCGCTGTGTGTGCGCGTGCCCCTCCCTCGCTGTGTGTGCGCGTGTCCCTCCCTCGCTGTGTGTGTGCGTGTCCCTCCCTCGCTGTGAGTGTGTGTGTGTCCCTCTCTCGCTGTGTGTGTGTGCGTGTCCCTCTCTCGCTGTGTGTGTGTGCGTGTCCCTCCCTCGGTGTGTGTGTGCGCGTCCCTCCCTCTCTTTGTTTGTGTGTGTGTCCCTCCGTCTTTGTGTGTGCGCGTGTCCTTCCGTCGCTGTGTGTATGTGTGTGTGTCCCTCCCTCGCTGGGTGAGTGTGTGTGTGTGTCCCTCCCTCGCTGGGTGAGTGTGTGTGTGTGTGTGTGTGTCCCTCCCTCGCTGTGTGTGTGTGTGTCCCTCCCTCGCTTTGTTTGTGTGTGTGTCCCTCCGTCTTTGTGTGTGTGTGAACCTCCCTCG
Organism: Chiloscyllium punctatum; assembly: GCF_047496795.1. NCBI lineage: Eukaryota > Metazoa > Chordata > Chondrichthyes > Orectolobiformes > Hemiscylliidae > Chiloscyllium > Chiloscyllium punctatum. The sequence continues at coordinate 57,199,287 of NC_092771.1, forward strand.
CTGTGTGTGTGTGTGTGTGTCCCTCCCTCGCTGTGTGTGTGTGTGTGTCCCTCCCTCGCTGTGTGTGTGTGTGTGTCCCTCCGTCGCTGTGTGTGTGTGTCCCTCCCACGCTGTGTGTGTGTGTGTGTCCCTCCCTCGCTGTGTGTGTGTGTGTGTCCGTCCCTCCGTCGCTCTGTGTGTGTGTGTGTGTGTCCCGCCCTTGCTGTGTGTGTGTGTCCCTCCCTTGCTGTGTGTGTGTGTCCCTCCCTCGCTGTGTGTGCGTGTCCCTCCCTCGCTGTGTGCGTGTCCCTCCCTCGCTGTGTGTGTGTGTGTGTCCCTCCCTCGCTGTGTGTGTGTGTGTGTGTCCCTCCCACGCTGTGTGTGTGTGTGTCCCTCCCTCGCTGTGTGTGTGTGTGTGTGTTTCCCTCCCTCGCTGTGTGTGCGTGTCCCTCCCTCGCTATGTGTGTGTGTCCCTCCCTCGCTGTGTGTGCATGTCCCTCCCTCGCTGTGTGTGTGCGTGTCCCCCTCACTGTGTGCGTACGTGTCCCTCCCTCGCTGTGTGCGTGCGTGTCCCTCCCTCTCTGTGTGTGAGCGTGTCGCTCCCTCGCTGTGCATGCGTGTCCCTGCCTTGCGTTTTATGCGTGTCCCCCACTTGTGGTGTGTGTGTGTGTACCTCCCTCGCTGTGTGTGTGTGTCCCTCCCTCGCTGTGTGTGCGTGCAACTCCCTTGCAGTGTGTGCGTGTCCCCCACTTGTGTGTGTGTGTGTGTGTGTGTTTGCGTGTGTGTACCTTCCTCGCTGTGTATGTCTGTGCGTGTCCCTGCCTCACTGTCTGTGTGTGTTCCTCTCTCACTGTGTGTGAGCGTATCCCTCCCTTGGTGTGTGCGCGAGTCCCTCCCTCGCTGAGTGCGCGGGCCCCACCCTCGCTGTGTGTGTGTGTGTGTGTCTCCCTCGTTGTGAGTGTGTTCCTCCCTCAATGTGTGCGCGTGTCCCTCCCTCGCTGTGTGCATGCGTGTCCCTACCTCGCTGTTAATGTGTGTGTGAGTCCCTCCCTTGCTATGGGAGTGCATGTCTCTCACTCTTACAGTGTGTGCGTGTCCCTCCCTCGCTGCGTGTGTGCGTGTCCCTCCCTCGCTGTGTGTGTGTGCGTGTCCGTCCCTCGTCGCTGTGTGTGCGTGTCCCTCCCTCGCTGAGTGTGCTTGTCCCTCCCTCGCTGTGTGTGTGCGTGTCCCTCCCTCGCTGTGTGTGTGCGTGTCCCTCCCTCGCTGTGTGTGCGTGTCCCTCCCTCGCTGAGTGTGCGTGTCCCTCCCTCGCTGAGTGTGCGTGTCCCTCCCTCGCTGTGTGTGCGTATCCCTCCCTCGTTGTGTGTGCGTATCCCTCCCTCGCTGTGTGTGCGTGTCCCTCCCTCGCTGTGTGCGTGCGTGTCCCTCCCTCGCTGTGTGTGCGTTCCCTCCCTCGCTGTGTGTGCGTGTCCCTCCCTCGCTGTGTGCGCGTGTCCCTCCCTCGCTGTGTGCGTGCCCCCCTCAATGATTGCGAGTGTGACCCTCCCTCGCTCTATATGAGCGTATCGCTCCCTCGCTGTGTGTGTCCCCCTCGCTGTGTGTGTGTGTGTCACTCCCTCGCTGAGTGTGCGCGTGTCCCTCTCTCGCTGTGTGTGTGCATGTCCCTCCCTCGCTGTGTGTGTGCGTGTCCCTCCCTCGCTGTGTGTGTGCGTGTCCCTCCCTCGCTGTGTGTGTGCGTGTCCCTCCCTCACTGTGTTTGTGCGTGTACCTCCCTCGCTGTGTGTGTGTGTGTGCGTGTCCCTCCCTCGCTGTGTGTGTGTGTGTGTGTGTGTGTGTGTCCCTCCCTTGGTGTGTGTGCATATTCCTCTTTTGTTGTGTGTGTCCCTCGCTGTGTGTGTGTGTGTGTGTCCCTCACTCACTGTGTGTGCGTGCGTGTCCCTCCCTCGCTGTGTGCGTGCATGTCCGTCCCTTGCTGTGTGCGTGACCCCTCACTGTGTGTGTGTGTGTGTGTGTGTCCCTCCCTCGCTGTGTGTGTCCCTCCCTCGCTGTGTGTGTGTGTGTGTGTATGTGTGTGTGTGTGTGTCCCTCCCTCGTTGTGTGTGTGTGTGTGTGTCCCTCCCTCGCTGTGTGTGTGTGTGTCCCTCCCTCGCTGTGTGTGTGTGTGTGTCCCTCCCTCGCTGTGTGTGTATGTGTGTCCCTCCCTCGCTGTGTGTGTGTGTGTGTCCCACCCTCGCTGTGTGTGTGTGTGTCCCTCCCTCGCTGTGTGTGTGTGTGTCCCTCCCTCGCTGTGTGTGTGTGTGTGTGTGTGTGTGTGTCACTCCCTCGCTGTGTGTGTGTGTGTGTGTCACTCCCTCGCTGTGTGTGTGTGTGTCCCTCCCTCGCTGTGTGTGTGTGTCCCTCCCTTACTGTGTGTGTGTGCGTGTCCTTCCATTGGTGTGTGTGCATATTCCTCTTTTGTTGTCTGTGTGTGTGTGTGTGTGTGTCCCTGCCTCGCTGTGTGTGTGTGTGTCCCTCCCTCGCTGTGTGTGTGTGTGTGTGTGTGTTTCCCTCCCTCGCTGTGTGTGTGTGTGTGTCCCTCCCTCACTGAGTGTGCATCCCTCACTGTGTGCATGTTCCTCCCTCGCTGTGTGTGTGCGTGTCCCTCCCTCGCTGTGTGTGCGTGTCCCTCCCTCGCTGTGTGTGTGTGTGTCCCTCCCTCGCTGTGTGTTTGCGTGTCCCTCCCTCTCTGTGTGTGTGCGCGTCCCTCCCTGGCTGTGTGTGTGCGTGTCCCTCCCTCGCTGTGTGTGCGTGTCCCTCCCTCGCTGTGTGTGCGTCTCCCTCCCTCGCTGTGTGTGCGTGTCCCTCCCTCGCTGTGTGCGTGCCCCCCTCAATGATTGCGAGTGTGTCCCTCCCTCGCTCTATATGAGCGTATCGCTCCCTCGCTGTGTGTGTCCCCCTCGCTGTGTGTGTGTGTGTCCCTCCCTCGCTGTGTGTGTCCCCCTCGCTGTGTGTGTGCGTGTCACTCCCTCGCTGTGTGTGTGCGTGTCCCTCTCTCGCTATGTGTGTGCATTTCCCTCCCTCGCTGTGTGTGTGTGTGTCCCTCCCTCGCTGTGTGTGTGTCCCTCCCTCGCTGTGTGTGTGCGTGTCCCTCCCTCGCTGTGTGTGTGCGTGTTCCCACTCGCTGTGTGTGTGCGTGTCCCTCCCTCGCTGTGTGCGTGCGTGTCCCTCCCTCGCTGTGTGTGTCCCTCACTGTGTTCGTGTCCCTCCCTCGTGTGTGTGTGTGTGCGTGTCCCTCCCTCGTGTGTGTGTGTGCGCCTGCGTGTCCCTCCCTCGTGTGTGTGTGCGTGTCCCTCCCTCCTGTGTGTGTGTGTGTGCGTGCGTGTCCCTCCCTCGCTGTGTGTCCCTCACTGTGTTCGTGTCCCTCCCTCGTGTGTGTGTGCGTGTCCCTCCCTCGTGTGTATGTGTGTGTGTGTGTGTGCGTGCGTGCCCCTCCCTCGTGAGTGTGTGTGTGTGCATGCGTGTCCCTACCTCGCTGTTAATGTGTGTGTGAGTCCCTCCCTTGCTATGGGAGTGCATGTCTCTCACTCTTACAGTGTGTGCGTGTCCCTCCCTCGCTGCGTGTGTGCGTGTCCCTCCCTCGCTGTGTGTGTGTGCGTGTCCGTCCCTCGTCGCTGTGTGTGCGTGTCCCTCCCTCGCTGAGTGTGCTTGTCCCTCCCTGGCTGTGTGTGTGCGTGTCCCTCCCTCGCTGTGTGTGTGTTCCCTCCCTCGCTGTGTGTGCGTGTCCCTTCCTCGCTGTGTGTGCGTGTCCCTCCCTCGCTGTGTGTGCGTGTCCCTCCCTCGCTGTGTGCGTGCCCCCCTCAATGATTGCGAGTGTGTCCCTCCCTTGCTCTATATGAGCGTATCGCTCCCTCGCTGTGTGTGTCCCCCTCGCTGTGTGTGTGCGTGTCACTCCCTCGCTGTGTGTGTGCGTGTCCCTCTCTCGCTGTGTGTGTGCATGTCCCTCCCTCGCTGTGTGTGTGCGTGTCCCTCCCTCGCTGTGTGTGTGCGTGTCCCCCCTCGCTGTGTGTGTGCGTGTCCCTCCCTCGCTGTGTGTGTGTCCCTCCCTCGCTGTGTATGTGTGTGTGTCCCTTCCTCGCTGTGTGTGTGCGTGTCCCTCCCTCGCTGTGTGCGTTCGTGTCCCTCCCTCGCTGTGTGTGTCCCTCACTGTGTTCGTTCCCTCCCTCGTGTGTGTGTGTGCGCGTGCGTGTCCCTCCCTCGTGTGTGTGTTCGTGTCCCTCCCTCGTGTGTGTGTGTGTGTGTGTGTGTGCGTGCGTGCCCCTCCCTCGTGAGTGTGTGTGTGTGCGTGCGTGTCCCTCCCTCGCTGTGTGCGTGCATGTCCGTCCCTTGCTGTGTGCGTGACCCCTCACTGTGTGTGTGTGTTTGTGTGTGTCCCTCCCTCGCTCTGTGTTTGTGTGTCCCTCCCTCGCTGTGTGTGTGTATGTGTCCCTCCCTCGCTGTGTGTGTGTGTGTCCCTCCCTCGCTGTGTGTGTGTGTGTGTGTGTATGTGTGTGTCCTCCTCGCTGTGTGTGTGTGTCCCTCCCTCGCTGTGTGTGTCCCTCCCTCACTGTGTGTGTGTGCCCCTCCCTCGCTGTGTGTGTGTGCGTCCCTCCCTCGCTGTGTGTGTGTGTCCCTCCCTCGGTGTGTGTGTGTGTGTGTGTGTGTGCGTGTCCCTCCCTCGCTGTGTGTGTGTGTGTGTGTGTGTGTGTCCCTCCCTTGGTGTGTGTGCATATTCCTCTTTTGTTGTGTGTGTGTGTCCCTCCCTCGCTGTGTGTGGGTGGGTGTGTGTGTGTCCCTCCCTCGCTGTGTATGTGTGTGTGTGTCCCTCCCTCGCTGTGTGTGTGTGTGTTTGTGTGTCCCTCCCTCGCTGTGTATGTGTGTGTGTGTGTGTGTGTCCCTCCCTCGCTGTGTGTGCGTCCCTCACTGTGTGCGTGTTCCTCCCTCGCTGTGTGTGTGCGTGTCCCTCCCTCGCTGTGTGTGTGTGCGTGTCCGTCCCTCGTCGCTGTGTGTGCGTGTCCCTCCCTCGCTGAGTGTGCTTGTCCCTCCCTGGCTGTGTGTGTGCGTGTCCCTCCCTCGCTGTGTGTGTGTTCCCTCCCTCGCTGTGTGTGCGTGTCCCTCCCTCGCTGTGTGTGCGTGTCCCTCCCTCGCTGTGTGCGTGCCCCCCTCAATGATTTCGAGTGTGTCCCTCCCTTGCTCTATATGAGCGTATCGCTCCCTCGCTGTGTGTGTCCCCCTCGCTGTGTGTGTGCGTGTCACTCCCTCGCTGTGTGTGTGCGTGTCCCTCTCTCGCTGTGTGTGTGCATGTCCCTCCCTCGCTGTGTGTGTGCGTGTCCCTCCCTCGCTGTGTGTGTGCGTGTCCCCCCTCGCTGTGTGTGTGCGTGTCCCTCCCTCGCTGTGTGTGTGTCCCTCCCTCGCTGTGTATGTGTGTGTGTCCCTCCCTCGCTGTGTGTGTGCGTGTCCCTCCCTCGCTGTGTGTGTGCGTGTCCCTCCCTCGCTGTGTGCGTGTCCCTTCCTCGCTGTGTGTGTGCGTGTCCCTCCCTCGCTGTGTGCGTTCGTGTCCCTCCCTCGCTGTGTGTGTCCCTCACTGTGTTCGTTCCCTCCCTCGTGTGTGTGTGTGCGCGTGCGTGTCCCTCCCTCGTGTGTGTGTTCGTGTCCCTCCCTCGTGTGTGTGTGTGTGTGTGTGTGTGTGTGCGTGCGTGCCCCTCCCTCGTGAGTGTGTGTGTGTGCGTGCGTGTCCCTCCCTCGCTGTGTGCGTGCATGTCCGTCCCTTGCTGTGTGCGTGACCCCTCACTGTGTGTGTGTGTTTGTGTGTGTCCCTCCCTAGCTCTGTGTTTGTGTGTCCCTCCCTCGCTGTGTGTGTGTATGTGTCCCTCCCTCGCTGTGTGTGTGTGTGTCCCTCCCTCGCTGTGTGTGTGTGTGTGTGTGTATGTGTGTGTCCTCCTCGCTGTGTGTGTGTGTCCCTCCCTCGCTGTGTGTGTCCCTCCCTCACTGTGTGTGTGTGCCCCTCCCTCGCTGTGTGTGTGTGCGTCCCTCCCTCGCTGTGTGTGTGTGTCCCTCCCTCGGTGTGTGTGTGTGTGTGTGTGTGTGCGTGTCCCTCCCTCGCTGTGTGTGTGTGTGTGTGTGTGTCCCTCCCTTGGTGTGTGTGCATATTCCTCTTTTGTTGTGTGTGTGTGTCCCTCCCTCGCTGTGTGTGGGTGGGTGTGTGTGTGTGTGTGTGTGTGTGTGTTCCTCCCTCGCTGTGTATGTGTGTGTGTGTCCCTCCCTCGCTGTGTGTGTGTGTGTTTGTGTGTCCCTCCCTCGCTGTGTATGTGTGTGTGTGTGTGTGTGTGTCCCTCCCTCGCTGTGTGTGCGTCCCTCACTGTGTGCGTGTTCCTCCCTCGCTGTGTGTGTGCGTGTCCCTCCCTCGCTGTGTGTGCGTGTCCCTCCTCGCTGTGTGTGTGTGTCCCTCCTCGCTGTGTGTGTGCGTGTCCCTCCCTCGCTGTGTGTTTGAGTGTCCCTCCCTCGCTGTATGTGTGCGTGTCCCTCCCTCGCTGTGGGTGCGTGTCCCTCCCTCGCTGTGTGTGCGTGTCCCTCCCTCGCTGTGTGTGTGCGTTTCTCTCCCTCGCTGTGTGTGTGCGTGTCCCTCCCTCGCTGTGTGTGCGTGTCCCTCCCTCGCTGTGTGTGTGCGTGTCCCTCCCTCGCTGTGTGTGTGCGTGTCCCTCCCTCGCTGTGTGTGCGTGTTCCTCCCTCGCTGTGTGTGCGTGTCTATCCCTCGCTGTGTGTGCGTGTCCCTCCCTCGTTGTGTGTGCGTGTCTCTCCCTCACTGTGTGCGTCCGTGTCCCTCCCTCGCGGTGTGTGTGTGTCTGTCCCTCCCTCGCTGTGTGCGTGCGTGTCCCTCCCTCGCTGTGTGGGTGCGTGTCCCTCCCTCGCTGTGTGTGTGCGTTTCTCTCCCTCGCTGTGTGTGTGCGTGTCCCTCCCTCGCTGTGTGTGTGTGTGTGTGTGTGTGTCCCTCCCTCACTGTGTGTGTGTGTGTGTCCCTCCCTCACTGTGTGTGTGTGTCCTTCCCTCGCTGTGTGTGCGTGTCCCTCCCTCGCTCTGTGTGTGCTTGTCCCTCCCTCGCTGTGTGTGCGTGTCCCTCGCTCGCTGTGTGTGTGCGTGTCCCTCCGTCGCTGTGTGTGCGTGTTCCTCCCTCGCTGTGTATGTGTGTGTGCGTGTCCCTCCCTCGCTGTGTGTGTGTGTCCCTCCCTCGCTGTGTGTGTTTGAGTGTGTGCGTGTCCCTCCCTTGGTGTGTGTGCATATTCCTCTTTTGTTGTGTGTGTGTGTCCCTGCCTCGCTGTGTGTGTGTGTGTCCCTGCCTCGCTGTGTGTGTGTGTGTCCCTCCCTCGCTGTGTGTGTGTGTGTGTGTGTGTGTTTCCCTCCCTCGCTGTGTGTGTGTGTGTGTGTGTGTGTGTGTCCCTCCCTCGCTGTGTATGTGTGTCCCTCCCTCGCTGTGTGTGTTTGAGTGTGTGCGTGTCCCTCCCTTGGTGTGTGTGCATATTCCTCTTTTGTTGTGTGTGTGTGTCCCTGCCTCGCTGTGTGTGTGTGTGTCCCTGCCTCGCTGTGTGTGTGTGTGTCCCTCCCTCGCTGTGTGTGTGTGTGTGTGTGTGTTTCCCTCCCTCGCTGTGTGTGTGTGTGTGTGTCCCTCCCTCGCTGTGTATGTGTGCGTGCGTGACCCTCTCTCGCTGTGTGTGTGCGTTTCTCTCCCTCGCTGTGTGTGTGCGTGTCCCTCCCTCGCTGTGTGTGTGTGTGTGTGTCCCTCCCTCACTGTGTGTGTGTGTCCCTCCCTCACTGTGTGTGTGTGTGTGTGTGTGTGTCCCTCCCTCGCTGTGTGTGCGTGTCCCTCCCTCGCTGTGTGTGCGCGTGTCCCTCCTCGCTGTGTGTGTGCGTGTCCCTCCCTCGCTGTGTGTGTGAGTGTCCTCCCTCGCTGTGTATGTGCGTGTCCCTCCCTCGCTGTGTGTGCATGTCCCTCCCTCGCTGTGTGTGCATGTCCCTCCCTCGCTGTGTGTGTGCGTGTCACTCCCTCGCTGTGTGTGCGTGTCACTCCCTCGCTGTGTGTGCGTGTCACTCCCTCGCTGTGTGTGCGTGTCACTCCCTCGCTGTGTGTGTGCGTGTCACTCCCTCGCTGTGTGTGCGTGTCACTCCCTCGCTGTGTGTGCGTGTCACTCCCTCGCTGTGTGTGCGTGTCTCTCCCTCGCTGTGTGTGTGCGTATCCCTCCCTCGCTGTGTGTGTGCGTGTCCCTCCCTCGCTGTGTGTGTCCCCCTCGCTGTGTGTGTGCGTGTCACTCCCTCGCTGTGTGTGTGCGTGTCCCTCTCTCGCTATGTGTGTGCATTTCCCTCCCTCGCTGTGTGTGTGTGTGTCCCTCCCTCGCTGTGTGTGTGTCCCTCCCTCGCTGTGTGTGTGCGTGTCCCTCCCTCGCTGTGTGTGTGCGTGTTCCCCCTCGCTGTGTGTGTGCGTGTCCCTCCCTCGCTGTGTGCGTGCGTGTCCCTCCCTCGCTGTGTGTGTCCCTCACTGTGTTCGTGTCCCTCCCTCGTGTGTGTGTGTGTGCGTGTCCCTCCCTCGTGTGTGTGTGTGCGCCTGCGTGTCCCTCCCTCGTGTGTGTGTGCGTGTCCCTCCCTCGTGTGTGTGTGTGTGTGCGTGCGTGTCCCTCCCTCGCTGTGTGTCCCTCACTGTGTTCGTGTCCCTCCCTCGTGTGTGTGTGCGTGTCCCTCCCTCGTGTGTATGTGTGTGTGTGTGTGTGTGCGTGCGTGCCCCTCCCTCGTGAGTGTGTGTGTGTGCGTGCGTGTCCCTCCCTCGCTGTGTGCGTGCATGTCCGTCCCTTGCTGTGTGCGTGACCCCTCACTGTGTGTGTGTTTGTGTGTCCCTCCCTCGCTGTGTGTGTGTGTGTGTGTGTCCCTCCCTCGCTGTGTGTGTGTGTGTCCCTCCCTCGCTGTGTGTGTGCGTGTCCCTCCCTCGCTGTGTGTGTGTGTGTGTGTGTGTGTCCCTCCCTTGGTGTGTGTGCATATTCCTCTTTTATTGTGTATGTGTGTCCCTCCCTCGCTGTGTGTGGGTGTGTGTGTGTGTCCCTGCCTCGCTGTGTGTGTGTCCCTCCCTCACTGTGTGTGTGTGTGTGTGTCCCTCCCTCGCTGTGTGTGTGTGTGTGTTTGTGTGTGTGTGTGTCCCTCCCTCACTGTGTGTGTGTGTGTGTGTTTTCCTCCCTAACTGTGTGTGTGTGTGTGTGTGTGTGTGTGTGTGTGTCCCTCCCTCGCTGTGTGTTCGTGTCCCTCCCCCGCTGTGTGTGTGTGTGTGTTTGTGTGTGTGTGTGTCCATCCCTCACTGTGTGTGTGTGTGTGTGTTTTCCTCCCTAACTGTGTGTGTGTGTGTGTGTGTGTGTGTGTTACCCTCACTCGTTGTGTGTGTGTGTGTGTGTGTCCCTCCCTCGCTGTGTGTGTGTGTGTGTGTCCCTCCCTCACTGTGTGTGTGTGTCTCCCTCCCTCACTGTGTGTGTGTGTGTGTCCTTCCCTCGCTGTGTGTGCGTGTCCCTCCCTCGCTCTGTGTGTGCGTGTCCCTCCCTCGCTGTGTGTGCGTGTCCCTCCCTCGCTGTGTGTGTGTGTGTGTCCCTCCCTCGCTGTGTGTGCGTGTCCCTCCCTCGCTGTGTGTGCGTGTCCCTCCCTCGCTGTGTGTGCGAGTCCCTCGCTCGCCGTGTGTGTGCGTGTCCCTCGCTCGCTGTGTGTGTGTGTCCCTCCCTCGCTGTGTGTGCGTGTCCCTCCCTCGCTGTGTGTGTGTGTCCCTCCCTCGCTGTGTGTGTGTTGAGTGCGTGCGTGTCCCTCCCTTGGTGTGTGTGCATATTCCTCTTTTGTTGTGTGTGTGTGTCCCTCTCTCGCTGTGTGTGTGTGTCCCTGCCTCGCTGTGTGTGTGTGTCCCTCCCTCGCTGTGTGTGTGTGTGTGTGTGTTACCCTCACTCGCTGTGTGTGTGTGTGTGTGTCCCTCCCTCGCTCTGTGTGTGCGTGTCCCTCCCTCGCTGTGTGTGCGTGTCCCTCGCTCGCTGTGTGTGCGCGTGTCCCTCCCTCGCTGTGTGTGTGTGTCCCTCCCTCGCTGTGTGTGCGTGTTCCTCCCTCGCTGTGTGTGTGTGCGTGTCCCTCCCTCGCTGTATGTGTGTGTCCCTCCCTCGCTGTGTGTGTTTGAGTGTGCGCGTGTCCCTCCCTTGGTGTGTGTGCATATTCCTCTTTTGTTGTGTGTGTGTGTCCCTGCCTCGCTGTGTGTGTGTGTGTCCCTCCCTCGCTGTGTGTGTGTGTGTGTGTGTGTGTGTGTGTGTGTCCCTCCCTCGCTGTGTGTGTGTGTGTGTGTGTTTCCCTCCCTCGCTGTGTGTGTGTGTGTGTGTGTGTCCCTCCCTCGCTGTGTGTGTGTGTGTGTGTGTGTGTGTGTGTCCCTCCCTCACTGTGTTTGTGTGTGTGTGTGTCCCTCCCTCACTGTGTGTGTGTGTGTGTGTGTCCCTCCCTTGCTCTGTGTGCATGTGTGTCCCTCCCTCGCTGAGTGTGCGTCCCTCACTGTGTGCGTGTTCATCCCTCGCTGTGTGTGTGCGTGTCCCTCCCTCGCTGTGTGTGCGTGTCCCTCCCTCGCTGTGTGTGCGTGTCCCTCCCTCGCTGTGTGTGCGTGTCCCTCCTCGCTGTGTGTGTGCGTGTCCCTCCTCGCTGTGTGTGTGAGTGTCCCTCCCTCGCTGTGTATGTGCGTGTCCCTCCCTCGCTGTGTGTGCATGTCCCTCCCTCGCTGTGTGTGTGCATGTCCCTCCCTCGCTGTCTGTGCGTGTCACTCCCTCGCTGTGTGTGCGTGTCCCTCCCTCGCTGTGTGTGCGTGTCTCTCCCTCGCTGTGTGTGTGCGTATCCCTCCCTCGCTGTGTGTGTGCGTGTCCCTCCCTCGCTGTGTGCGTGCGTGTCCCTCCCTCGCTGTGTGTGCGTTCCCTCCCTCGCTGTGTGTGCATGTCCCTCCCTCGCTGTGTGTGTGCGTGTCCCTCCCTCGCTGTGTGTGCGTGTCACTCCCTCGCTGTGTGTGCGTGTCCCTCCCTCGCTGTGTGTGCGTGTCTCTCCCTCGCTGTGTGTGTGCGTATCCCTCCCTCGCTGTGTGTGTGCGTGTCCCTCCCTCGCTGTGTGCGTGCGTGTCCCTCCCTCGCTGTGTGTGCGTTCCCTCCCTCGCTGTGTGTGCGTGTCCCTCCCTCGCTGTGTGTGCGTGTCCCTCCCTCGCTGTGTGCGTGCCCCCCTCAATGATTGCGAGTGTGTCCCTCCCTCGCTCTATATGAGCGTATCGCTCCCTCGCTGTGTGTGTCCCCCTCGCTGTGTGTGTGCGTGTCACTCCCTCGCTGTGTGTGTGCGTGTCCCTCTCTCGCTGTGTGTGTGCATGTCCCTCCCTCGCTGTGTGTGTGCGTGTCCCTCCCTCGCTGTGTGTGTGCGTGTCCCTCCCTCGCTGTGTGTGTGCGTGTCCCTCCCTCGCTGTGTGTGTGCGTGTCCCCCCTCGCTGTGTGTGTGCGTGTCCCTCCCTCGCTGTGTGTGTGTCCCTCCCTCGCTGTGTATGTGTGTGTGTCCCTCCCTCGCTGTGTGTGTGCGTGTCCCTCCCTCGCTGTGTGTGTGCGTGTCCCTCCCTCGTGGTGTGCGTGTCCCTTCCTCGCTGTGTGTGTGCGTGTCCCTCCCTCGCTGTGTGCGTTCGTGTCCCTCCCTCGCTGTGTGTGTCCCTCACTGTGTTCGTTCCCTCCCTCGTGTGTGTGTGTGCGCGTGCGTGTCCCTCCCTCGTGTGTGTGTTCGTGTCCCTCCCTCGTGTGTGTGTGTGTGTGTGTGTGCGTGCGTGCCCCTCCCTCGTGAGTGTGTGTGTGTGCGTGCGTGTCCCTCCCTCGCTGTGTGCGTGCATGTCCGTCCCTTGCTGTGTGCGTGACCCCTCACTGTGTGTGTGTGTTTGTGTGTGTGTCCCTCCCTCGCTCTGTGTTTGTGTGTCCCTCCCTCGCTGTGTGTGTGTGTGTCCCTCCCTCGCTGTGTGTGTGTGTGTGTGTGTGTGTATGTGTGTGTCCTCCTCGCTGTGTGTGTCCCTCCCTCACTGTGTGTGTGTGCCCCTCCCTCGCTGTGTGTGTGTGCGTCCCTCCCTCGCTGTGTGTGTGTGTGTGTGTGTGCGTGTCCCTCCCTCGCTGTGTGTGTGTGTGTGTGTGTGTGTGTGTCCCTCCCTTGGTGTGTGTGCATATTCCTCTTTTGTTGTGTGTGTGTGTCCCTCCCTCGCTGTGTGTGGGTGGGTGTGTGTGTGTGTGTGTGTGTGTCCCTCCCTCGCTGTGTGTGTGTGTGTGTGTGTCCCTCCCTCGCTGTGTGTGCGTCCCTCACTGTGTGCGTGTTCCTCCCTCGCTGTGTGTGTGCGTGTCCCTCCCTCGCTGTGTGTGCGTGTCCCTCCTCGCTGTGTGTGTGTGTCCCTCCTTGCTGTGTGTGTGCGTGTCCCTCCCTCGCTGTGTGTTTGTGTGTCCCTCCCTCGCTGTATGTGTGCGTGTCCCTCCCTCGCTGTGTGTTCGTGTCCCTCCCTCGCTGTGTGTGCGTGTCCCTCCCTCGCTGTGTGTGTGCGTTTCTCTCCCTCGCTGTGTGTGTGCGTGTCCCTCCCTCGCTGTGTGTGCGTGTCCCTCCCTCGCTGTGTGTGTGCGTGTCCCTCCCTCGCTGTGTGTGTGCGTGTCCCTCCCTCGCTGTGTGTGCGTGTCCCTCCCTCGCTGTGTGTGCGTGTCTATCCCTCGCTGTGTGTGCGTGTCCCTCCCTCGTTGTGTGTGCGTGTCTCTCCCTCACTGTGTGTGTGCGTGTCCCTCCCTCGCGGTGTGTGTGTGTCTGTCCCTCCCTCGCTGTGTGCGTGCGTGTCCCTCCCTCGCTGTGTGCGTGCGTGTCCCTCCCTCGCTGTGTGTGTGCGTTTCTCTCCCTCGCTGTGTGTGTGCGTGTCCCTCCCTCGCTGTGTGTGTGTGTGTGTGTCCCTCCCTCACTGTGTGTGTGTGTGTCCCTCCCTCACTGTGTGTGTGTGTGTGTGTGTGTGTGTGTGTCCTTCCCTCGCTGTGTGTGCGTGTCCCTATCTCGCTCTGTGCGTGCTTGTCCCACCCTCGCTGTGTGTGCGTGTCCCTCGCTCGCTGTGTGTGTGCGTGTCCCTCCCTCGCTGTGTGTGCGTGTTCCTCCCTCGCTGTGTGTGTGTGTGTGCGTGTCCCTCCCTCGCTGTGTGTGTGTGTCCCTCCCTCGCTGTGTGTGTTTGAGTGTGTGCGTGTCCCTCCCTTGGTGTGTGTGCATATTCCTCTTTTGTTGTGTGTGTGTGTCCCTGCCTCGCTGTGTGTGTGTGTGTCCCTGCCTCGCTGTGTGTGTGTGTGTCCCTCCCTCGCTGTGTGTGTGTGTGTGTGTGTGTGTGTCCCTCCCTCATTGAGTGTGTGTGTGTGTGTGTGTGTGTGTCCCTGCCTCGCTGTGTGTGTGTGTGTCCCTCCCTCGCTGTGTGTGTGTGTGTGTCCCTCCCTCGCTGTGTGTGTGTGTGTGTGTGTCCCTCCCTCACTCGCTGTGTGTGTGCGTTTCTCTCCCTCGCTGTGTGTGTGCGGGTCCCCCTCCCTCGCTGTGTGTGTGTGTGTGTGTGTGTTTCCCTCACTCGCTGTGTGTGTGCGTTTCTCTCCCTCGCTGTGTGTGTGCGTGTCCCTCCCTCGCTGTGTGTGTGTGTGTGTGTCCCTCCCTCACTGTGTGTGTGTGTGTCCCTCCCTCACTGTGTGTGTGTGTGTGTGTCCCTCCCTCGCTGTGTGTGCGTGTCCCTCCCTCGCTGTGTGTGCGTGTCCCTCCTCGCTGTGTGTGTGCGTGTCCCTCCCTCGCTGTGTGTGTGAGTGTCCTCCCTCGCTGTGTATGTGCGTGTCCCTCCCTCGCTGTGTGTGCATGTCCCTCCCTCGCTGTGTGTGTGCGTGTCCCTCCCTCGTGTGTGTGCGTATCCCTCCCTCGCTGTGTGTGCGTGTCACTCCCTCGCTGTGTGTGCGTGTCCCTCCCTCGTTGTGTGTGCGTGTCTCTCCCTCACTGTGTGTGTGCGTGTCCCTCCCTCGCGGTGTGTGTGTGTCTGTCCCTCCCTCGCTGTGTGCGTGCGTGTCCCTCCCTCGCTGTGTGCGTGCGTGTCCCTCCCTCGCTGTGTGTGTGCGTTTCTCTCCCTCGCTGTGTGTGTGCGTGTCCCTCCCTCGCTGTGTGTGTGTGTGTGTGTCCCTCCCTCACTGTGTGTGTGTGTGTCCCTCCCTCGCTGTGTGTGCGTGTCCCTCCCTCGCTGTGTGTGCGTGTCCCTCCCTCGCTGTGTGCGTGCCCCCCTCAATGATTGCGAGTGTTTCCCTCCCTCGCTCTCTATGAGCGTATCGCTCCCTCGCTGTGTGTGTCCCCCTCGCTGTGTGTGTGCGTGTCCCTCTCTCGCTATGTGTGTGCATTTCCCTCCCTCGCTGTGTGTGTGTGTGTCCCTCCCTCGCTGTATGTGTGTCCCTCCCTCGCTGTGTGTGTGCGTGTCCCTCCCTCGCTGTGTGTGTGCGTGTTCCCCCTCGCTGTGTGTGTGCGTGTCCCTCCCTCGCTGTGTGCGTGCGTGTCCCTCCCTCGCTGTGTGTGTCCCTCACTGTGTTCGTGTCCCTCCCTCGTGTGTGTGTGTGCGTGTCCCTCCCTCGTGTGTGTGTGCGTGTCCCTCCCTCGTGTGTGTGTGTGTGTGTGTGCGTGTCCCTCCCTCGCTGTGTATGTGTGTGTGTCCCTCCCTCGCTGTGTGTGTGCGTGTCCCTCCCTCGCTGTGTGTGTGCGTGTCCCTCCCTCGTGGTGTGCGTGTCCCTTCCTCACTGTGTGTGTGCGTGTCCCTCCCTCGCTGTGTGCGTTCGTGTCCCTCCCTCGCTGTGTGTGTCCCTCACTGTGTTCGTTCCCTCCCTCGTGTGTGTGTGTGCGCGTGCGTGTCCCTCCCTCGTGTGTGTGTTCGTGTCCCTCCCTCGTGTGTGTGTGTGTGTGCGTGCGTGCCCCTCCCTCGTGAGTGTGTGTGTGTGCGTGCGTGTCCCTCCCTCGCTGTGTGCGTGCATGTCCGTCCCTTGCTGTGTGCGTGACCCCTCACTGTGTGTGTGTGTTTGTGTGTGTGTCCCTCCCTCGCTCTGTGTTTGTGTGTCCCTTCCTCGCTGTGTGTGTGTATGTGTCCCTCCCTCGCTGTGTGTGTGTGTGTCCCTCCCTCGCTGTGTGTGTGTGTGTGTGTGTATGTGTGTGTCCTCCTCGCTGTGTGTGTGTGTCCCTCCCTCGCTGTGTGTGTGTCCCTCCCTCACTGTGTGTGTGTGCCCCTCACTCGCTGTGTGTGTGTGTGTGCGTGTCCCTCCCTCGCTGTGTGTGTGTGTGTGTGTGTGTGTGTCCCTCCCTTGGTGTGTGTGCATATTCCTCTTTTGTTGTGTGTGTGTGTCCCTCCCTCGCTGTGTGTGGGTGGGTGTGTGTGTGTGTGTGTGTGTCCCTCCCTCGCTGTGTGTGTGTGTGTGTGTCCCTCCCTCGCTGTGTGTGTGTGTGTTTGTGTGTCCCTCCCTCGCTGTGTGTGTGTGTGTGTGTGTGTGTGTGTGTGTGTGTGTGTGTGTGTCCCTCCCTCGCTGTGTGTGCGTCCCTCACTGTGTGCGTGTTCCTCCCTCGCTGTGTGTGTGCGTGTCCCTCCCTCGCTGTGTGTGCGTGTCCCTCCTCGCTGTGTGTGTGTGTCCCTCCTCGCTGTGTGTGTGCGTGTCCCTCCCTCGCTGTGTGTTTGAGTGTCCCTCCCTCGCTGTATGTGTGCGTGTCCCTCCCTCGCTGTGTGTGCGTGTCCCTCCCTCGCTGTGTGTGCGTGTCCCTCCCTCGCTGTGTGTGTGCGTTTCTCTCCCTCGCTGTGTGTGTGCGTGTCCCTCCCTCGCTGTGTGTGCGTGTCCCTCCCTCGCTGTGTGTGTGCGTGTCCCTCCCTCGCTGTGTGTGTGCGTGTCCCTCCCTCGCTGTGTGTGCGTGTCCCTCCCTCGCTGTGTGTGCGTGTCTATCCCTCGCTGTGTGTGCGTGTCCCTCCCTCGTTGTGTGTGCGTGTCTCTCCCTCACTGCGTGTGTGCGTGTCCCTCCCTCGCGGTGTGTGTGTGTCTGTCCCTCCCTCGCTGTGTGCGTGCGTGTCCCTCCCTCGCTGTGTGCGTGCGTGTCCCTCCCTCGCTGTGTGTGTGCGTTTCTCTCCCTCGCTGTGTGTGTGCGTGTCCCTCCCTCGCTGTGTGTGTGTGTGTGTGTCCCTCCCTCACTGTGTGTGTGTGTGTCCCTCCCTCACTGTGTGTGTGTGTGTGTGTGTCCCTCCCTCACTGTGTGTGTGTCCCTCCCTCACTGTGTGTGTGTGTGTGTGTGTGTGTGTGTCCTTCCCTCGCTGTGTGTGCGTGTCCCTCCCTCGCTCTGTGTGTGCTTGTCCCTCCCTCGCTGTGTGTGCGTGTCCCTCGCTCGCTGTGTGTGTGCGTGTCCCTCCCTCGCTGTGTGTGCGTGTTCCTCCCTCGCTGTGTGTGTGTGTGTGCGTGTCCCTCCCTCGCTGTGTGTGTGTGTCCCTCCCTCGCTGTGTGTGTTTGAGTGTGTGCGTGTCCCTCCCTTGGTGTGTGTGCATATTCCTCTTTTGTTGTGTGTGTGTGTCCCTGCCTCGCTGTGTGTGTGTGTGTCCCTGCCTCGCTGTGTGTGTGTGTGTCCCTCCCTCGCTGTGTGTGTGTGTGTGTGTCCCTCCCTCGCTGTGTGTGTGTGTGTGTGTGTGTTTCCCTCCCTCGCTGTGTGTGTGTGTGTGTCCCTCCCTCGCTGTGTATGTGTGCGTGCGTGACCCTCTCTCGCTGTGTGTGTGCGTTTCTCTCCCTCGCTGTGTGTGTGCGTGTCCCTCCCTCGCTGTGTGTGTGTGTGTGTGTCCCTCCCTCACTGTGTGTGTGTGTGTCCCTCCCTCACTGTGTGTGTGTGTCCCTCCCTCGCTGTGTGTGCGTGTCCCTCCCTCGCTGTGTGTGCGTGTCCCTCCTCGCTGTGTGTGTGCGTGTCCCTCCCTCGCTGTGTGTGTGAGTGTCCTCCCTCGCTGTGTATGTGCGTGTCCCTCCCTCGCTGTGTGTGCATGTCCCTCCCTCGCTGTGTGTGCATGTCCCTCCCTCGCTGTGTGTGTACGTGTCACTCCCTCGCTGTGTGTGCGTGTCACTCCCTCGCTGTGTGTGCATGTCCCTCCCTCGCTGTGTGTGTGCGTGTCACTCCCTCGCTGTGTGTGCGTGTCACTCCCTCGCTGTGTGTGCGTGTCACTCCCTCGCTGTGTGTGCGTGTCTCTCCCTCGCTGTGTGTGTGCGTATCCCTCCCTCGCTGTGTGTGTGTGTGTCCCTCCCTCGCTGTGTGTGTGCGTGTCCCTCCCTCGCTGTGTGTGCGTGTCCCTCCCTCGCTGTGTGTGCGTGTCCCTCCCTCGCTGTGTGCGTGCCCCCCTCAATGATTGCGAGTGTGCCCCTCCCTCGCTCTATATGAGCGTATCGCTCCCTCGCTGTGTGTGTCCCCCTCGCTGTGTGTGTGTGTGTCCCTCCCTCGCTGTGTGTGTCCCCCTCGCTGTGTGTGTGCATGTCACTCCCTCGCTGTGTGTGTGCGTGTCCCTCTCTCGCTATGTGTGTGCATTTCCCTCCCTCGCTGTGTGTGTGTGTGTCCCTCCCTCGCTGTGCGTGTGTCCCTCCCTAGCTGTGTGTGTGCGTGTCCCTCCCTCGCTGTGTGTGTGCGTGTTCCCCCTCGCTGTGTGTGTGCGTGTCCCTCCCTTGCTGTGTGCGTGCGTGTCCCTCCCTCGCTGTGTGTGTCCCTCACTGTGTTCGTGTCCCTCCCTCGTGTGTGTGTGTGCGCCTGCGTGTCCCTCCCTCGTGTGTGTGTGCGTGTCCCTCCCTCGTGTGTGTGTGTGTGCGTGCGTGTCCCTCCCTCGCTGTGTGTCCCTCACTGTGTTCGTGTCCCTCCCTCGTGTGTGTGTGCGTGTCCCTCCCTCGTGTGTATGTGTGTGTGTGTGTGTGTGCGTTCGTGCCCCTCCCTCGTGAGTGTGTGTGTGTGCGTGCGTGTCCCTCCCTCGCTGTGTGCGTGCATGTCCGTCCCTTGCTGTGTGCGTGACCCCTCACTGTGTGTGTGTTTGTGTGTCCCTCCCTCGCTGTGTGTGTGTGTGTGTGTGTCCCTCCCTCCCTGTGTGTGTGTGTGTCCCTCCCTCGCTGTGTGTGTGCGTGTCCCTCCCTCGCTGTGTGTGTGTGTGTGTGTGTGTGTGTGTGTCCCTCCCTTGGTGTGTGTGCATATTCCTCTTTTATTGTGTATGTGTGTCCCTCCCTCGCTGTGTGTGGGTGTGTGTGTGTGTCCCTGCCTCGCTCTGTGTGTGTCCCTCCCTCACTGTGTGTGTGTGTGTGTGTCCCTCCCTCGCTGTGTGTGTGTGTGTGTTTTCCTCCCTAACTGTGTGTGTGTGTGTGTGTGTCCCTCCCTCGCTGTGTGTTCGTGTCCCTCCCTCGCTGTGTGTGTGTGTGTGTTTGTGTGTGTGTGTCCCTCCCTCACTGTGTGTGTGTGTGTGTTTTCCTCCCTAACTGTGTGTGTGTGTGTGTGTGTGTGTGTGTGTGTGTGTGTTACCCTCACTCACTGTGTGTGTGTGTGTGTGTCCCTCCCTCGCTCTGTGTGTGTGTGTGTGTCCCTCCCTCACTGTGTGTGTGTGTCTCCCTCCCTCACTGTGTGTGTGTGTGTGTCCTTCCCTCGCTGTGTGTGCGTGTCCCTCCCTCCCTCTGTGTGTGCGTGTCCCTCCCTCGCTGTGTGTGCGTGTCCCTCCCTCGCTGTGTGTGTGTGTGTGTCCCTCCCTCGCTGTGTGTGCGTGTCCCTCCCTCGCTGTGTGTGCGTGTCCCTCGCTCGCCGTGTGTGTGCGTGTCCCTCGCTCGCTGTGTGTGTGTGTCCCTCCCTCGCTGTGTGTGCGTGTTCCTCCTTCGCTGTGTGTGTGTGTCCCTCCCTCGCTGTGTGTGTGTTGAGTGCGTGCGTGTCCCTCCCTTGGTGTGTGTGCATATTCCTCTTTTGTTGTGTGTGTGTGTCCCTGCCTCGCTGTGTGTGTGTGTGTCCCTCCCTCGCTGTGTGTGTGTGTGTGTGTGTTACCCTCACTCGCTGTGTGTGTGTGTGTGTGTGTGTGTGTCCCTCCCTCGCTGTGTGTGTGTGTGTGTGTCCCTCCCTCACTGTGTGTGTGTGTCTCCCTCCCTCACTGTGTGTGTGTGTGTGTCCTTCCCTCGCTGTGTGTGCGTGTCCCTCCCTCGCTGTGTGTGCGTGTCCCTCGCTCGCTGTGTGTGTGCGTGTCCCTCCCTCGCTGTTTGTGTGTGTCCCTCCCTCGCTGTGTGTGCGTGTTCCTCCCTCGCTGTGTGTGTGTGTGTGCGTGTCCCTCCCTCGCTGTGTGTGTGTGTCCCTCCCTCGCTGTGTGTGTTTGAGTGTGCGCGTGTCCCTCCCTTGGTGTGTGTGCATATTCTTCTTTTGTTGTGTGTGTGTGTCCCTGCCTCGCTGTGTGTGTGTGTGTCCCTCCCTCGCTGTGTGTGTGTGTGTGTGTGTGTGTGTGTGTGTCCCTCCCTCGCTGTGTGTGTGTGTGTGTGTGTGTGTGTTTCCCTCCCTCGCTGTGTGTGTGTGTGTGTGTGTCCCTCCCTCGCTGTGTGTGTGTGTGTGTCCCTCCCTCACTGTGTTTGTGTGTGTGTGTGTCCCTCCCTCACTGTGTGTGTGTGTGTGTGTTTTCCTCCCTAACTGTGTGTGTGTGTGTGTGTGTGTGTGTTACCCTCACTCACTGTGTGTGTGTGTGTGTGTCCCTCCCTCGCTCTGTGTGTGTGTGTGTGTCCCTCCCTCACTGTGTGTGTGTGTCTCCCTCCCTCACTGTGTGTTTGTGTGTGTCCTTCCCTCGCTGTGTGTTCGTGTCCCTCCCTCGCTGTGTGTGTGTGTGTTTGTGTGTGTGTGTCCCTCCCTCACTGTGTGTGTGTGTGTGTTTTCCTCCCTAACTGTGTGTGTGTGTGTGTGTGTGTGTGTGTGTGTTACCCTCACTCACTGTGTGTGTGTGTGTGTGTCCCTCCCTCGCTCTGTGTGTGTGTGTGTGTGTCCCTCCCTCACTGTGTGTGTGTGTCTCCCTCCCTCACTGTGTGTGTGTGTGTGTCCTTCCCTCGCTGTGTGTGCGTGTCCCTCCCTCGCTCTGTGTGTGCGTGTCCCTCCCTCGCTGTGTGTGCGTGTCCCTCCCTCGCTGTGTGTGTGTGTGTCCCTCCCTCGCTGTGTGTGCGTGTCCCTCCCTCGCTGTGTGTGCGTGTCCCTCGCTCGCCGTGTGTGTGCGTGTCCCTCGCTCGCTGTGTGTGTGTGTCCCTCCCTCGCTGTGTGTGCGTGTTCCTCCCTCGCTGTGTGTGTGTGTCCCTCCCTCGCTGTGTGTGTGTTGAGTGCGTGCGTGTCCCTCCCTTGGTGTGTGTGCATATTCCTCTTTTGTTGTGTGTGTGTGTCCCTGCCTCGCTGTGTGTGTGTGTGTCCCTCCCTCGCTGTGTGTGTGTGTGTGTGTGTTACCCTCACTCGCTGTGTGTGTGTGTGTGTGTGTGTGTGTGTCCCTCCCTCGCTGTGTGTATGTGTGTGTGTCCCTCCCTCACTGTGTGTGTGTGTCTCCCTCCCTCACTGTGTGTGTGTGTGTGTCCTTCCCTCGCTGTGTGTGCGTGTCCCTCCCTCGCTCTGTGTGTGCGTGTCCCTCCCTCGCTGTGTGTGCGTGTCCCTCGCTCGCTGTGTGTGTGCGTGTCCCTCCCTCGCTGTGTGTGTGTGTCCCTCCCTCGCTGTGTGTGCGTGTTCCTCCCTCGCTGTGTGTGTGTGTGTGCGTGTCCCTCCCTCGCTGTGTGTGTGTGTCCCTCCCTCGCTGTGTGTGTTTGAGTGTGCGCATGTCCCTCCCTTGGTGTGTGTGCATATTCCTCTTTTGTTGTGTGTGTGTGTCCCTGCCTCGCTGTGTGTGTGTGTGTCCCTCCCTCGCTGTGTGTGTGTGTGTGTGTGTGTGTGTGTGTGTGTCCCTCCCTCGCTGTGTGTGTGTGTCCCTCCCTCGCTGTGTGTGTGTCCCTCCCTCACTGTGTGTGTGTGCCCCTCACTCGCTGTGTGTGTGTGTGTGCGTGTCCCTCCCTCGCTGTGTGTGTGTGTGTGTGTGTGTCCCTCCCTTGGTGTGTGTGCATATTCCTCTTTTGTTGTGTGTGTGTGTCCCTCCCTCGCTGTGTGTGGGTGGGTGTGTGTGTGTGTGTGTGTGTCCCTCCCTCGCTGTGTGTGTGTGTGTGTGTCCCTCCCTCGCTGTGTGTGTGTGTGTTTGTGTGTCCCTCCCTCGCTGTGTGTGTGTGTGTGTGTGTGTGTGTGTGTGTGTGTGTGTGTGTCCCTCCCTCGCTGTGTGTGCGTCCCTCACTGTGTGCGTGTTCCTCCCTCGCTGTGTGTGCGTGTCCCTCCTCGCTGTGTGTGTGTGTCCCTCCTCGCTGTGTGTGTGCGTGTCCCTCCCTCGCTGTGTGTTTGAGTGTCCCTCCCTCGCTGTATGTGTGCGTGTCCCTCCCTCGCTGTGTGTGCGTGTCCCTCCCTCGCTGTGTGTGCGTGTCCCTCCCTCGCTGTGTGTGTGCGTTTCTCTCCCTCGCTGTGTGTGTGCGTGTCCCTCCCTCGCTGTGTGTGCGTGTCCCTCCCTCGCTGTGTGTGTGCGTGTCCCTCCCTCGCTGTGTGTGTGCGTGTCCCTCCCTCGCTGTGTGTGCGTGTCCCTCCCTCGCTGTGTGTGCGTGTCTATCCCTCGCTGTGTGTGCGTGTCCCTCCCTCGTTGTGTGTGCGTGTCTCTCCCTCACTGCGTGTGTGCGTGTCCCTCCCTCGCGGTGTGTGTGTGTCTGTCCCTCCCTCGCTGTGTGCGTGCGTGTCCCTCCCTCGCTGTGTGCGTGCGTGTCCCTCCCTCGCTGTGTGTGTGCGTTTCTCTCCCTCGCTGTGTGTGTGCGTGTCCCTCCCTCGCTGTGTGTGTGTGTGTGTGTCCCTCCCTCACTGTGTGTGTGTGTGTCCCTCCCTCACTGTGTGTGTGTGTGTGTGTGTCCCTCCCTCACTGTGTGTGTGTCCCTCCCTCACTGTGTGTGTGTGTGTGTGTGTGTGTGTGTGTCCTTCCCTCGCTGTGTGTGCGTGTCCCTCCCTCGCTCTGTGTGTGCTTGTCCCTCCCTCGCTGTGTGTGCGTGTCCCTCGCTCGCTGTGTGTGTGCGTGTCCCTCCCTCGCTGTGTGTGCGTGTTCCTCCCTCGCTGTGTGTGTGTGTGTGCGTGTCCCTCCCTCGCTGTGTGTGTGTGTCCCTCCCTCGCTGTGTGTGTTTGAGTGTGTGCGTGTCCCTCCCTTGGTGTGTGTGCATATTCCTCTTTTGTTGTGTGTGTGTGTCCCTGCCTCGCTGTGTGTGTGTGTGTCCCTGCCTCGCTGTGTGTGTGTGTGTCCCTCCCTCGCTGTGTGTGTGTGTGTGTGTCCCTCCCTCGCTGTGTGTGTGTGTGTGTGTGTGTTTCCCTCCCTCGCTGTGTGTGTGTGTGTGTCCCTCCCTCGCTGTGTATGTGTGCGTGCGTGACCCTCTCTCGCTGTGTGTGTGCGTTTCTCTCCCTCGCTGTGTGTGTGCGTGTCCCTCCCTCGCTGTGTGTGTGTGTGTGTGTCCCTCCCTCACTGTGTGTGTGTGTGTCCCTCCCTCACTGTGTGTGTGTGTCCCTCCCTCGCTGTGTGTGCGTGTCCCTCCCTCGCTGTGTGTGCGTGTCCCTCCTCGCTGTGTGTGTGCGTGTCCCTCCCTCGCTGTGTGTGTGAGTGTCCTCCCTCGCTGTGTATGTGCGTGTCCCTCCCTCGCTGTGTGTGCATGTCCCTCCCTCGCTGTGTGTGCATGTCCCTCCCTCGCTGTGTGTGTACGTGTCACTCCCTCGCTGTGTGTGCGTGTCACTCCCTCGCTGTGTGTGCATGTCCCTCCCTCGCTGTGTGTGTGCGTGTCACTCCCTCGCTGTGTGTGCGTGTCACTCCCTCGCTGTGTGTGCGTGTCACTCCCTCGCTGTGTGTGCGTGTCTCTCCCTCGCTGTGTGTGTGCGTATCCCTCCCTCGCTGTGTGTGTGCGTGTCCCTCCCTCGCTGTGTGTGTGCGTGTCCCTCCCTCGCTGTGTGTGCGTGTCCCTCCCTCGCTGTGTGTGCGTGTCCCTCCCTCGCTGTGTGCGTGCCCCCCTCAATGATTGCGAGTGTGCCCCTCCCTCGCTCTATATGAGCGTATCGCTCCCTCGCTGTGTGTGTCCCCCTCGCTGTGTGTGTGTGTGTCCCTCCCTCGCTGTGTGTGTCCCCCTCGCTGTGTGTGTGCATGTCACTCCCTCGCTGTGTGTGTGCGTGTCCCTCTCTCGCTATGTGTGTGCATTTCCCTCCCTCGCTGTGTGTGTGTGTGTCCCTCCCTCGCTGTGCGTGTGTCCCTCCCTAGCTGTGTGTGTGCGTGTCCCTCCCTCGCTGTGTGTGTGCGTGTTCCCCCTCGCTGTGTGTGTGCGTGTCCCTCCCTTGCTGTGTGCGTGCGTGTCCCTCCCTCGCTGTGTGTGTCCCTCACTGTGTTCGTGTCCCTCCCTCGTGTGTGTGTGTGCGCCTGCGTGTCCCTCCCTCGTGTGTGTGTGCGTGTCCCTCCCTCGTGTGTGTGTGTGTGCGTGCGTGTCCCTCCCTCGCTGTGTGTCCCTCACTGTGTTCGTGTCCCTCCCTCGTGTGTGTGTGCGTGTCCCTCCCTCGTGTGTATGTGTGTGTGTGTGTGTGTGCGTTCGTGCCCCTCCCTCGTGAGTGTGTGTGTGTGCGTGCGTGTCCCTCCCTCGCTGTGTGCGTGCATGTCCGTCCCTTGCTGTGTGCGTGACCCCTCACTGTGTGTGTGTTTGTGTGTCCCTCCCTCGCTGTGTGTGTGTGTGTGTGTGTCCCTCCCTCCCTGTGTGTGTGTGTGTCCCTCCCTCGCTGTGTGTGTGCGTGTCCCTCCCTCGCTGTGTGTGTGTGTGTGTGTGTGTGTGTGTGTGTCCCTCCCTTGGTGTGTGTGCATATTCCTCTTTTATTGTGTATGTGTGTCCCTCCCTCGCTGTGTGTGGGTGTGTGTGTGTGTCCCTGCCTCGCTCTGTGTGTGTCCCTCCCTCACTGTGTGTGTGTGTGTGTGTCCCTCCCTCGCTGTGTGTGTGTGTGTGTTTTCCTCCCTAACTGTGTGTGTGTGTGTGTGTGTCCCTCCCTCGCTGTGTGTTCGTGTCCCTCCCTCGCTGTGTGTGTGTGTGTGTTTGTGTGTGTGTGTCCCTCCCTCACTGTGTGTGTGTGTGTGTTTTCCTCCCTAACTGTGTGTGTGTGTGTGTGTGTGTGTGTGTGTGTGTGTGTTACCCTCACTCACTGTGTGTGTGTGTGTGTGTCCCTCCCTCGCTCTGTGTGTGTGTGTGTGTCCCTCCCTCACTGTGTGTGTGTGTCTCCCTCCCTCACTGTGTGTGTGTGTGTGTCCTTCCCTCGCTGTGTGTGCGTGTCCCTCCCTCCCTCTGTGTGTGCGTGTCCCTCCCTCGCTGTGTGTGCGTGTCCCTCCCTCGCTGTGTGTGTGTGTGTCCCTCCCTCGCTGTGTGTGCGTGTCCCTCCCTCGCTGTGTGTGCGTGTCCCTCGCTCGCCGTGTGTGTGCGTGTCCCTCGCTCGCTGTGTGTGTGTGTCCCTCCCTCGCTGTGTGTGCGTGTTCCTCCTTCGCTGTGTGTGTGTGTCCTCCCTCGCTGTGTGTGTGTTGAGTGCGTGCGTGTCCCTCCCTTGGTGTGTGTGCATATTCCTCTTTTGTTGTGTGTGTGTGTCCCTGCCTCGCTGTGTGTGTGTGTGTCCCTCCCTCGCTGTGTGTGTGTGTGTGTGTGTTACCCTCCCTCGCTGTGTGTGTGTGTGTGTGTGTGTGTGTCCCTCCCTCGCTGTGTGTGTGTGTGTGTGTCCCTCCCTCACTGTGTGTGTGTGTCTCCCTCCCTCACTGTGTGTGTGTGTGTGTCCTTCCCTCGCTGTGTGTGCGTGTCCCTCCCTCGCTGTGTGTGCGTGTCCCTCGCTCGCTGTGTGTGTGCGTGTCCCTCCCTCGCTGTTTGTGTGTGTCCCTCCCTCGCTGTGTGTGCGTGTTCCTCCCTCGCTGTGTGTGTGTGTGTGCGTGTCCCTCCCTCGCTGTGTGTGTGTGTCCCTCCCTCGCTGTGTGTGTTTGAGTGTGCGCGTGTCCCTCCCTTGGTGTGTGTGCATATTCTTCTTTTGTTGTGTGTGTGTGTCCCTGCCTCGCTGTGTGTGTGTGTGTCCCTCCCTCGCTGTGTGTGTGTGTGTGTGTGTGTGTGTGTGTGTGTGTCCCTCCCTCGCTGTGTGTGTGTGTGTGTGTGTGTGTTTCCCTCCCTCGCTGTGTGTGTGTGTGTGTGTGTCCCTCCCTCGCTGTGTGTGTGTGTGTGTCCCTCCCTCACTGTGTTTGTGTGTGTGTGTGTCCCTCCCTCACTGTGTGTGTGTGTGTGTGTTTTCCTCCCTAACTGTGTGTGTGTGTGTGTGTGTGTGTGTTACCCTCACTCACTGTGTGTGTGTGTGTGTGTCCCTCCCTCGCTCTGTGTGTGTGTGTGTGTCCCTCCCTCACTGTGTGTGTGTGTCTCCCTCCCTCACTGTGTGTGTGTGTGTGTCCTTCCCTCGCTGTGTGTTCGTGTCCCTCCCTCGCTGTGTGTGTGTGTGTGTTTGTGTGTGTGTGTCCCTCCCTCACTGTGTGTGTGTGTGTGTTTTCCTCCCTAACTGTGTGTGTGTGTGTGTGTGTGTGTGTGTGTGTTACCCTCACTCACTGTGTGTGTGTGTGTGTGTCCCTCCCTCGCTCTGTGTGTGTGTGTGTGTGTCCCTCCCTCACTGTGTGTGTGTGTCTCCCTCCCTCACTGTGTGTGTGTGTGTGTCCTTCCCTCGCTGTGTGTGCGTGTCCCTCCCTCGCTCTGTGTGTGCGTGTCCCTCCCTCGCTGTGTGTGCGTGTCCCTCCCTCGCTGTGTGTGTGTGTGTCCCTCCCTCGCTGTGTGTGCGTGTCCCTCCCTCGCTGTGTGTGCGTGTCCCTCGCTCGCCGTGTGTGTGCGTGTCCCTCGCTCGCTGTGTGTGTGTGTCCCTCCCTCGCTGTGTGTGCGTGTTCCTCCCTCGCTGTGTGTGTGTGTCCCTCCCTCGCTGTGTGTGTGTTGAGTGCGTGCGTGTCCCTCCCTTGGTGTGTGTGCATATTCCTCTTTTGTTGTGTGTGTGTGTCCCTGCCTCGCTGTGTGTGTGTGTGTCCCTCCCTCGCTGTGTGTGTGTGTGTGTGTGTGTTACCCTCACTCGCTGTGTGTGTGTGTGTGTGTGTGTGTGTGTCCCTCCCTCGCTGTGTGTATGTGTGTGTGTCCCTCCCTCACTGTGTGTGTGTGTCTCCCTCCCTCACTGTGTGTGTGTGTGTGTCCTTCCCTCGCTGTGTGTGCGTGTCCCTCCCTCGCTCTGTGTGTGCGTGTCCCTCCCTCGCTGTGTGTGCGTGTCCCTCGCTCGCTGTGTGTGTGCGTGTCCCTCCCTCGCTGTGTGTGTGTGTCCCTCCCTCGCTGTGTGTGCGTGTTCCTCCCTCGCTGTGTGTGTGTGTGTGCGTGTCCCTCCCTCGCTGTGTGTGTGTGTCCCTCCCTCGCTGTGTGTGTTTGAGTGTGCGCATGTCCCTCCCTTGGTGTGTGTGCATATTCCTCTTTTGTTGTGTGTGTGTGTCCCTGCCTCGCTGTGTGTGTGTGTGTCCCTCCCTCGCTGTGTGTGTGTGTGTGTGTGTGTGTGTGTGTGTGTCCCTCCCTCGCTGTGTGTGTGTGTGTGTGTGTGTGTCCCTCCCTCGCTGTGTGTGTGTGTGTGTGTGTCCCTCCCTCACTGTGTTTGTGTGTGTGTGTGTCCCTCCCTCACTGTGTGTGTGTGTGTGTGTTTTCCTCCCTAACTGTGTGTGTGTGTGTGTGTGTGTGTGTTACCCTCACTCACTGTGTGTGTGTGTGTGTGTCCCTCCCTCGCTCTGTGTGTGTGTGTGTGTCCCTCCCTCACTGTGTGTGTGTGTCTCCCTCCCTCACTGTGTGTGTGTGTGTGTCCTTCCCTCGCTGTGTGTGCGTGTCCCTCCCTCGCTCTGTGTGTGCGTGTCCCTCCCTCGCTGTGTGTGCGTGTCCCTCCCTCGCTGTGTGTGTGTGTGTCCCTCCCTCGCTGTGTGTGCGTGTCCCTCCCTCGCTGTGTGTGCGTGTCCCTCCCTCGCTGTGTGTGCGTGTCCCTCGCTCGCCGTGTGTGTGCGTGTCCCTCGCTCGCTGTGTGTGTGTGTCCCTCCCTCGCTGTGTGTGCGTGTTCCTCCCTCGCTGTGTGTGTGTGTCCCTCCCTCGCTGTGTGTGTGTTGAGTGCGTGCGTGTCCCTCCCTTGGTGTGTGTGCATATTCCTCTTTTGTTGTGTGTGTGTGTCCCTGCCTCGCTGTGTGTGTGTGTGTCCCTCCCTCGCTGTGTGTGTGTGTGTGTGTGTTACCCTCACTCGCTGTGTGTGTGTGTGTGTGTGTGTGTCCCTCCCTCGCTGTGTGTGTGTGTGTGTGTCCCTCCCTCACTGTGTGTGTGTGTCTCCCTCCCTCACTGTGTGTGTGTGTGTGTCCTTCCCTCGCTGTGTGTGCGTGTCCCTCCCTCGCTCTGTGTGTGCGTGTCCCTCCCTCGCTGTGTGTGCGTGTCCCTCGCTCGCTGTGTGTGTGCGTGTCCCTCCCTCGCTGTGTGTGTGTGTCCCTCCCTCGCTGTGTGTGCGTGTTCCTCCCTCGCTGTGTGTGTGTGTGTGTGCGTGTCCCTCCCTCGCTGTGTGTGTGTGTCCCTCCCTCGCTGTGTGTGTTTGTGTGTGCGCGTGTCCCTCCCTTGGTGTGTGTGCATATTCCTCTTTTGTTGTGTGTGTGTGTCCCTGCCTCGCTGTGTGTGTGTGTGTCCCTCCCTCGCTCTGTGTGTGTGTGTGTGTGTGTGTGTGTGTGTCCCTCCCTCGCTGTGTGTGTGTGTGTGTGTTTCCCTCCCTCGCTGTGTGTGTGTGTGTGTGTCCCTCCCTCGCTGTGTGTGTGTGTGTGTGTGTGTCCCTCCCTCACTGTGTTTGTGTGTGTGTGTGTCCCTCCCTCACTGTGTTTGTGTGTGTGCGTGTCCCTCCCTCGTGGTGTGCGTGTCCCTTCCTCGCTGTGTGTGTGCGTGTCCCTCCCTCGCTGTGTGTGTCCCTCACTGTGTTCGTTCCCTCCCTCGTGTGTGTGTGTGCGCGTGCGTGTCCCTCCCTCGTGTGTGTGTTCGTGTCCCTCCCTCGTGTGTGTGTGTGTGTGTGTGCGTGCGTGCCCCTCCCTCGTGAGTGTGTGTGTGTGCGTGCGTGTCCCTCCCTCGCTGTGTGCGTGCATGTCCGTCCCTTGCTGTGTGCGTGACCCCTCACTGTGTGTGTGTGTTTGTGTGTGTGTCCCTCCCTCGCTCTGTGTTTGTGTGTCCCTCCCTCGCTGTGTGTGTGTATGTGTCCCTCCCTCGCTGTGTGTGTGTGTGTCCCTCCCTCGCTGTGTGTGTGTGTGTGTGTGTGTGTATGTGTGTGTCCTCCTCGCTGTGTGTGTGTGTCCCTCCCTCGCTGCGTGTGTGTCCCTCCCTCACTGTGTGTGTGTGCCCCTCCCTCGCTGTGTGTGTGTGCGTCCCTCCCTCGCTGTGTGTGTGTGTGTGTGTGTGTGTGTGCGTGTGTGTGCGTGTCCCTCCCTCGCTGTGTGTGTGTGTGTGTGTGTGTGTGTGTGTGTGTGTGTGTCCCTCCCTTGGTGTGTGTGCATATTCCTCTTTTGTTGTGTGTGTGTGTCCCTCCCTCGCTGTGTGTGGGTGGGTGTGTGTGTGTGTGTGTGTGTGTCCCTCCCTCGCTGTGTGTGTGTGTGTTTGTGTGTCCCTCCCTCGCTGTGTGTGTGTGTGTGTGTGTGTGTGTGTGTGTGTGTCCCTCCCTCGCTGTGTGTGCGTCCCTCACTGTGTGCGTGTTCCTCCCTCGCTGTGTGTGTGCGTGTCCCTCCCTCGCTGTGTGTGCGTGTCCCTCCTCGCTGTGTGTGTGTGTCCCTCCTCGCTGTGTGTGTGCGTATCCCTCCCTCGCTGTGTGTTTGAGTGTCCCTCCCTCGCTGTATGTGTGCGTGTCCCTCCCTCGCTGTGTGTGCGTGTCCCTCCCTCGCTGTGTGTGCGTGTCCCTCCCTCGCTGTGTGTGTGCGTTTCTCTCCCTCGCTGTGTGTGTGCGTGTCCCTCCCTCGCTGTGTGTGCGTGTCCCTCCCTCGCTGTGTGTGTGCGTGTCCCTCCCTCGCTGTGTGTGTGCGTGTCCCTCCCTCGCTGTGTGTGCGTGTCCCTCCCTCGCTGTGTGTGCGTGTCCCTCCCTCGCTGTGTGTGCGTGTCTATCCCTCGCTGTGTGTGCGTGTCCCTCCCTCGTTGTGTGTGCGTGTCTCTCCCTCACTGTGTGTGTGTGTCTGTCCCTCCCTCGCTGTGTGCGTGCGTGTCCCTCCCTCGCTGTGTGCGTGCGTGTCCCTCCCTCGCTGTGTGTGTGCGTTTCTCTCCCTCGCTGTGTGTGTGCGTGTCCCTCCCTCGCTGTGTGTGTGTGTGTGTGTGTCCCTCCCTCACTGTGTGTGTGTGTGTGTCCCTCCCTCACTGTGTGTGTGTGTGTGTGTGTGTGTGTGTCCTTCCCTCGCTGTGTGTGCGTGTCCCTCCCTCGCTCTGTGTGTGCTTGTCCCTCCCTCGCTGTGTGTGCGTGTCCCTCGCTCGCTGTGTGTGTGCGTGTCCCTCGCTCGCTGTGTGTGTGCGTGTCCCTCCCTCGCTGTGTGTGCGTGTTCCTCCCTCGCTGTGTGTGTGTGTGTGCGTGTCCCTCCCTCGCTGTGTGTGTGTGTCCCTCCCTCGCTGTGTGTGTTTGAGTGTGTGCGTGTCCCTCCCTTGGTGTGTGTGCATATTCCTCTTTTGTTGTGTGTGTGTGTCCCTGCCTCGCTGTGTGTGTATGTGTCCCTCCCTCGCTGTGTGTGTGTGTGTGTGTGTTTCCCTCCCTCGCTGTGTGTGTGTGTGTGTGTGTCCCTCCCTCGCTGTGTATGTGTGCGTGCGTGACCCTCCCTCGCTGTGTGTGTGCGTTTCTCTCCCTCGCTGTGTGTGTGCGTGTCCCTCCCTCGCTGTGTGTGTGTGTGTGTCCCTCCCTCACTGTGTGTGTGTGTGTCCCTCCCTCACTGTGTGTGTGTGTGTGTGTGTCCCTCCCTCGCTGTGTGTGCGTGTCCCTCACTCGCTGTGTGTGCGTGTCCCTCCTCGCTGTGTGTGTGCGTGTCCCTCCCTCGCTGTGTGTGCATGTCCCTCCCTCGCTGTGTGTGCATGTCCCTCCCTCGCTGTGTGTGTGCGTGTCACTCCCTCGCTGTGTGTGCGTGTCACTCCCTCGCTGTGTGTGCGTGTCACTCCCTCGCTGTGTGTGCATGTCCCTCCCTCGCTGTGTGTGTGCGTGTCACTCCCTCGCTGTGTGTGCGTGTCACTCCCTCGCTGTGTGTGCGTGTCCCTCCCTCGCTGTGTGTGCGTGTCTCTCCCTCGCTGTGTGTGTGCGTATCCCTCCCTCGCTGTGTGTGTGCGTGTCCCTCCCTCGCTGTGTGTGTGCGTGTCCCTCCCTCGCTGTGTGTGCGTTCCCTCCCTCGCTGTGTGTGCGTGTCCCTCCCTCGCTGTGTGCGTGCCCCCCTCAATGATTGCGAGTGTGTCCCTCCCTCGCTCTATATGAGCGTATCGCTCCCTCGCTGTGTGTGTCCCCCTCGCTGTGTGTGTGTGTGTCCCTCCCTCGCTGTGTGTCCCCCCCTCGCTGTGTGTGTGCGTGTCACTCCCTCGCTGTGTGTGTGCGTGTCCCTCTCTCGCTATGTGCGTGCATTTCCCTCCCTCGCTGTGTGTGTGTGTGTCCCTCCCTCGCTGTGTGTGTGTCCCTCCCTCGCTGTGTGTGTGCGTGTCCCTCCCTCACTGTGTGTGTGCGTGTTCCCCCTCGCTGTGTGTGTGCGTGTCCCTCCCTCGCTGTGTGCGTGCGTGTCCCTCCCTCGCTGTGTGTGTCCCTCACTGTGTTCGTGTCCCTCCCTCGTGTGTGTGTGTGTGTGCGTGTCCCTCCCTCGTGTGTGTGTGTGCGCCTGCGTGTCCCTCCCTCGTGTGTGTGTGCGTGTCCCTCCCTCGTGTGTGTGTGTGTGCGTGCGTGTCCCTCCCTCGCTGTGTGTCCCTCACTGTGTTCGTGTCCCTCCCTCGTGTGTGTGTGCGTGTCCCTCCCTCGTGTGTATGTGTGTGTGTGTGTGCGTGCGTGTCCGTCCCTTGCTGTGTGCGTGACCCCTCACTGTGTGTGTGTTTGTGTGTCCCTCCCTCGCTGTGTGTGTGTGTGTGTGTCCCTCTCTCGCTGTGTGTGTGTGTGTGTGTGTCCCTCCCTCGCTGTGTGTGTGTGTGTCCCTCCCTCGCTGTGTGTGTGCGTGTCCCTCCCTCGCTGTGTGCGCGTGTCCCTCCCTCGCTGTGTGCGCGTGTCCCTCCCTCGCTGTGTGCGCGTGTCCCTCCCTCGCTGTGCGCGCGTGTCCCTCCCTCGCTGTGTGCGTGCCCCCCTCAATGATTGCGAGTGTGTCCCTCCCTCGCTCTATATGAGCGTATCGCTCCCTCGCTGTGTGTGTCCCCCTCGCTGTGTGTGTGCGTGTCACTCCCTCGCTGTGTGTGTGCATGTCCCTCCCTCGCTGTGTGCGTGCATGTCCCTCCCTCGCTGTGTGTGTGTCCCTCCCTCGCTGTGTGTGTGCGTGTCCCTCCCTCTCTGTGTGTGTGCGTGTCCCCCCTCGCTGTGTGTGTGCGTGTCCCTCCCTCGCTGTGTGTGCGTGTCTATCCCTCGCTGTGTGTGCGTGTCCCTCCCTCGTTGTGTGTGCGTGTCTCTCCCTCACTGTGTGTGTGCGTGTCCCTCCCTCGCGGTGTGTGTGTGTCTGTCCCTCCCTCGCTGTGTGCGTGCGTGCCCCTCCCTCGTGAGTGTGTGTGTGTGCGTGCGTGTCCCACCCTCGCTGTGTGCGTGCATGTCCGTCCCTTGCTGTGTGCGTGACCCCTCACTTTGTGTGTGTGTTTGTGTGTGTGTCCCTCCCTCGCTGTGTGTGTGTGTGTGTTTGTGTGTCCCTCCCTCGCTGTGTGTGTGTATGTGTCCCTCCCTCGCTGTGTGTGTGTGTGTCCCTCCCTCGCTGTGTGTGTGTGTGTGTGTGTGTGTGTGTCCCTCCCTCGCTGTGTGTGTGTCCCTCCCTCACTGTGTGTGTGTGTCACTCCCTCGCTGTGTGTGTGTGTGTGTGCGTGTCCGTCCCTCGCTGTGTGTGTGTGCGTCCCTCCCTCGCTGTGTGTGTGTGTCCCTCCCTTGGTGTGAGTGTGTGTGTGTGCGTGTCCCTCCCTCGCTGTGTGTGTGTGTGTGTGTGTGTGTCCCTCCCTTGGTGTGTGTGCATATTCCTCTTTTGTTGTGTGTGTGTGTCCCTCCCTCGCTGTGTGTGGGTGTGTGTGTGTGTGTGTGTCCCTCCCTCGCTGTGTGTGGGTGTGTGTGTGTGTGTGTGTGTCCCTCCCTCGCTGTGTGTGTGTGTGTGTGTGTGTGTGTGTCCCTCCCTCGCTGTGTGTGTGTGTGTTTGTGTGTCCCTCCCTCGCTGTGTGTGTGTGTGTGTGTGTGTGTGTGTGTGTGTGTGTGTCCCTCCCTCGCTGTGTGTGCGCGTCCCTCACTGTGTGCGTGTTCCTCCCTCGCTG
This sequence comes from Chiloscyllium punctatum, assembly GCF_047496795.1. Lineage (NCBI taxonomy): Eukaryota > Metazoa > Chordata > Chondrichthyes > Orectolobiformes > Hemiscylliidae > Chiloscyllium > Chiloscyllium punctatum. Next base: position 57,231,905 of record NC_092771.1, read on the forward strand.
TGTGTGTGCGTGTCCCTCCCTCGCTGTGTGTGCGTGTCCCTCCCTCGCTGTGTGTGCGTGTCCCTCCTCGCTGTGTGTGTGTGTCCCTCCTCGCTGTGTGTGTGCGTGTCCCTCACTCGCTGTGTGTGCGTGTCCCTCCCTCGCTGTGTGTGTGCGTTTCTCTCCCTCGCTGTGTGTGTGCGTGTCCCTCCCTCGCTGTGTGTGCCTGTCCCTCCCTTGCTGTGTGTGTGCGTGTCCCTCCCTCGCTGTGTGTGTGCGTGTCCCTCCCTCGCTGTGTGTGCGTGTCCCTCCCTCGCTGTGTGTGCGTGTCTATCCCTCGCTGTGTGTGCGTGTCCCTCCCTCGTTGTGTGTGCGTGTCTCTCCCTCACTGTGTGTGTGTCTGTCCCTCCCTCGCGGTGTGTGTGTGTCTGTCCCTCCCTCGCTGTGTGCGTGCGTGTCCCTCCCTCGCTGTGTGCGTGCGTGTCCCTCCCTCGCTGTGTGTGTGCGTTTCTCTCCCTCGCTGTGTGTGTGCGTGTCCCTCCCTCGCTGTGTGTGTGTCCCTCCCTCACTGTGTGTGTGTGTGTCCCTCCCTCACTGTGTGCGCGTGTCTATCCCTCGCTGTGTGTGCGTGTCCCTCCCTCGTTGTGTGTGCGTGTCTCTCCCTCACTGTGTGTGTGTGTCTGTCCCTCCCTCGCTGTGTGCGTGCGTGTCCCTCCCTCGCTGTGTGCGTGCGTGTCCCTCCCTCGCTGTGTGTGTGCGTTTCTCTCCCTCGCTGTGTGTGTGCGTGTCCCTCCCTCGCTGTGTGTGTGTGTGTGTGTGTCCCTCCCTCACTGTGTGTGTGTGTGTGTCCCTCCCTCACTGTGTGTGTGTGTGTGTGTGTGTGTGTGTCCTTCCCTCGCTGTGTGTGCGTGTCCCTCCCTCGCTCTGTGTGTGCTTGTCCCTCCCTCGCTGTGTGTGCGTGTCCCTCGCTCGCTGTGTGTGTGCGTGTCCCTCGCTCGCTGTGTGTGTGCGTGTCCCTCCCTCGCTGTGTGTGCGTGTTCCTCCCTCGCTGTGTGTGTGTGTGTGCGTGTCCCTCCCTCGCTGTGTGTGTGTGTCCCTCCCTCGCTGTGTGTGTTTGAGTGTGTGCGTGTCCCTCCCTTGGTGTGTGTGCATATTCCTCTTTTGTTGTGTGTGTGTGTCCCTGCCTCGCTGTGTGTGTGTGTGTCCCTCCCTCGCTGTGTGTGTGTGTGTGTGTGTGTTTCCCTCCCTCGCTGTGTGTGTGTGTGTGTGTGTGTGTCCCTCCCTCGCTGTGTATGTGTGCGTGCGTGACCCTCCCTCGCTGTGTGTGTGCGTTTCTCTCCCTCGCTGTGTGTGTGCGTGTCCCTCCCTCGCTGTGTGTGTGTGTGTGTCCCTCCCTCACTGTGTGTGTGTGTGTCCCTCCCTCACTGTGTGTGTGTGTGTGTGTGTGTCCCTCCCTCGCTGTGTGTGCGTGTCCCTCCCTCGCTGTGTGTGCGTGTCCCTCCTCGCTGTGTGTGTGCGTGTCCCTCCCTCGCTGTGTGTGTGAGTGTCCTCCCTCGCTGTGTATGTGCATGTCCCTCCCTCGCTGTGTGTGCATGTCCCTCCCTCGCTGTGTGTGCATGTCCCTCCCTCGCTGTGTGTGTGCGTGTCACTCCCTCGCTGTGTGTGCGTGTCACTCCCTCGCTGTGTGTGCGTGTCACTCCCTCGCTGTGTGTGCATGTCCCTCCCTCGCTGTGTGTGTGCGTGTCACTCCCTCGCTGTGTGTGCGTGTCACTCCCTCGCTGTGTGTGCGTGTCCCTCCCTCGCTGTGTGTGCGTGTCTCTCCCTCGCTGTGTGTGTGCGTATCCCTCCCTCGCTGTGTGTGTGCGTGTCCCTCCCTCGCTGTGTGTGTGCGTGTCCCTCCCTCGCTGTGTGTGCGTTCCCTCCCTCGCTGTGTGTGCGTGTCCCTCCCTCGCTGTGTGCGTGCCCCCCTCAATGATTGCGAGTGTGTCCCTCCCTCGCTCTATATGAGCGTATCGCTCCCTCGCTGTGTGTGTCCCCCTCGCTGTGTGTGTGTGTGTCCCTCCCTCGCTGTGTGTCTCCCCCTCGCTGTGTGTGTGCGTGTCACTCCCTCGCTGTGTGTGTGCGTGTCCCTCTCTCGCTATGTGCGTGCATTTCCCTCCCTCGCTGTGTGTGTGTGTGTCCCTCCCTCGCTGTGTGTGTGTCCCTCCCTCGCTGTGTGTGTGCGTGTCCCTCCCTCACTGTGTGTGTGCGTGTTCCCCCTCGCTGTGTGTGTGCGTGTCCCTCCCTCGCTGTGTGCGTGCGTGTCCCTCCCTCGCTGTGTGTGTCCCTCACTGTGTTCGTGTCCCTCCCTCGTGTGTGTGTGTGTGTGCGTGTCCCTCCCTCGTGTGTGTGTGTGCGCCTGCGTGTCCCTCCCTCGTGTGTGTGTGCGTGTCCCTCCCTCGTGTGTGTGTGTGTGCGTGCGTGTCCCTCCCTCGCTGTGTGTCCCTCACTGTGTTCGTGTCCCTCCCTCGTGTGTGTGTGCGTGTCCCTCCCTCGTGTGTATGTGTGTGTGTGTGTGTGTGCGTGCGTGCCCCTCCCTCGTGAGTGTGTGTGTGTGCGTGCGTGTCCGTCCCTTGCTGTGTGCGTGACCCCTCACTGTGTGTGTGTTTGTGTGTCCCTCCCTCGCTGTGTGTGTGTGTGTGTGTCCCTCTCTCGCTGTGTGTGTGTGTGTGTGTGTCCCTCCCTCGCTGTGTGTGTGTGTGTCCCTCCCTCGCTGTGTGTGTGCGTGTCCCTCCCTCGCTGTGTGCGCGTGTCCCTCCCTCGCTGTGTGCGCGTGTCCCTCCCTCGCTGTGTGCGCGTGTCCCTCCCTCGCTGTGTGCGCGTGTCCCTCCCTCGCTGTGTGCGTGCCCCCCTCAATGATTGCGAGTGTGTCCCTCCCTCGCTCTATATGAGCGTATCGCTCCCTCGCTGTGTGTGTCCCCCTCGCTGTGTGTGTGCGTGTCACTCCCTCGCTGTGTGTGTGCATGTCCCTCCCTCGCTGTGTGCGTGCATGTCCCTCCCTCGCTGTGTGTGTGTCCCTCCCTCGCTGTGTGTGTGCGTGTCCCTCCCTCTCTGTGTGTGTGCGTGTCCCCCCTCGCTGTGTGTGTGCGTGTCCCTCCCTCGCTGTGTGTGCGTGTCTATCCCTCGCTGTGTGTGCGTGTCCCTCCCTCGTTGTGTGTGCGTGTCTCTCCCTCACTGTGTGTGTGCGTGTCCCTCCCTCGCGGTGTGTGTGTGTCTGTCCCTCCCTCGCTGTGTGCGTGCGTGCCCCTCCCTCGTGAGTGTGTGTGTGTGCGTGCGTGTCCCACCCTCGCTGTGTGCGTGCATGTCCGTCCCTTGCTGTGTGCGTGACCCCTCACTTTGTGTGTGTGTTTGTGTGTGTGTCCCTCCCTCGCTGTGTGTGTGTGTGTGTTTGTGTGTCCCTCCCTCGCTGTGTGTGTGTATGTGTCCCTCCCTCGCTGTGTGTGTGTGTGTCCCTCCCTCGCTGTGTGTGTGTGTGTGTGTGTGTGTGTGTGTCCCTCCCTCGCTGTGTGTGTGTCCCTCCCTCACTGTGTGTGTGTGTCACTCCCTCGCTGTGTGTGTGTGTGTGCGTGTCCGTCCCTCGCTGTGTGTGTGCGTGTCCCTCCCTCACTGTGTGTGTGCGTGTTCCCCCTCGCTGTGTGTGTGCGTGTCCCTCCCTCGCTGTGTGCGTGCGTGTCCCTCCCTCGCTGTGTGTGTCCCTCACTGTGTTCGTGTCCCTCCCTCGTGTGTGTGTGTGTGTGCGTGTCCCTCCCTCGTGTGTGTGTGTGCGCCTGCGTGTCCCTCCCTCGTGTGTGTGTGCGTGTCCCTCCCTCGTGTGTGTGTGTGTGCGTGCGTGTCCCTCCCTCGCTGTGTGTCCCTCACTGTGTTCGTGTCCCTCCCTCGTGTGTGTGTGCGTGTCCCTCCCTCGTGTGTATGTGTGTGTGTGTGTGTGTGCGTGCGTGCCCCTCCCTCGTGAGTGTGTGTGTGTGCGTGCGTGTCCGTCCCTTGCTGTGTGCGTGACCCCTCACTGTGTGTGTGTTTGTGTGTCCCTCCCTCGCTGTGTGTGTGTGTGTGTGTCCCTCTCTCGCTGTGTGTGTGTGTGTGTGTGTGTCCCTCCCTCGCTGTGTGTGTGTGTGTCCCTCCCTCGCTGTGTGTGTGCGTGTCCCTCCCTCGCTGTGTGCGCGTGTCCCTCCCTCGCTGTGTGCGCGTGTCCCTCCCTCGCTGTGTGCGCGTGTCCCTCCCTCGCTGTGTGCGTGCCCCCCTCAATGATTGCGAGTGTGTCCCTCCCTCGCTCTATATGAGCGTATCGCTCCCTCGCTGTGTGTGTCCCCCTCGCTGTGTGTGTGCGTGTCACTCCCTCGCTGTGTGTGTGCATGTCCCTCCCTCGCTGTGTGCGTGCATGTCCCTCCCTCGCTGTGTGTGTGTCCCTCCCTCGCTGTGTGTGTGCATGTCCCTCCCTCTCTGTGTGTGTGCGTGTCCCCCCTCGCTGTGTGTGTGCGTGTCCCTCCCTCGCTGTGTGTGCGTGTCTATCCCTCGCTGTGTGTGCGTGTCCCTCCCTCGTTGTGTGTGCGTGTCTCTCCCTCACTGTGTGTGTGCGTGTCCCTCCCTCGCGGTGTGTGTGTGTCTGTCCCTCCCTCGCTGTGTGCGTGCGTGCCCCTCCCTCGTGAGTGTGTGTGTGTGCGTGCGTGTCCCACCCTCGCTGTGTGCGTGCATGTCCGTCCCTTGCTGTGTGCGTGACCCCTCACTTTGTGTGTGTGTTTGTGTGTGTGTCCCTCCCTCGCTGTGTGTGTGTGTGTGTTTGTGTGTCCCTCCCTCGCTGTGTGTGTGTATGTGTCCCTCCCTCGCTGTGTGTGTGTGTGTCCCTCCCTCGCTGTGTGTGTGTGTGTGTGTGTGTGTCCCTCCCTCGCTGTGTGTGTGTCCCTCCCTCACTGTGTGTGTGTGTCACTCCCTCGCTGTGTGTGTGTGTGTGCGTGTCCGTCCCTCGCTGTGTGTGTGTGCGTCCCTCCCTCGCTGTGTGTGTGTGTCCCTCCCTTGGTGTGTGTGTGTGTGTGTGCGTGTCCCTCCCTCGCTGTGTGTGTGTGTGTGTGTGTGTGTCCCTCCCTTGGTGTGTGTGCATATTCCTCTTTTGTTGTGTGTGTGTGTCCCTCCCTCGCTGTGTGTGGGTGTGTGTGTGTGTGTGTCCCTCCCTCGCTGTGTGTGGGTGTGTGTGTGTGTGTGTGTGTCCCTCCCTCGCTGTGTGTGTGTGTGTGTGTGTGTGTGTGTCCCTCCCTCGCTGTGTGTGTGTGTGTTTGTGTGTCCCTCCCTCGCTGTGTGTGCGCGTCCCTCACTGTGTGCGTGTTCCTCCCTCGCTTTGTGTGTGCGTGTCCCTCCCTCGCTGTGTGTGCGTGTCCCTCCCTCGCTGTGTGTGCGTGTCCCTCCTCGCTGTGTGTGTGTGTCCCTCCTCGCTGTGTGTGTGCGTGTCCCTCCCTCGCTGTGTGTGCGTGTCCCTCCCTCGCTGTGTGTGTGCGTTTCTCTCCCTCGCTGTGTGTGTGCGTGTCCCTCCCTCGCTGTGTGTGCCTGTCCCTCCCTTGCTGTGTGTGTGCGTGTCCCTCCCTCGCTGTGTGTGTGCGTGTCCCTCCCTCGCTGTGTGTGCGTGTCCCTCCCTCGCTGTGTGTGCGTGTCTATCCCTCGCTGTGTGTGCGTGTCCCTCCCTCGTTGTGTGTGCGTGTCTCTCCCTCACTGTGTGTGTGTCTGTCCCTCCCTCGCGGTGTGTGTGTGTCTGTCCCTCCCTCGCTGTGTGCGTGCGTGTCCCTCCCTCGCTGTGTGCGTGCCTGTCCCTCCCTCGCTGTGTGTGTGCGTTTCTCTCCCTCGCTGTGTGTGTGCGTGTCCCTCCCTCGCTGTGTGTGTGTCCCTCCCTCACTGTGTGTGTGTGTGTCCCTCCCTCACTGTGTGTGTGTGTGTGTGTGTGTCCATCCCTCGCTGTGTGTGCGTGTCCCTCCCTCGCTCTGTGTGTGCGTGTCCCTCCCTCGCTGTGTGTGCGTGTCCCTCGCTCGCTGTGTGTGTGCGTGTCCCTCCCTCGCTGTGTGTGTGTGTCCCTCCCTCGCTGTGTGTGCGTGTTCCTCCCTCGCTGTGTGTGTGTGTGTGCGTGTCCCTCCCTCGCTGTGTGTGTGTGTCCCTCCCTCACTGTGTGTGTTTGAGTGTGTGCGTGTCCCTCCCTTGGTGTCTGTGCATATTCCTCTTTTGTTGTGTGTGTGTGTCCCTGCCTCGCTGTTTGTGTGTGTGTCCCTGCCTCGCTGTGTATATGTGTGTCCCTCCCTCGCTGTGTGTGTGTGTGTGTCCCTCCCTCGCTGTGTGTGTGTGTGTGTGTGTGTGTGTGTTTCCCTCCCTCGCTGTGTGTGTGTGTGTGTCCCTCCCTCGCTGTGTTTGTGTGTGTGTGTCCCTCCCTCACTGTGTTTGTGTGTGTGTGTGTCCCTCCCTCGCTCTGTGTGCATGTGTCCCTCCCTCGCTGAGTGTGCGTCCCTCACTGTGTGCGTGTTCATCCCTCGCTGTGTGTGTGCGTGTCCCTCCCTCGTTGTGTGTGCGTGTCCCTCCCTCGCTGTGTGTGCGTGTCCCTCCTCGCTGTGTGTGTGCGTGTCCCTCCCTCGCTGTGTGTGTGAGTGTCCCTCCCTCGCTGTGTATGTGCATGTCCCTCCCTCGCTGTGTGTGCATGTCCCTCCCTCGCTGTGTGTGCGTGTCACTCCCTCGCTGTGTGTGCGTGTCCCTCCCTCGCTGTGTGTGCGTGTCTCTCCCTCGCTGTGTGTGTGCGTATCCCTCCCTCGCTGTGTGTGTGCGTGTCCCTCCCTCGCTGTGTGCGTGCGTGTCCCTCCCTCGCTGTGTGTGCGTTCCCTCCCTCGCTGTGTGTGCGTGTCCCTCCCTCGCTGTGTGCGCGTGTCCCTCCCTCGCTGTGTGCGCGTGTCCCTCCCTCGCTGTGTGCGCATGTCCCTCCCTCGCTGTGTGCGTGCCCCCCTCAATGATTGCGAGTGTGTCCCTCCCTCGCTCTATATGAGCGTATCGCTCCCTCGCTGTGTGTGTCCCCCTCGCTGTGTGTGTGCGTGTCACTCCCTCGCTGTGTGTGTGCGTGTCCCTCTCTCGCTGTGTGTGTGCATGTCCCTCCCTCGCTGTGTGTGTGCGTGTCCCTCCCTCGCTGTGTGTGTGTCCCTCCCTCGCTGTGTGTGTGCGTGTCCCTCCCTCGCTGTGTGTGTGCGTTTCCCCCCTCGCTGTGTGTGTGTGTGTCCCTCCCTCGCTGTGTGTGTGCGTGTCCTTCCCTCGCTGTGTGCGTTCGTGTCCCTCCCTCGCTGTGTGTGTCCCTCACTGTGTTCGTGTCCCTCCCTCGTGTGTGTGTGTGCGCGTGCGTGTCCCTCCCTCGTGTATGTGTTCGTGTCCCTCCCTCGTGTGTGTGTGTGTGTGCGTGCGTGTCCCTCCCTCGCTGTGTGCGTGCATGTCCGTCCCTTGCTGTGTGCGTGACCCCTCACTGTGTGTGTGTGTTTGTGTGTGTGTCCCTCCCTCGCTGTGTGTGTCCCTCCCTCGCTGTGTGTGTGTGTGTGTGTGTGTGTGTGTGTCCCTCCCTCGCTCTGTGTTTGTGTGTCCCTCCCTCGCTGTGTGTGTGTATGTGTCCCTCCCTCGCTGTGTGTGTGTGTGTCCCTCCCTCGCTGTGTGTGTGTGTGTCCCCTCCTCGCTGTGTGTGTGTGTCCCTCCCTCGCTGTGTGTGTGTCCCTCCCTCACTGTGTGTGTGTGTCCCTCCCTCGCTGTGTGTGTGTGTGTGTGCGTGTCCCTCCCTCGCTGTGTGTGTGTGTGTCCCTCCCTCGCTGTGTGTGTGTGTCCCTCCCTCGGTGTGTGTGTGTGTGTGTGCGTGTACCTCCCTCGCTGTGTGTGTGTGTGTGTGTGTGTGTGTCCCTCCCTTGGTGTGTGTGCATATTCCTCTTTTGGTGTGTGTGTGTGTCCCTGCCTCGCTGTGTGTGTGTGTGTCCCTGCCTCGCTGTGTGTGTGTGTGTGTGTGTGTGTGTGTGTGTCCCTCCCTCGCTGTGTGTGTGTGTGTGTGTCCCTCCCTCGCTGTGTGTGTGTGTGTTTGTGTGTCCCTCCCTCGCTGTGTGTGTGTGTGTGTGTGTGTGTGTGTCCCTCCCTCGCTGTGTGTGCGTCCCTCACTGTGTGCGTGTTCCTCCCTCGCTGTGTGTGTGCGTGTCCCTCCCTCGCTGTGTGTGCGTGTCCCTCCCTCGCTGTGTGTGCGTGTCCCTCCTCGCTGTGTGTGTGTGTCCCTCCTCGCTGTGTGTGTGCGTGTCCCTCCCTCGCTGTGTGTGTGTCTGTCCCTCCCTCGCTGTGTGCGTGCGTGTCCCTCCCTCGATGTGTGTGCGTGTCCCTCCCTCGCTGTGTGTGTGCGTTTCTCTCCCTCGCTGTGTGTGTGCGTGTCCCTCCCTCGCTGTGTGTGCGTGTCCCTCCCTCGCTGTGTGTGTGCGTGTCCCTCCCTCGCTGTGTGTGTGCGTGTCCCTCCCTCGCTGTGTGTGCGTGTCTATCCCTCACTGTGTGTGCGTGTCCCTCCCTCGTTGTGTGTGCGTGTCTCTCCCTCACTGTGTGTGTGCGTGTCCCTCCCTCGCGGTGTGTGTGTGTCTGTCCCTCCCTCGCTGTGTGCGTGCGTGTCCCTCCCTCGCTGTGTGCGTGCGTGCCCCTCCCTCGTGAGTGTGTGTGTGTGCGTGCGTGTCCCTCCCTCGCTGTGTGCGTGCATGTCCGTCCCTTGCTGTGTGCGTGACCCCTCACTTTGTGTGTGTGTTTGTGTGTGTGTCCCTCCCTCGCTGTGTGTGTCCCTCCCTCGCTGTGTGTGTGTGTGTGTGTTTGTGTGTCCCTCCCTCGCTGTGTGTGTGTATGTGTCCCTCCCTCGCTGTGTGTGTGTGTGTCCCTCCCTCGCTGTGTGTGTGTCCCTCCCTCACTGTGTGTGTGTGTCCCTCCCTCGCTGTGTGTGTGTGTGTGCGTGTCCCTCCCTCGCTGTGTGTGTGTGTGTCCCTCCCTCGCTGTGTGTGTGTGTCCCTCCCTCGGTGTGTGTGTGTGTGTGCGTGTCCCTCCCTCGCTGTGTGTGTGTGTGTGTGTGTCCCTCCCTTGGTGTGTGTGCATATTCCTCTTTTGTTGTGTGTGTGTGTCCTTCCCTCGCTGTGTGTGGGTGTGTGTGTGTGTGTGTGTCCCTCCCTCGCTGTGTGTGTGTGTGTGTGTCCCTCCCTCGCTGTGTGTGTGTGTGTGTGTTTGTGTGTCCCTCCCTCGCTGTGTGTGTGTGTGTGTGTGTGTGTCCCTCCCTCGCTGTGTATGTGTGTGTGTCCCTCCCTAACTGTGTGTGTGTGTGTGTGTCCCTCCCTCGCTCTGTGTGTGCGTGTCCCTCCCTCGCTGTGTGTGCGTGTCCCTCCCTCACTGTGTGTGTGTGTCCCTCCTCCCTGTGTGTGTGCGTGTCCCTCCCTCGCTGTGTGTTTGAGTGTCCCTCACTTGCTGTATGTGTGCGTGTCCCTCCCTCGCTGTGTGTGCGTGTCCCTCCCTCGCTGTGTGTGCGTGTCCCTCCCTCGCTGTGTGTGTGCGTTTCTCTCCCTCGCTGTGTGTGTGCGTGTCCCTCCCTCGCTGTGTGTGCGTGTCCCTCCCTCGCTGTGTGTGTGCGTGTCCCTCCCTCGCTGTATGTGTGCGTGTCCCTCCCTCGCTGTGTGTGTGTGTGTGTGTCCCTCCCTCGCTGTGTGTGTGTGTGTTTGTGTGTCCCTCCCTCGCTGTGTGTGTGTGTGTGTGTGTGTGTGTATGTCCCTCCCTCGCTGTGTGTGCGTCCCTCACTGTGTGCGTGTTCCTCCCTCGCTGTGTGTGTGCGTGTCCCTCCCTCGATGTGTGTGCGTGTCCCTCCCTCGCTGTGTGTGCGTGTCCCTCCTCGCTGTGTGTGTGTGTCCCTCCTCGCTGTGTGTGTGCGTGTCCCTCCCTCGCTGTGTGTGTGTCTGTCCCTCCCTCGCTGTGTGCATGTGTGTCCCTCCCTCGCTGTGTGTGCGTGTCCCTCCCTCGCTGTGTGTGTGCGTTTCTCTCCCTCGCTGTGTGTGTGCGTGTCCCTCCCTCGCTGTGTGTGTGTGTCCCTCCCTCGCTGTGTGTGTGCGTGTCCCTCCCTCGCTGTGTGTGTGCGTGTCCCTCCCTCGCTGTGTGTGCGTGTCTATCCCTCGCTGTGTGTGCGTGTCCCTCCCTCGTTGTGTGTGCGTGTCTCTCCCTCACTGTGTGTGTGCGTGTCCCTCCCTCGCGGTGTGTGTGTGTCTGTTCCCTCCCTCGCTGTGTGCGTGCGTGTCCCTCCCTCGCTGTGTGCGTGCGTACCCCTCCCTCGTGAGTGTGTGTGTGTGCGTGCGTGTCCCTCCCTCGCTGTGTGCGTGACCCCTCACTTTGTGTGTGTGTTTGTGTGTGTGTCCCTCCCTCGCTGTGTGTGTCCCTCCCTCGCTGTGTGTGTGTGTGTGTTTGTGTGTCCCTCCCTCGCTGTGTGTGTGTATGTGTCCCTCCCTCGCTGTGTGTGTGTGTGTCCCTCCCTCGCTGTGTGTGTGTGTGTGTGTATCCCTCCCTCGCTGTGTGTGTCCCCCTCCCTCACTGTGTGTGTGTGTCCCTCCCTCGCTGTGTGTGTGTGTGTGCGTGTCCCTCCCTCGCTGTGTGTGTGTGTGTCCCTCCCTCGCTGTGTGTGTGTGTCCCTCCCTCGGTGTGTGTGTGTGTGTGTGTGCGTGTCCCTCCCTCGCTGTGTGTGTGTGTGTGTGTGTGTGTGTGTGTGTGTGTCCCTCCCTTGGTGTGTGTGCATATTCCTCTTTTGTTGTGTGTGTGTGTCCTTCCCTGGCTGTGTGTGGGTGTGTGTGTGTGTGTGTGTCCCTCCCTCGCTGTGTGTGTGTGTGTGTGTCCCTCCCTCGCTGTGTGTGTGTGTGTGTGTTTGTGTGTCCCTCCCTCGCTGTGTGTGTGTGTGTGTGTGTCCCTCCCTCGCTGTGTGTGTGTGTGTGTCCCTCCCTAACTGTGTGTGTGTGTGTGTGTCCCTCCCTCGCTCTGTGTGTGCGTGTCCCTCCCTCGCTGTGTGTGCGTGTCCCTCCCTCGCTGTGTGTGCGTGTCCCTCCCTCACTGTGTGTGCGTGTCCCTCCTCGCTGTGTATGTGTGTCCCTCCTCGCTGTGTGTGTGCGTGTCCCTCCCTCGCTGTGTGTTTGAGTGTCCCTCCCTCGCTGTATGTGTGCGTGTCCCTCCCTCGCTGTGTGTGCGTGTCCCTCCCTCGCTGTGTGTGCGTGTCCCTCCCTCACTGTGTGTTTGCGTTTCTCTCCCTCGCTGTGTGTGTGCGTGTCCCTCCCTCGCTGTGTGTGCGTGTCCCTCCCTCGCTGTGTGTGTGCGTGTCCCTCCCTCGCTGTATGTGTGCGTGTCCCTCCCTCGCTGTGTGTGTGTGTGTGTGTCCCTCCCTCGCTGTGTGTGTGTGTGTGTGTGTGTGTCCCTCCCTCGCTGTGTGTGTGTGTGTGTGTGTGTGTCCCTCCCTCGCTGTGTGTGCGTCCCTCACTGTGTGCGTGTTCCTCCCTCGCTGTGTGTGTGCGTGTCCCTCCCTCGCTGTGTGTGCGTGTCCCTCCTCGCTGTGTGTGTGTGTCCCTCCTCGCTGTGTGTGTGCGTGTCCCTCCCTCGCTGTGTGTGTGTCTGTCCCTCCCTCGCTGTGTGCGTGCGTGTCCCTCCCTCGCTGTGTGTGCGTGTCCCTCCCTCGCTGTGTGTGTGCGTTTCTCTCCCTCGCTGTGTGTGTGCGTGTCCCTCCCTCGCTGTGTGTGCGTGTCCCTCCCTCGCTGTGTGTGTGCGTGTCCCTCCCTCGCTGTGTGTGTGCGTGTCCCTCCCTCGCTGTGTGTGCGTGTCTATCCCTCGCTGTGTGTGCGTGTCCCTCCCTCGTTGTGTGTGCGTGTCTCTCCCTCACTGTGTGTGTGCGTGTCCCTCCCTCGCGGTGTGTGTGTGTCTGTCCCTCCCTCGCTGTGTGCGTGCGTGTCCCTCCCTCGCTGTGTGCGTGCGTGCCCCTCCCTCGTGAGTGTGTGTGTGTGCGTGCGTGTCCCTCCCTCGCTGTGTGCGTGCATGTCCGTCCCTTGCTGTGTGCGTGACCCCTCACTCTGTGTGTGTGTTTGTGTGTGTGTCCCTCCCTCGCTGTGTGTGTCCCTCCCTCGCTGTGTGTGTGTGTGTTTGTGTGTCCCTCCCTCGCTGTGTGTGTGTATGTGTCCCTCCCTCGCTGTGTGTGTGTGTGTCCCTCCCTCGCTGTGTGTGTGTGTGTGTGTGTCCCTCCCTCGCTGTGTGTGTCCCCCTCCCTCACTGTGTGTGTGTGTCCCTCCCTCGCTGTGTGTGTGTGTGTGCGTGTCCCTCCCTCGCTGTGTGTGTGTGTGTCCCTCCCTCGCTGTGTGTGTGTGTCCCTCCCTCGGTGTGTGTGTGTGTGTGCGTGTCCCTCCCTCGCTGTGTGTGTGTGTGTGTGTGTCCCTCCCTTGGTGTGTGTGCATATTCCTCTTTTGGTGTGTGTGTGTGTCCTTCCCTCGCTGTGTGTGTGTGTGTGTGTGTGTGTGTGTGTGTGTCCCTCCCTCGCTGTGTGTGTGTGTGTGTGTCCCTCCCTCGCTGTGTGTGTGTGTGTGTGTTTGTGTGTCCCTCCCTCGCTGTGTGTGTGTGTGTGTGTGTCCCTCCCTCGCTGTGTGTGTGTGTGTGTCCCTCCCTAACTGTGTGTGTGTGTGTGTGTCCCTCCCTCGCTCTGTGTGTGCGTGTCCCTCCCTCGCTGTGTGTGCGTGTCCCTCCCTCACTGTGTGTGCGTGTCCCTCCTCGCTGTGTGTGTGTGTCCCTCCTCGCTGTGTGTGTGCGTGTCCCTCCCTCGCTGTGTGTTTGAGTGTCCCTCCCTCGCTGTATGTGTGCGTGTCCCTCCCTCGCTGTGTGTGCGTGTCCCTCCCTCGCTGTGTGTGCGTGTCCCTCCCTCGCTGTGTGTGTGCGTTTCTCTCCCTCGCTGTGTGTGTGCGTGTCCCTCCCTCGCTGTGTGTGCGTGTCCCTCCCTCGCTGTGTGTGTGCGTGTCCCTCCCTCGCTGTATGTGTGCGTGTCCCTCCCTCGCTGTGTGTGCGTGTCCCTCCCTAGCTGTGTGTGCGTGTCCCTCCCTCGCTGTGTGTGTGCGTTTCTCTCCCTCGCTGTGTGTGTGCGTGTCCCTCCCTCGCTGTGTGTGCTTGTCTATCCCTCGCTGTGTGTGCGTGTCCCTCCCTCGTTGTGTGTGCGTGTCTCTCCCTCACTGTGTGTGTGCGTGTCCCTCCCTCGCGGTGTGTGTGTGTCTGTCCCTCCCTCGCTGTGTGCGTGCGTGTCCCTCCCTCGCTGTGTGCGTGCGTGTCCCTCCCTCGCTGTGTGTGTGCGTGTCCCTCCCTCGCTGTGTGCGTGCGTGTCCCTCCCTCGCTGTGTGCGTGCGTGTCCCTCCCTCGCTGTGTGTGCGTTCCCTCCCTCGCTGTGTGTGCGTGTCCCTCCCTCGCTGTGTGTGCGTGTCCCTCCCTCGTTGTGTGCGTGCCCCCCTCAATGATTGCGAGTGTGTCCCTCCCTCACTCTATATGAGCGTATCACTCCCTCGCTGTGTGTGTGCGTATCCCTCCCTCGCTGTGTGTGTGCGTGTCCCTCCCTCGCTGTGTGTGTGCGTTTCCCTCCGTTGCTGTGTGTGTGCCTTTCCCTCCCTCGCTGTGTGTGTGCGTGTCCCTCCCTCGCTGTGTGTGTGCGTGTCCCTCCCTCGCTGTGTGTGTGCGTGTCCCTCCCTCGCTGTGTGTGTGCCTGTCCCTCCCTCGCTGTGTGTGTGCGTGTCCCTCCCTCGCTGTGTGTGTGTCCCTCCCTCTGTGTGTGTGTGTCCCTCCCTCGCTGTGTGTGTGTGTGTGTCCCTCCCTCGTGTGTGTGTGTGTGTGTGTCCCTCCCTCGCTGTGTGCGTGTCCCCTTCACTGTGTGCATGTGTGTCACTCTCTCGCTCTATATGAGCGTGTCCCTCCCTCGCTGTGTGTGCGTGTCCTTCCCTTGCTGTGTGTGCGCGTGCCCGTCCCTCGCGGTGTGTGTTTGTATCCCTCCCTCGCTGTGTGTGTGTGTCCCTCCCTCGCTGTGTGTGAGCGTGTCCCTCCTTCGCTGTGGGCGTGTCCCCCTCACTATGTTCGTGTCCCCCTCACTGTGTGCGTACATATGTGTCCCTCCCTCGCTGTGTGTGTGCGTGCCCCTCCCTCGCTGTGGGTGTGCTAGCCCCTCCCTCGCTGTGTGTGTGCGTGTCCATCCCTCGCTGTGAGTGTGTGTGTGTCCCTCTCTCGCTGTGTGTGTGTGCTTGTCCCTCCCTCGGTGTGTGTGTGCGTGTCCCTCCCTCGGTGTGTGTGTGCGTGTCCCTCCCTCTCTTTGTTTGTGTGTGTGTCCCTCCGTCTTTGTGTGTGTGCGTGTCCTTCCGTCGCTGTGTGTATGTGTGTGTGTGTCCCTCCCTCGCTGGGTGTGTGTGTGTGTCCCTCCCTCGCCGTGTGTGTGTGTGTCCCTCCCTCGCTGTGTGTGTGTGTGTGTGTGTGTGTCCGTCCCTCCGTCGCTGTGTGTGTGTGTCTCTCCCTCGCTGTGTGTGTGTGTCTCTCCCTCGCTGTATGTGTGTGTGTGTCCCTCCTTGCTGTGTGTGTGTGTCCCTCCCTCGCTGTGTGTGTGTGTGTGTGTGTCCCTCCCTCGCTGTGTGTGTGTGTGTCTCCCTCCCTAACTGTGTGTGTGTGTGTGTGTCCCTCCCTCGCTCTGTGTGTGCGTGTCCCTCCCTCGCTGTGTGTGCGTGTCCCTCCCTCGCTGTGTGTGCGTGTCCCTCCCTCGCTGTGTGTGCGTGTCCCTCCTCGCTGTGTGTGTGTGTCCCTCCTCGCTGTGTGTGTGCGTGTCCCTCCCTCGCTGTGTGTTTGAGTGTCCCTCCCTCGCTGTATGTGTGCGTGTCCCTCCCTCGCTGTGTGTGCGTGTCCCTCCCTCGCTGTGTGTGCGTGTCCCTCCCTCACTGTGTGTTTGCGTTTCTCTCCCTCGCTGTGTGTGTGCGTGTCCCTCCCTCGCTGTGTGTGCGTGTCCCTCCCTCGCTGTGTGTGTGCGTGTCCCTCCCTCGCTGTATGTGTGCGTGTCCCTCCCTCGCTGTGTGTGTGTGTGTCCCTCCCTCGCTGTGTGTGTGTGTGTGTGTGTGTGTCCCTCCCTCGCTGTGTGTGTGTGTGTGTGTGTGTGTCCCTCCCTCGCTGTGTGTGCGTCCCTCACTGTGCGCGTGTTCCTCCCTCGCTGTGTGTGTGCGTGTCCCTCCCTCGCTGTGTGTGCGTGTCCCTCCTCGCTGTGTGTGTGTGTCCCTCCTCGCTGTGTGTGTGCGTGTCCCTCCCTCGCTGTGTGTGTGTCTGTCCCTCCCTCGCTGTGTGCGTGCGTGTCCCTCCCTCGCTGTGTGTGCGTGTCCCTCCCTCGCTGTGTGTGTGCGTTTCTCTCCCTCGCTGTGTGTGTGCGTGTCCCTCCCTCGCTGTGTGTGCGTGTCCCTCCCTCGCTGTGTGTGTGCGTGTCCCTCCCTCGCTGTGTGTGCGTGTCTATCCCTCGCTGTGTGTGCGTGTCCCTCCCTCGTTGTGTGTGCGTGTCTCTCCCTCACTGTGTGTGTGCGTGTCCCTCCCTCGCGGTGTGTGTGTGTCTGTCCCTCCCTCGCTGTGTGCGTGCCTGTCCCTCCCTCGCTGTGTGCGTGCGTGCCCCTCCCTCGTGAGTGTGTGTGTGTGCGTGCGTGTCCCTCCCTCGCTGTGTGCGTGCATGTCCGTCCCTTGCTGTGTGCGTGACCCCTCACTCTGTGTGTGTGTTTGTGTGTGTGTCCCTCCCTCGCTGTGTGTGTCCCTCCCTCGCTGTGTGTGTGTGTGTTTGTGTGTCCCTCCCTCGCTGTGTGTGTGTATGTGTCCCTCCCTCGCTGTGTGTGTGTGTGTCCCTCCCTCGCTGTGTGTGTGTGTGTGTGTGTCCCTCCCTCGCTGTGTGTGTCCCCCTCCCTCACTGTGTGTGTGTGTCCCTCCCTCGCTGTGTGTGTGTGTGTGCGTGTCCCTCCCTCGCTGTGTGTGTGTGTGTCCCTCCCTCGCTGTGTGTGTGTGTCCCTCCCTCGGTGTGTGTGTGTTTGCGTGTCCCTCCCTCGCTGTGTGTGTGTGTGTGTGTGTCCCTCCCTTGGTGTGTGTGCATATTCCTCTTTTGGTGTGTGTGTGTGTCCTTCCCTCGCTGTGTGTGTGTGTGTGTGTGTGTGTGTGTGTCCCTCCCTCGCTGTGTGTGTGTGTGTGTGTGTCCCTCCCTCGCTGTGTGTGTGTGTGTGTGTTTGTGTGTCCCTCCCTCGCTGTGTGTGTGTGTGTGTGTGTCCCTCCCTCGCTGTGTGTGTGTGTGTGTCCCTCCCTAACTGTGTGTGTGTGTGTGTGTGTCCCTCCCTCGCTCTGTGTGTGCGTGTCCCTCCCTCGCTGTGTGTGCGTGTCCCTCCCTCACTGTGTGTGCGTGTCCCTCCTCGCTGTGTGTGTGCGTGTCCCTCCCTCGCTGTGTGTTTGAGTGTCCCTCCCTCGCTGTATGTGTGCGTGTCCCTCCCTCGCTGTGTGTGCGTGTCCCTCCCTCGCTGTGTGTGCGTGTCCCTCCCTCGCTGTGTGTGTGCGTTTCTCTCCCTCGCTGTGTGTGTGCGTGTCCCTCCCTCGCTGTGTGTGCGTGTCCCTCCCTCGCTGTGTGTGTGCGTGTCCCTCCCTCGCTGTATGTGTGCGTGTCCCTCCCTCGCTGTGTGTGCGTGTCCCTCCCTAGCTGTGTGTGCGTGTCCCTCCCTCGCTGTGTGTGTGCGTTTCTCTCCCTCGCTGTGTGTGTGCGTGTCCCTCCCTCGCTGTGTGTGCTTGTCTATCCCTCGCTGTGTGTGCGTGTCCCTCCCTCGTTGTGTGTGCGTGTCTCTCCCTCACTGTGTGTGTGCGTGTCCCTCCCTCGCGGTGTGTGTGTGTCTGTCCCTCACTCGCTGTGTGCGTGCGTGTCCCTCCCTCGCTGTGTGCGTGCGTGTCCCTCCCTCGCTGTGTGTGTGCGTGTCCCTCCCTCGCTGTGTGCGTGCGTGTCCCTCCCTCGCTGTGTGCGTGCGTGTCCCTCCCTCGCTGTGTGTGCGTTCCCTCCCTCGCTGTGTGTGCGTGTCCCTCCCTCGCTGTGTGTGCGTGTCCCTCCCTCGTTGTGTGCGTGCCCCCCTCAATGATTGCGAGTGTGTCCCTCCTTCACTCTATATGAGCGTATCACTCCCTCGCTGTGTGTGTGCGTATCCCTCCCTCGCTGTGTGTGTGCGTGTCCCTCCCTCGCTGTGTGTGTGCGTTTCCCTCCCTTGCTCTGTGTGTGCCTTTCCCTCCCTCGCTGTGTGTGTGCGTGTCCCTCCCTCGCTGTGTGTGTGCGTCTCCCTCCCTCGCTGTGTGTGTGCGTGTCCCTCCCTCGCTGTGTGTGTGCCTGTCCCTCCCTCGCTGTGTGTGTGCGTGTCCCTCCCTCGCTGTGTGTGTGTCCCTCCCTCTGTGTGTGTGTGTCCCTCCCTCGCTGTGTGTGTGTGTGTGTGTGTGTGTGTGTGTGTGTGTGTGTGTCCCTCCCTTGGTGTGTGTGCATATTCCTCTTTTGTTGTGTGTGCGTGTCCCTCCCTCGCTCTGTGTGTGTGTGTGTGTGTGTGTGTGTGTGTGTGTGTCCCTCCCTCGCTCTGTGTGTGTGTGTGTGTGCGTGTCCCTCCCACGCTGTGTGTGTGTGCGCGTGTCCCTCCCTCGCTGTGTGTGTGCGTGCCCCTACCTCGCTGTGTGAGTGCGTGTCCCTCCCTCGTGTGTGTGTGTGTGTGTTAGTGGGCGGCACGGTAGCACAGTGGTTAGTGCTGCTGCCTCACAGCGCCAGAGACCCAGGTTCATTTCCCGCCTCAGGCGACTGACTGTGTGGAGTTTGCACATTCTCCCCGTGTCTGCGTGGGTTTCCTCTGGGTGTTCCGGTTTCCTCCCACAGTCCAAAGATGTGCAGGTTAGGTGAATTGGCCATGCTAAATTGCCCGTAGTGTTAGGTAAGGGGTAGATGTAGATGTAGGGGTATGGGTGGGTTGCGCTTCGGCGGGGCGGTGTGGACTTGTTGGGCCGGAGGGCCTGTTTCCACACTGTAAGTAATCTAATCTAATCTAATCTAATCTAATTCCTCCCTTGTGTGTGTGTCCCTCCCTCGTGTGTGTGTGTGTCCCTCCCTCGTGTGTGTGTGTGTGTGTCCCTCCCTCGTGTGTGTGTGTGTGTCCCTTCCTCGTGTGTGTGTGTGTGTCCCTCCCTCGTGTGTGTGTGTGTGTGTGTCCCTCCCTCGCTGTGTGCGTGTCCCCTTCACTGTGTGCATGTGTGTCACTCTCTCGCTCTATATGAGCGTGTCCCTCCCTCGCTGTGTGTGCGTGTCCTTCCCTTGCTGTGTGTGCGCGTGCCCGTCCCTCGCGGTGTGTGTTTGTATCCCTCCCTCGCTGTGTGTGTGTGTCCCTCCCTCGCTGTGTGTGAGCGTGTCCCTCCTTCGCTGTGGGCGTGTCCCCCTCACTATGTTCGTGTCCCCCTCACTGTGTGCGTACATATGTGTCCCTCCCTCGCTGTGTGTGTGCGTGCCCCTCCCTCGCTGTGGGTGTGCTAGCCCCTCCCTCGCTGTGTGTGTGCGTGTCCATCCCTCGCTGTGAGTGTGTGTGTGTCCCTCTCTCGCTGTGTGTGTGTGCGTGTCCCTCCCTCGGTGTGTGTGTGCGTGTCCCTCCCTCGGTGTGTGTGTGCGTGTCCCTCCCTCTCTTTGTTTGTGTGTGTGTCCCTCCGTCTTTGTGTGTGTGCGTGTCCTTCCGTCGCTGTGTGTATGTGTGTGTGTGTCCTTCCCTCGCTGGGTGTGTGTGTGTGTCCCTCCCTCGCCGTGTGTGTGTGTGTCCCTCCCTCGCTGTGTGTGTGTGTGTGTGTGTGTCCGTCCCTCCGTCGCTGTGTGTGTGTGTCTCTCCCTCGCTGTGTGTGTGTGTCTCTCCCTCGCTGTATGTGTGTGTGTGTCCCTCCTTGCTGTGTGTGTGTGTCCCTCCCTCGCTGTGTGTGTGTGTGTGTGTCCCTCCCTGACTGTGTGTGTGTGTGTGTGTCCCTCCCTAACTGTGTGTGTGTGTGTGTGTCCCTCCCTCGCTCTATGTGCATGTGTGTCCCTGCCTCGCTGAGTGTGCGTCCCTCACTGTGTGCGTTTTCCTCCCTCGCTGTGTGTGTGCGTGTCCCTCCCTCGCTGTGTGTGCGTGTCCCTCCCTCGCTGTGTGTGCGTGTCCCTCCTCGCTGTGTGTGTGCGTGTCCCTCCCTCGCTGTGTGTTTGAGTGTCCCTCCATCGCTGTATGTGTGCGTGTCCCTCCCTCGCTGTGTGTGCGTGTCCCTCCCTCGCTGTGTGTGCGTGTCCCTCCCTCGCTGTGTGTGTACGTTTCTCTCCCTCGCTGTGTGTGTGCGTGTCCCTCCCTCGCTGTGTGTGTGCGTGTCACTCCCTCGCTGTGTGTGTGCGTGTCCCTCCCTCGCTGTGTGTGCGTTTCTAACCCTCGCTGTGTGTGCGTGTCCCTCCCTCGTTGTGTGTGCGTGTCTCTCCCTCGCTGTGTGTGTGCGTGTCCCTCCCTCGCTGTGTGCGTGCGTGTCCCTCCCTCGCTGTGTGCGTGCGTGTCCCTCCCTCGCTGTGTGTGCGTTCCCTCCCTCGCTGTGTGCGCGTGTCCCTCCCTCGCTGTGTGCGTGCCCCCCTCAATGATTGCGAGTGTGTCCCTCCCTCGCTCTATATGAGCGTATCGCTCCCTCGCTGTGTGTGTGCGTGTCCCTCCCTCGCTGTGTGTGTGCCTGTCCCTCCCTCGCTGTGTGTGTGCCTGTCCCTCCCTCGCTGTGTTTGTGCGTGTCCCTCCCTCGCTGTGTGTGTGCCTGTCCCTCCCTCGCTGTGTGTGTGCCTGTCCCTCCCTCGCTGTGTGCGCGTGTCCCTCCTCGTTTTGTGTGTGTGTGTGTGTGCATGTCCCTCCCTCGCTGTGTGTGCGTCTCCCTCCCTCGCTGTATATGAGTGTGTCCCACCCTCGCTGGATATGAGCGTGTCCCTCCCTCGATGTGTGTGTGTGTCCCTCCCTCGCTGTTTGTGAGCGTGTCCCTCCCTTACTGTGTGCACGCGTCCCCCTACCTCGCTGTGGGTGTGCGTGTGTCCCTCCCTCGCTGTGTGTGTGTATGTGTGTGTGTGTCCCTCCCTCGCTGTGTGTATGTGTGTGTGTGTCCCTCCGTCGCTGTATATGAGCGTGTCCCTCCGTCGCTGTATATGAGCATGTCCCTCCCTCGCTGTGTGTGTGTGTGTCCCTCTCTCGCTGTGTGCGTACATGTCCCTCCCTCGCTGTGTGCGTGTGTGTCCCTCTCTCGCTGTGTGCGTGTCCAACTCGCTGTGTGTGTGGGTGTCCCTCCCTCGCTGTGTGTGTGCGTGTCACTCCCTCGCTGTGTGTGTGTGTGTCCCTCCCTCGCTGTGTGTGTGTGCGTGTCCGTCCCTCGCTGTGTGTGCGTGTCCGTCCCTCGCTGTGTGTGCGTGTCCCTCCCTCGCTCTGTGTGTGTGTGTGTGTGTGTGTGTCTCCCTCCCTCATTATGTGTGTGCGTGTCACTCCCTCGCTGTATGTGTGTGACCCTCCCGCGATGTTTGTGTGTGTATGTGTGTGTGTGTGCCTCCCTCGCTGTGTGTGTGTGTGTCCCTCCCTCGCTGTGTGTGTGCGTGTCCGTCCCTCGCTGTGTGTGCGTGTCCGTCCCTCGCTGTGTGTGCGTGTCCCTCCCTCGCTCTGTGTGTGTGTGTGTGTGTGTGTGTGTGTCCCTCCCTCGCTCTGTGTGTGTGTGTGTGTGCGTGTCCCTCCCACGCTGTGTGTGTGTGCGCGTGTCCCTCCCTCGCTGTGTGTGTGCGTGCCCCTACCTCGCTGTGTGAGTGCGTGTCCCTCCCTCGTGTGTGTGTGTGTGTGTTAGTGGGCGGCACGGTAGCACAGTGGTTAGTGCTGCTGCCTCACAGCGCCAGAGACCCAGGTTCATTTCCCGCCTCAGGCGACTGACTGTGTGGAGTTTGCACATTCTCCCCGTGTCTGCGTGGGTTTCCTCTGGGTGTTCCGGTTTCCTCCCACAGTCCAAAGATGTGCAGGTTAGGTGAATTGGCCATGCTAAATTGCCCGTAGTGTTAGGTAAGGGGTAGATGTAGATGTAGGGGTATGGGTGGGTTGCGCTTCGGCGGGGCGGTGTGGACTTGTTGGGCCGGAGGGCCTGTTTCCACACTGTAAGTAATCTAATCTAATCTAATTCCTCCCTTGTGTGTGTGTCCCTCCCTCGTGTGTGTGTGTGTCCCTCCCTCGTGTGTGTGTGTGTGTGTGTCCCTCCCTCGTGTGTGTGTGTGTGTCCCTTCCTCGTGTGTGTGTGTGTGTGTCCCTCCCTCGTGTGTGTGTGTGTGTGTGTCCCTCCCTCGCTGTGTGCGTGTCCCCTTCACTGTGTGCATGTGTGTCACTCTCTCGCTCTATATGAGCGTGTCCCTCCCTCGCTGTGTGTGCGTGTCCTTCCCTTGCTGTGTGTGCGCGTGCCCGTCCCTCGCGGTGTGTGTTTGTATCCCTCCCTCGCTGTGTGTGTGTGTCCCTCCCTCGCTGTGTGTGAGCGTGTCCCTCCTTCGCTGTGGGCGTGTCCCCCTCACTATGTTCGTGTCCCCCTCACTGTGTGCGTACATATGTGTCCCTCCCTCGCTGTGTGTGTGCGTGCCCCTCCCTCGCTGTGGGTGTGCTAGCCCCTCCCTCGCTGTGTGTGTGCGTGTCCATCCCTCGCTGTGAGTGTGTGTGTGTCCCTCTCTCGCTGTGTGTGTGTGCGTGTCCCTCCCTCGGTGTGTGTGTGCGTGTCCCTCCCTCGGTGTGTGTGTGCGTGTCCCTCCCTCTCTTTGTTTGTGTGTGTGTCCCTCCGTCTTTGTGTGTGTGCGTGTCCTTCCGTCGCTGTGTGTATGTGTGTGTGTGTCCCTCCCTCGCTGGGTGTGTGTGTGTGTCCCTCCCTCGCCGTGTGTGTGTGTGTCCCTCCCTCGCTGTGTGTGTGTGTGTGTGTGTGTCCGTCCCTCCGTCGCTGTGTGTGTGTGTCTCTCCCTCGCTGTGTGTGTGTGTCTCTCCCTCGCTGTATGTGTGTGTGTGTCCCTCCTTGCTGTGTGTGTGTGTCCCTCCCTTGCTGTGTGTGTGTGTCCCTCTCTCGCTGTGTGTGTGTCCCTCCCACGCTGTGTGTGTGTGTGTGTCCCTCCCACGCTGTGTGTGTGTGTGTGTCCCTCCCACGCTGTGTGTGTGTGTCCCTCCCTCGCTGTGTGTGTGTCCCTCCCTCGCTGTGTGTGTGTCCCTGCCTCACTGTCTGTGTGTGTTCCTCTCTCACTGTGTGTGAGCGTATCCCTCCCTTGGTGTGTGCCCGAGTCCCTCCC
Source organism: Chiloscyllium punctatum (assembly GCF_047496795.1). Taxonomy (NCBI): domain Eukaryota; kingdom Metazoa; phylum Chordata; class Chondrichthyes; order Orectolobiformes; family Hemiscylliidae; genus Chiloscyllium; species Chiloscyllium punctatum. The sequence goes on from NC_092771.1 coordinate 57,254,271, forward strand.
TCGCTGAGTGCGCGGGCCCCACCCTCGCTGTGTCTGTGTGTGTGTCTCCCTCGTTGTGAGTGTGTCCCTCCCTCTGTGTGTGTGTGTCCCTCCCTCGCTGTGTGTGTGCGTGTCCCTCCCTCGCTGTGTGTGTATGTGTCCCTCCCTCGCTGTGCGTGTGTGTCCCTCCCTTGCAGTGTATGCGTGTCCCTCCCTCGCTGTGTGTGTGCGTGTCCCTCCCTCGCTGTGTGTGTGCGTGTCCCTCCCTCGCTGTGTGTGTGTGTGTCCCTCCCTCACTGTGTGCTTGTGTCTGTCACAATGTGCGTGCGTGTCCTTCCCTCGCTGTATGTGAGTGTGATTCCTCCCTCGCTGTCTGTGTGTCTATCCCTTGCTGTGTGCGTGCATGTCCCTCCCTTGCTGTGTGTGCATGTCCTTCCCTAGCTGTGTGTGCATGTCCTTCTCTAGCTGTATATGAGTGTGTCCCTCCCTCGCTATGTGTGCGTGTCGCTCCCTCGTGATGGGCGTGCGTGTCCCTCACTGTGTGTGTGTGTTCTGTGTGTGTGTTCTGTGTGTGTGTGTGTGTGTGTGTGTGTGTGTGTGTGTGTGTGTGTGTGTGTGTGTGTTCCTCCCTCGTTTTGTGTGTGTGTGTCCCTCCCTCGCTGTGGGAGTGCATGTCTCTCACTCTTGCAGTGTATGCGTGTCCCTCCCTCACTGTCTGTGTGTGTCCCTCCCTCGCTGTGTGCGTGTCCCCCCTCGCTGTGTGCGTGTGTCCACCCCTCGCTGTGGGAGTGCATGTCTCTCACTCTTGCAGTGTGTGCGTGTCCCCCTCACTGTCTGTGTTTGACACTCCCTCGCTGTGTGTGAGCATGTCTCTCACTCTTGCAGTGTGTGCGTGTCCCCCTCACTCTGTGTGTGTCCCTCCCTCGCTGTGTGTGTGTGTGTCCCTCCATCGCTATGGGAGTGCATGTCTCTCACTCTTGCAGTGTGTGCGTGTCCCCCTCACTCTGTATGTGTCCCTCCCTCGTTGGGTGTGTGTGTGTGTCCCTGCCTCGCTGTGTGTGTGCCCCCTCACTGTGTTCGTGTCCCCCTCACTGTGTGCGAGCATGTCCCTCCCTCGCAGTGTGCGTGCTTGTCCCTCCCTCGCAGTGTGCGTGCTTGTCCCTCCCTCGCTGTGAGTGTGCGTGTCTCCCCTCGCTGTGTGTGTCTCCATCCTTCCCTGTGTGTGTGTGTCTGTGTGTGTGTGTGTGTGTGTGTGCGTTTCCTTCCCTTGCTGTGAATGTGTGTGTCCCTCCCACGTTGTGTCTGCGTGTCCCTCCCTCGCTGTGTGTGTGTGTGTGTGTGTGTCCCTCCTCTGCTGTGTGCGTGTCCCCCTCACTCTGTGTACGCCCCTCCCTCGCTGTGTGTGTGTGTGCCCCTCCCTCGCTGTGTGTGCGTGTCCCATCTCGTTTTGTGTGTGTGTGTGTGACCCTCCCTCGCTGTGTGTGTGTGACCCTCCCTCGCTGTGTGTGTGTGTCCCCCTCCCTCGCTGTGTGAGTGTGCCCCTCCCTCGCTGTGTGTGTGTGTGTGTCCCTCCCTCGCTGTGTGTGTGTGTCCCTCCCTCACTGTGTGAGTGTGCCCCTCCCTCGCTGTGTGTGCGTGTCCCTCCCTCATTGTGTGTGAGCATGTCTCTCACTCTTTCAGTGTGTGCTTGTCCCCTCACTCTATGTGTCCCTCCCTCGCTGCGTGTGTGCGTGCCCCTCTCTCACTGTGTGTGTGCGTGTCCCTCCCTCGCTGTGTGTGAGCGTGTCCCTCGCTCGCTGTGTGTGAGCGTGCCCCTCTCTCACTGTGTGTGCGCGTGCCCCTCTCTCGCTGTGTGTGCGCGTGTCCCTCCCTCGCTGTTTGTGAGCGTGTCCCTCGCTCGCTGTGTGTGAGCGTGTCCCTCGCTCGCTGCGTGTGTGCGTGTCCCTCCCTCGCTGTGTGTGTGCGTGTCCCTCCCTTGCTGTGTGTGAGCGTGCCCCTCTCTCACTGTGTGTGTGCGTGTTCCTCCCTCGCCGTGTGTGTGTGTGTCCCTCCCTCGCTGTGTGTGTGTGTCCCCCTCCCTCGCTGTGTGTGCGTGTTCCTCCCTCGCCGTGTGTGTGCGTGTCCCTCCCTCGCTGTGTGTGCGTGTTCCTCCCTCGCTGTGTGTGTGTCCCCCTCCCTCGATGTGTGTGCGTGTCCCTCCTTCGCTGTGTGTGTGTGTGTCCCTCCCTCGCTGTGTGTGCGTGTTCCTCCCTCGCCGTGTGTGTGTGTCCCTCCCTCGCTGTGTGTGCGTGTCCCTCCCTCGCTGTGTGTGTGTTTCCCCCTCCCTCGCTGTGTGTGCGTGTCCCTCCCTCGCTGTGTGTGTGTGTGTCCCTCCCTCGCTGTGTGTGCGTGTTCCTCCCTCGCCGTGTGTGTGTGTCCCTCCCTCGCTGTGTGTGTGCGTGTCCCTCCCTAGCCGTGTGTGTGCGTGTCCCTCCCTCGCTTTGTGTGTGTGTGTCCCTCCCTTGCTGTGTGTGTGCGTGTCCCTCCCTCGCCGTGTGTGTGCGTGTCCCTCCCTCGCCGTGTGTGTGTGTGTGTCTCTCCCTCGCTGTGTGTGTGTGTGTCCCTCCCTCGCTGTGTGTGTGTGTCCCCCTCCCTCGCTGTGTGTGCGTGTTCCTCCCTCGCTGTGTGTGTGTCCCCCTCCCTCACTGTGTGTGCGTGTCCCTCCCTCGCTGTGTGTGTGTGTGTCCCTCCCTCGCTGTGTGTGCGTGTTCCTCCCTCGCCGTGTGTGTGTGTGTCCCTCCCTCGCTGTGTGTGCGTGTCCATCCCTCGCTGTGTGTGTGTATCCCCCTCCCTCGCTGTGTGTGCGTGTCCCTCCCTCGCTGTGTGTGTGTGTGTCCCTCCCTCGCTGTGTGTGCGTGTTCCTCCCTCGCCGTGTGTGTGTGTGTCCCTCCCTCGCTGTGTGTGTGCGTGTCCCTCCCTAGCCGTGTGTGTGCGTGTCCCTCCCTCGCTTTGTGTGTGCGTGTCCCTCCCTTGTTGTGTGCGTGCTGGTCCCTCCCTCACCGTGTGTGTGCGTGTCCCTCCCTCGCCGTGTGTGTGTGTGTCTCTCCCTCGCCGTGTGTGTGCGTGTCCCTCCCTCGCTTTGTGTGTGCGTGTCCCTCCCTCGCTTTGTGTGTGCCTGTCCCTCCCTTGCTGTGTGTGTGCGTGTCCCTCCCTCCATGTGTGTGCGTGTCCCTCCCTCACTCTGTGTGTGTGTGTGTGTGTGTGTGTGTGTGTGTGTGTGTGTGTGTGTGTGTGTGAGAGAGAGAGAGAGAGAGTCCCTCCATCACTCTGTGTGTGTGTGTGTCCCTCCCTCGCGGTTTGTGTGTGCTTCTCCCTTCCTCACTGTAAGTGTGTGTGCATGTCCCCCACTTGCTGTGTGTGTCTGTCCCTCCCTCGCTCTGTGTGTGTGTGTGTCCGTTCCACGCTGTGTGTGTGTGTGTCCCTCCCTCAATGTGTGTGTGTGTGTGTGTTTGTGTGTGAGTGGGTGTGTGTATGTGTGTCCCTCCTGCGCTGTGTGTGTGTGTGTCCCTCCCTCGCTGTGTGTGTGTGTCCCTCCCTCGCTGTGTGTGCGTGTGTGTGTGTGTCCCTCCCTCGCTGTGTGTGTGTGTGTCCCTCCCTCGCTGTGTGTGTGTGTGTCCCTCCCTCGCTGTGCATGTGTGTCCCTCCCTCGCTCTGAGTGTGTGTGTGTGTCCCTCCCTTGCTGTGTGTGTGCGTGTCCCTCCCTTGCTGTGTGTGCGTGTCCCTCCTTCCATGTGTGTGCGTGTCCCACCCTCACTGTGTGTGTGTGTGTGTGTGTGTGTGTGTGTGTGAGAGAGAGAGAGAGTCCATCCCTCACTGTGTGTGTGTGTGTCCGTGTCCCTCCCTCGCGGTGTGTGTGTGCGTGTCCCTCCCTCACTGTAAGTGTGTGTGCATGTCCCCCACTTGCTGCGTGTGCGTGTTCCTCCCTCGTGTGTATCTGTCTCTCCCTCCCACTGTGTGTGTGTGTCCCCGTTCCATGCTGTGTGTGTGTGTGTGTGTGTGTGTGCGTGTCCCTCCCTCGCTGTGTGTGTATGTGTCCCTCCCTCGCTGTGTGTGCGTATCCCTCCCTCGTTGTGTGTGCGTGTCCCACCCTCGCTGCGTGTGTGCATGTCCCTCCCTCGGTGTGTGTGTGCGTGTCCCTCCCTCGCTGTGTGTGTGTATCCCTCCCTCGCTGTGTGTGTGTGTGTGTCCCTCACTCACTGTGTGCGTGTCCCTCCCTCACGGTGTGTGAGCATGTCTCTCAATCTTGCAGTATGTGTGTGTCCCCCTCACTCTGTGTGTCCCTGCCTCGCTATGTGTGTGTGTCCCTGCCTCGCTATGTGTGTGTGTCCCTCCCTCGCTGTGTGTGCGTGTCCCTCCCTCGTTGTGTGTTTGTGTGTCTGCCTCCCTCGCTGTGTGTGTGTGTCCCTCCCTCAATGTGTGTGTGTGTGTGTGTGTGCGAGTGTGTATGTGTGTCCCTAACTCGCTGTGTGTGTGTGTGCGTGTCGCTCCTTCGGTGTGAGTGTGTGTGTGTGTGTGTGTGTGTCCCTCCCTCGGTGTGTGTGTGTGTGTGTCCCTCCCTCGCTGTGTGTGTGTGTGTCCCTCCCTCACTGTGTGTGTGTGTGTGTGTGTGTCCCTCCCTCGCTGTGTGTATGTGTGTGTGTCCCACCCTCGCTGTGTGTATGTGTGTGTGTCCCTCTCTCGGTGTGTGTGTGTGTGTGTGTCCCTGCCTCGCTATGTGTGTGTGTCCCTCCCTCGTTGTGTGTTTGTGTGTCTGCCTCCCTCGCTGTGTGTGTGTGTCCCTCCCTCAATGTGTGTGTGCGAGTGTGTATGTGTGTCCCTAACTCGCTGTGTGTGTGTGTGCGTGTCGCTCCTTCGGTGTGAGTGTGTGTCCCTCCCTCGCTGTGAGTGTGTGTGTGTCCCTCCCTCGCTGTGTGTGTGTGCGTGTGTCCCTCCCTCGCTGTGTGTATGTGTGCGTGTGTCCCTCCCTCGCTGTGAGTGTGTGTGCGTGTCCCTCCCTCGCTGTGTGTGCCCCTCCCTCGCTCTGTGTGTGTGGTGTGTGTGTGTGTACTTCCCTCGCCGTGTGTGCGCGTGTCCCACCCTCGCTGTGTGTGTTTGTGTCCCTCCCTCGCTGTGTGTGTGTGTGTCCCCCTCCCTCGGTATGTGCGCATGTCCCCCACTTGCTGTATGTGCGTGTCCCTCCCTCCATGTGTGTGCGTGTCCCTTCCCCACTGTGTGTGTGTGTGACTGTGTGTGTGTGTGTGTCCCTCCCTCGCGGTGTGTGTGTGTGTGTCCCTCCCTCGCGGTGTGTGTGTGCGTGTCCCTCCCTCGCTGAAAGTGTGTGTGCGTGTTCCTCCCTCGCTGTGTGTGTCTGTCCTTCCCTCGCTCTGTGTGTGTGTGTCCGTCCCTCGCTCTGTGTGTGTGTGTGTGTGTGTGTGTGTGTCCCTCCCCTGCTGTGTGCGTGTTTCTCCCTCACTGTGTGTGAGCATGTCTCTCACTCTTGCAGTATGCGCGTGTCCCCCTCACTCTGTGTGTGTGTGTCCCTCCCTCGCTGTGTGTGTGTGTGTGTGTGTGTCCCTCCCTCGCTGTGTGCTTCTCCCCCTCGCTCTGTGTGTGTGTGTGTGTGTCCCTCCATCGCTGTGTGCGTGTCCCCCCGCTGTGTATGTACGTGTCCGTCACTCACTGTGTGTGAGCGTGTCGCTCCCTCGCTGTCTGTGAGCGTGTCCCTTCCTTCGCTGTGGGCGTGTCCGCCTCACTGTGTGCGTGTGTGTCTCCCCCTCGCTGTGTGTGTGTGTCCCTCCCTCGTGGTGTGTGTGCGTGTCCCTCCCTCGGTGTGTGTGCGTGTCCCTCACTCGCTGTGTGTGTGCGTGTCCCTCCCTCGCTGTGTGTGCGTCCCTCACTGTGTGCATGTCCCTCCCTCGCTGTGTCTGCGTGTCCCTCCCTCGCTGTGTCTGCGTGTCCCTCCCTCGCTGTGTGTGTCCCTCCCTCCCTCGCTGTGTGTGTCCCTCCCTCGCTGTGCGTGTCCCTCCCTCGCTGTGTGTGTCCCTCCTCGCTGTGCGTGTCCCTCCCTCGCTGTGTGTATGTGTGCGTGTCCCTCCCTCGCTGTGTGTGTGTCCCTCCCTCGCTGTGAGTGTGTATGTGTGCGTGTCCCTCCCTCGCTGTGTGTGCGTCCCTCCCTCGCTGTGTCTGCGTGTCCCTCCCTCACTGTGTGCATGTCCCTCCCTCGCTGTGTCTGCGTGTCCCTCCCTCGCTGTGTGTGTCCCTCCCTCCCTCGCTGTGCGTGTCCCTCCCTCACTGTGTGTATGTGTGTGTGTCCCTCCCTCGCTGTGAGTGTGTATGTGTGCGTGTCCCTCCCTCGCTGTGTGTGTGTCCCTCCCTCGCTGTGAGTGTGTATGTGTGCGTGTCCCTCCCTCGCTGTGTGTGTGTCCCTCCCTCGCTGTGTGTATGTGTGCGTGTGTCCCTCCCTCGCTGTGTGTATGTGTGCGTGTGTCCCTCCCTCGCTGTGTGTATGTGTGCGTGACCCTCCCTCGCTGTGTGTATGTGTGCGTGTGTCCCTCCCTCGCTGTGAGTGTGTGTGTGTGTCCCTCCCTCGCTGTGTGTATGTGTGCGTGACCCTCCCTCGCTGTGTGTGTCCCTCCCTCGCTGTGTATGTCCCTCCCTCGCTGTGTGTGTCCCTCCCTCCCTCGCTGTGTGTGTCCCTCCCTCGCTGTGTGTGTCCCTCCCTCCCTCGCTGTGTGTGTCCCTCCCTCGCTGTGCGTGTCCCTCCCTCGCTGTGTGTATGTGTGTGTGTCCCTCCCTCGCTGTGTGTATGTGTGTGTGTCCCTCTCTCGGTGTGCGTGTGGGTCCCTCCCTCGCTGTGTGTATGTGTGCGTGTCCCTCCCTCGCTATGTGTGTGTCCCTCCCTCGCTGTGAGTGTGTGTGTGTCCCTCCCTCGCTGTGAGTGTGTGTGTGTGTCCCTCCCTCGCTGTGTGTATGTGTGTGTGTCCCTCCCTCGCTGTGTGTGTGTCCCTCCCTCGCTGTGTATGTGTGTGTGTGTCCCTCCCTCGCTGTGAGTGTATGTGTGTGTCCCTCCCTCGCTGTGTGTGTGTGTGTGTGTGTCTCCCTCGCTGTGTGTGTGTGTGTCCCTCCCTCGCTGTGTGTGTGTGTGTCCCTCCCTCGCTGTGTGTGTGTCCCTCCCTCGCTGTGTGTGTCCCTCCCTCATTGTGTGTGAGCATGTCTCTTACTCTTTCAGTGTGTGCGTGTCCCCCTCACTCTGTGTGTGTATCCCTCCGTCGCTGTGTGTGTGCGTGTCCCTCTCTCACTGTGTGTGTCCCTCCCTCGCTGTGTGTGTGCGTGTCCCTCCCTCGCTGTGTGTGTGTGTCCCTCCCTCACTGTGTGTGTGTCCCTCCCTCGCTGTGTGTGTGTCCCTCCCTCACTGTGTGTGAGCATGTCTCTCACTCTTTCAGTGTGTGCGTGCCCCCCCACTCTGTGTGAGTCCCTCCCTCGCTGCGTGTGTGCGTATGTGTTTGTGTGTGTGTGTGTGTGTGTGTGTGTGTGTCTGTCCCTCCCCTGCTGTGTGCGTGTCCCTCCCTCACTGTGTGTAAGCATGTCTCTCACTCTTGTAGTGTGTGCGTGTCCCCCTCACTCTGTATGTGTCCCTCCCTCGCTGTGAGTGCCCCTCCCTCGCTGTGTGTGCGTGTCTCTCCTCGTTTTGTGTGTGTGTGTGTCCCTCCCTCGCTGTGTGTGTGTGTGTGTGTGTGTGTCCCTCCCTCGGTGTGTGTGTGTGTCCCTCCCTCGCTGTGTGTGTGTGTGTGTGTGTGTGTGTGTCCCTCCCTCGGTGTGTGTGTTTGTCCCTCCCTCGCTGTGTGTGTGTGTGTGTGTTTGTCCCTCCCTCGCTGTGTGTGTGTGTGGGTGTGTGTGTCCCTCCCTCGCTGTGTGTGTGTGTTTCCCTCCCTCGCTGTGTGCGTGTGTGTCCCTCCCTCGCTGTGAGTGTGTCTGTGTGTGTCCCTCCCTCGCTGTGTGTATGTGTGCGTGTCCGTCCCTCGCTGTGTGTGTGTCCCTCCCTCACTGTGTGTGTGTGTGTCCCTCCCTCGCTGTGTGTGTGTGTCCCTCCTTCGTTGTGTGTGTGTCCCTACCTCGCTGTGTGTGTGTGTGTGTGTGCGTGTGTGTCCCTCCCTCGCTGTGTGTGTGTGTGTGTCCCCCTCGCTGTGTGTGAGCATGTCTCTCACTCTTGCAGTATGCGCGTGTCCCCCTCACTCTGTGTGTGTGTGTCCCTCCCTCGCTTTGTATGTATGTGTCCCTCCCTCATTGTGTGTGTGTGTCCCTCTCTCGTGTGTGTGTGTCCCTCCCTCGCTTTGTATGTATGTGTCCCTCCCTCACTGTGTGTGTGTCCCTCCCTCGTGTGTGTGTGTTCCTCCCTCGCTGTGTGATTGTACCTCCCTCGCTGTGTGTGTGTCTCTCCCTCTTTCTGTGTGTGTGTGTCCCTCCCTCACTGTGTGTGTGCGTGCCCCTCTCTCACTTTGTGTGTGTCCCTCCCTCGCTGTGTGTATGCGTGTCTCCCTCGCTGTGTGCGTGCATGTCCCACCCTCACTGTGTATGAACGTGTCCTTTACTCGCTGTGTGTGTGTGTGTGTGTGTCCCTCCCTCGCTGTGTGTGCGTGCCCCTCCCTTGCTGTGTGTGCGTGCCCCTCCCTTGCTGTGTGTGTGTGCCCCTCCCTTGCTGTGTGTGTGTGCCCCTCACTCGCTGTGTGGGTATCCCTCCCTCCCTCGCAGTGTGTGCGTGCCCCTCCCTCGCTGTGTGAGTGCCCCCCTCAATGTGGGTGTGTGTGTGTGTGTGTGTGTCTCCCTCGCTGTGTGTATATGTCCCTCCCTCGCTGTGTGTGTGTGTCCCCCTCACTGTGTGTGTGTGTCCCTCCCTCGCTATGTGCGTGTCCCCCCGCTGTGTATGAACGTGTCCGTCACTCACTGTGTGTGTGCGTGTCCCTCCCTCGCTCTGTGTGTGTGTGTGTGTGTGTGTGTGTGTGTGTGTGTGTGTCCCTCCCTCGCTCTGTGTGTGTGTGTGTGTGCGTGTCCCTCCCACGCTGTGTGTGTGTGCGCGTGTCCCTCACTCGCTGTGTGTGTGCGTGCCCCTACCTCGCTGTGTGAGTGCGTGTCCCTCCCTCGCTGTGTGTGCGTGTCCCTCCCTCGCTGTGTGTGTGCGTGTCCCTCCCTCGCTGTATGTGTGCGTGTCCCTCCCTCGCTGTGTGTGTGTGTGTCCCTCCCTCGCTGTGTGTGTGTGTGTGTGTGTGTGTCCCTCCCTCGCTGTGTGTGTGTGTGTGTGTGTGTGTCCCTCCCTCGCTGTGTGTGCGTCCCTCACTGTGTGCGTGTTCCTCCCTCGCTGTGTGTGTGCGTGTCCCTCCCTCGCTGTGTGTGCGTGTCCCTCCTCGCTGTGTGTGTGTGTCCCTCCTCGCTGTGTGTGTGCGTGTCCCTCCCTCGCTGTGTGTGTGTCTGTCCCTCCCTCGCTGTGTGCGTGCGTGTCCCTCCCTCGCTGTGTGTGCGCGTCCCTCCCTCGCTGTGTGTGTGCGTTTCTCTCCCTCGCTGTGTGTGTGCGTGTCCCTCCCTCGCTGTGTGTGGGTGTCCCTCCCTCGCTGTGTGTGTGCGTGTCCCTCCCTCGCTGTGTGTGTGCGTGTCCCTCCCTCGCTGTGTGTGCGTGTCCCTCCCTCGCTGTGTGTGTGCGTGTCCCTCCCTCGCTGTATGTGTGCGTGTCCCTCCCTCGCTGTGTGTGTGTGTGTCCCTCCCTCGCTGTGTGTGTGTGTGTGTGTGTGTGTCCCTCCCTCGCTGTGTGTGTGTGTGTGTGTGTGTGTCCCTCCCTCGCTGTGTGTGCGTCCCTCACTGTGTGCGTGTTCCTCCCTCGCTGTGTGTGTGCGTGTCCCTCCCTCGCTGTGTGTGCGTGTCCCTCCTCGCTGTGTGTGTGTGTCCCTCCTCGCTGTGTGTGTGCGTGTCCCTCCCTCGCTGTGTGTGTGTCTGTCCCTCCCTCGCTGTGTGCGTGCGTGTCCCTCCCTCGCTGTGTGTGCGTGTCCCTCCCTCGCTGTGTGTGTGCGTTTCTCTCCCTCGCTGTGTGTGTGCGTGTCCCTCCCTCGCTGTGTGTGCGTGTCCCTCCCTCGCTGTGTGTGTTCGTGTCCCTCCCTCGCTGTGTGTGTGCGTGTCCCTCCCTCGCTGTGTGTGCGTGTCTATCCCTCGCTGTGTGTGCGTGTCCCTCCCTCGTTGTGTGTGCGTGTCTCTCCCTCACTGTGTGTGTGCGTGTCCCTCCCTCGCGGTGTGTGTGTGTCTGTCCCTCCCTCGCTGTGTGCGTGCGTGTCCCTCCCTCGCTGTGTGCGTGCGTGCCCCTCCCTCGTGAGTGTGTGTGTGTGCGTGCGTGTCCCTCCCTCGCTGTGTGCGTGCATGTCCGTCCCTTGCTGTGTGCGTGACCCCTCACTCTGTGTGTGTGTTTGTGTGTGTGTCCCTCCCTCGCTGTGTGTGTCCCTCCCTCGCTGTGTGTGTGTGTGTTTGTGTGTCCCTCCCTCGCTGTGTGTGTGTATGTGTCCCTCCCTCGCTGTGTGTGTGTGTCCCTCCCTCGCTGTGTGTGTGTGTGTGTGTGTCCCTCCCTCGCTGTGTGTGTCCCCCTCCCTCACTGTGTGTGTGTGTCCCTCCCTCGCTGTGTGTGTGTGTGTGCGTGTCCCTCCCTCGCTGTGTGTGTGTGTGTGTCCCTCCCTCGCTGTGTGTGTGTGTCCCTCCCTCGGTGTGTGTGTGTGTGTGCGTGTCCCTCCTTCGCTGTGTGTGTGTGTGTGTGTGTCCCTCCCTTGGTGTGTGTGCATATTCCTCTTTTGGTGTGTGTGTGTGTCCTTCCCTCGCTGTGTGTGTGTGTGTGTGTGTGTGTGTGTGTGTCCCTCCCTCGCTGTGTGTGTGTGTGTGTGTCCCTCCCTCGCTGTGTGTGTGTGTGTGTGTTTGTGTGTCCCTCCCTCGCTGTGTGTGTGTGTGTGTGTGTCCCTCCCTCGCTGTGTGTGTGTGTGTGTCCCTCCCTAACTGTGTGTGTGTGTGTGTGTCCCTCCCTCGCTCTGTGTGTGCGTGTCCCTCCCTCGCTGTGTGTGCGTGTCCCTCCCTCACTGTGTGTGCGTGTCCCTCCTCGCTGTGTGTGTGTGTCCCTCCTCGCTGTGTGTGTGCGTGTCCCTCCCTCGCTGTGTGTTTGAGTGTCCCTCCCTCGCTGTATGTGTGCGTGTCCCTCCCTCGCTGTGTGTGCGTGTCCCTCCCTCGCTGTGTGTGCGTGTCCCTCCCTCGCTGTGTGTGTGCGTTTCTCTCCCTCGCTGTGTGTGTGCGTGTCCCTCCCTCGCTGTGTGTGCGTGTCCCTCCCTCGCTGTGTGTGTGCGTGTCCCTCCCTCGCTGTATGTGTGCGTGTCCCTCCCTCGCTGTGTGTGCGTGTCCCTCCCTAGCTGTGTGTGCGTGTCCCTCCCTCGCTGTGTGTGTGCGTTTCTCTCCCTCGCTGTGTGTGTGCGTTACCCTCCCTCGCTGTGTGTGCTTGTCTATCCCTCGCTGTGTGTGCGTGTCCCTCCCTCGTTGTGTGTGCGTGTCTCTCCCTCACTGTGTGTGTGCGTGTCCCTCCCTCGCGGTGTGTGTGTGTCTGTCCCTCCCTCGCTGTGTGCGTGCGTGTCCCTCCCTCGCTGTGTGCGTGCGTGTCCCTCCCTCGCTGTGTGTGTGCGTGTCCCTCCCTCGCTGTGTGCGTGCGTGTCCCTCCCTCGCTGTGTGCGTGCGTGTCCCTCCCTCGCTGTGTGTGCGTTCCCTCCCTCGCTGTGTGTGCGTGTCCCTCCCTCGCTGTGTGTGCGTGTCCCTCCCTCGTTGTGTGCGTGCCCCCCTCAATGATTGCGAGTGTGTCCATCCCTCACTCTATATGAGCGTATCACTCCCTCGCTGTGTGTGTGCGTATCCCTCCCTCGCTGTGTGTGTGCGTGTCCCTCCCTCGCTGTGTGTGTGCGTTTCCCTCCCTTGCTGTGTGTGTGCCTTTCCCTCCCTCGCTGTGTGTGTGCGTGTCCCTCCCTCGCTGTGTGTGTGCGTGTCCCTCCCTCGCTGTGTGTGTGCGTGTCCCTCCCTCGCTGTGTGTGTGCCTGTCCCTCCCTCGCTGTGTGTGTGCGTGTCCCTCCCTCGCTGTGTGTGTGTCCCTCCCTCTGTGTGTGTGTGTCCCTCCCTCGCTGTGTGTGTGTGTGTGTCCCTCCCTCGTGTGTGTGTGTGTGTGTGTCCCTCCCTCGCTGTGTGCGTGTCCCCTTCACTGTGTGCATGTGTGTCACTCTCTCGCTCTATATGAGCGTGTCCCTCCCTCGCTGTGTGTGCGTGTCCTTCCCTTGCTGTGTGTGCGCGTGCCCGTCCCTCGCGGTGTGTGTTTGTATCCCTCCCTCGCTGTGTGTGTGTGTCCCTCCCTCGCTGTGTGTGAGCGTGTCCCTCCTTCGCTGTGGGCGTGTCACCCTCACTATGTTCGTGTCCCCCTCACTGTGTGCGTACATATGTGTCCCTCCCTCGCTGTGTGTGTGCGTGCCCCTCCCTCGCTGTGGGTGTGCTAGCCCCTCCCTCGCTGTGTGTGTGCGTGTCCATCCCTCGCTGTGAGTGTGTGTGTGTCCCTCTCTCGCTGTGTGTGTGTGCGTGTCCCTCCCTCGGTGTGTGTGTGCGTGTCCCTCCCTCGGTGTGTGTGTGCGTGTCCCTCCCTCTCTTTGTTTGTGTGTGTGTCCCTCCGTCTTTGTGTGTGTGCGTGTCCTTCCGTCGCTGTGTGTATGTGTGTGTGTGTCCCTCCCTCGCTGGGTGTGTGTGTGTGTCCCTCCCTCGCCGTGTGTGTGTGTGTCCCTCCCTCGCTGTGTGTGTGTGTGTGTGTGTGTCCGTCCCTCCGTCGCTGTGTGTGTGTGTCTCTCCCTCGCTGTGTGTGTGTGTCTCTCCCTCGCTGTATGTGTGTGTGTGTCCCTCCTTGCTGTGTGTGTGTGTCCCTCCCTCGCTGTGTGTGTGTGTGTGTGTGTCCCTCCCTCGCTGTGTGTGTGTGTGTGTCCCTCCCTAACTGTGTGTGTGTGTGTGTGTCCCTCCCTCGCTCTGTGTGTGCGTGTCCCTCCCTCGCTGTGTGTGCGTGTCCCTCCCTCGCTGTGTGTGCGTGTCCCTCCCTCGCTGTGTGTGCGTGTCCCTCCTCGCTGTGTGTGTGTGTCCCTCCTCGCTGTGTGTGTGCGTGTCCCTCCCTCGCTGTGTGTTTGAGTGTCCCTCCCTCGCTGTATGTGTGCGTGTCCCTCCCTCGCTGTGTGTGCGTGTCCCTCCCTCGCTGTGTGTGCGTGTCCCTCCCTCACTGTGTGTTTGCGTTTCTCTCCCTCGCTGTGTGTGTGCGTGTCCCTCCCTCGCTGTGTGTGCGTGTCCCTCCCTCGCTGTGTGTGTGCGTGTCCCTCCCTCGCTGTATATGTGCGTGTCCCTCCCTCGCTGTGTGTGTGTGTGTCCCTCCCTCGCTGTGTGTGTGTGTGTGTGTGTGTGTCCCTCCCTCGCTGTGTGTGTGTGTGTGTGTGTGTGTCCCTCCCTCGCTGTGTGTGCGTCCCTCACTGTGTGCGTGTTCCTCCCTCGCTGTGTGTGTGCGTGTCCCTCCCTCGCTGTGTGTGCGTGTCCCTCCTCGCTGTGTGTGTGTGTCCCTCCTCGCTGTGTGTGTGCGTGTCCCTCCCTCGCTGTGTGTGTGTCTGTCCCTCCCTCGCTGTGTGCGTGCGTGTCCCTCCCTCGCTGTGTGTGCGTGTCCCTCCCTCGCTGTGTGTGTGCGTTTCTCTCCCTCGCTGTGTGTGTGCGTGTCCCTCCCTCGCTGTGTGTGCGTGTCCCTCCCTCGCTGTGTGTGTGCGTGTCCCTCCCTCGCTGTGTGTGCGTGTCTATCCCTCGCTGTGTGTGCGTGTCCCTCCCTCGTTGTGTGTGCGTGTCTCTCCCTCACTGTGTGTGTGCGTGTCCCTCCCTCGCGGTGTGTGTGTGTCTGTCCCTCCCTCGCTGTGTGCGTGCGTGTCCCTCCCTCGCTGTGTGCGTGCGTGCCCCTCCCTCGTGAGTGTGTGTGTGTGCGTGCGTGTCCCTCCCTCGCTGTGTGCGTGCATGTCCGTCCCTTGCTGTGTGCGTGACCCCTCACTCTGTGTGTGTGTTTGTGTGTGTGTCCCTCCCTCGCTGTGTGTGTCCCTCCCTCGCTGTGTGTGTGTGTGTTTGTGTGTCCCTCCCTCGCTGTGTGTGTGTATGTGTCCCTCCCTCGCTGTGTGTGTGTGTGTCCCTCCCTCGCTGTGTGTGTGTGTGTGTGTGTCCCTCCCTCGCTGTGTGTGTCCCCCTCCCTCACTGTGTGTGTGTGTCCCTCCCTCGCTGTGTGTGTGTGTGTGCGTGTCCCTCCCTCGCTGTGTGTGTGTGTGTCCCTCCCTCGCTGTGTGTGTGTGTCCCTCCCTCGGTGTGTGTGTGTTTGCGTGTCCCTCCCTCGCTGTGTGTGTGTGTGTGTGTGTCCCTCCCTTGGTGTGTGTGCATATTCCTCTTTTGGTGTGTGTGTGTGTCCTTCCCTCGCTGTGTGTGTGTGTGTGTGTGTGTGTGTGTGTCCCTCCCTCGCTGTGTGTGTGTGTGTGTGTGTCCCTCCCTCGCTGTGTGTGTGTGTGTGTGTTTGTGTGTCCCTCCCTCGCTGTGTGTGTGTGTGTGTGTGTGTCCCTCCCTCGCTGTGTGTGTGTGTGTGTCCCTCCCTAACTGTGTGTGTGTGTGTGTGTCCCTCCCTCGCTCTGTGTGTGCGTGTCCCTCCCTCGCTGTGTGTGCGTGTCCCTCCCTCACTGTGTGTGCGTGTCCCTCCTCGCTGTGTGTGTGTGTCCCTCCTCGCTGTGTGTGTGCGTGTCCCTCCCTCGCTGTGTGTTTGAGTGTCCCTCCCTCGCTGTATGTGTGCGTGTCCCTCCCTCGCTGTGTGTGCGTGTCCCTCCCTCGCTGTGTGTGCGTGTCCCTCCCTCGCTGTGTGTGTGCGTTTCTCTCCCTCGCTGTGTGTGTGCGTGTCCCTCCCTCGCTGTGTGTGCGTGTCCCTCCCTCGCTGTGTGTGTGCGTGTCCCTCCCTCGCTGTATGTGTGCGTGTCCCTCCCTCGCTGTGTGTGCGTGTCCCTCCCTAGCTGTGTGTGCGTGTCCCTCCCTCGCTGTGTGTGTGCGTTTCTCTCCCTCGCTGTGTGTGTGCGTGTCCCTCCCTCGCTGTGTGTGCTTGTCTATCCCTCGCTGTGTGTGCGTGTCCCTCCCTCGTTGTGTGTGCGTGTCTCTCCCTCACTGTGTGTGTGCGTGTCCCTCCCTCGCGGTGTGTGTGTGTCTGTCCCTCCCTCGCTGTGTGCGTGCGTGTCCCTCCCTCGCTGTGTGCGTGCGTGTCCCTCCCTCGCTGTGTGTGTGCGTGTCCCTCCCTCGCTGTGTGCGTGCGTGTCCCTCCCTCGCTGTGTGCGTGCGTGTCCCTCCCTCGCTGTGTGTGTGTTCCCTCCCTCGCTGTGTGTGCGTGTCCCTCCCTCGCTGTGTGTGCGTGTCCCTCCCTCGTTGTGTGCGTGCCCCCCTCAATGATTGCGAGTGTGTCCCTCCTTCACTCTATATGAGCGTATCACTCCCTCGCTGTGTGTGTGCGTATCCCTCCCTCACTGTGTGTGTGCGTGTCCCTCCCTCGCTGTGTGTGTGCGTTTCCCTCCCTTGCTGTGTGTGTGCGTTTCCCTCCCTTGCTGTGTGTGTGCCTTTCCCTCCCTCGCTGTGTGTGTGCGTGTCCCTCCCTCGCTGTGTGTGTGCGTGTCCCTCCCTCGCTGTGTGTGTGCGTGTCCCTCCCTCGCTGTGTGTGTGCCTGTCCCTCCCTCGCTGTGTGTGTGCGTGTCCCTCCCTCGCTGTGTGTGTGTCCCTCCCTCTGTGTGTGTGTGTCCCTCCCTCGCTGTGTGTGTGTGTGTGTGTGTGTGTGTGTGTGTGTGTGTGTGTCCCTCCCTTGGTGTGTGTGCATATTCCTCTTTTGTTGTGTGTGCGTGTCCCTCCCTCGCTCTGTGTGTGTGTGTGTGTGTGTGTGTGTGTGTGTGTGTGTCCCTCCCTCGCTCTGTGTGTGTGTGTGTGTGCGTGTCCCTCCCACGCTGTGTGTGTGTGCGCGTGTCCCTCCCTCGCTGTGTGTGTGCGTGCCCCTACCTCGCTGTGTGAGTGCGTGTCCCTCCCTCGTGTGTGTGTGTGTGTGTTAGTGGGCGGCACGGTAGCACAGTGGTTAGTGCTGCTGCCTCACAGCGCCAGAGACCCAGGTTCATTTCCCGCCTCAGGCGACTGACTGTGTGGAGTTTGCACATTCTCCCCGTGTCTGCGTGGGTTTCCTCTGGGTGTTCCGGTTTCCTCCCACAGTCCAAAGATGTGCAGGTTAGGTGAATTGGCCATGCTAAATTGCCCGTAGTGTTAGGTAAGGGGTAGATGTAGATGTAGGGGTATGGGTGGGTTGCGCTTCGGCGGGGCGGTGTGGACTTGTTGGGCCGGAGGGCCTGTTTCCACACTGTAAGTAATCTAATCTAATCTAATCTAATCTAATTCCTCCCTTGTGTGTGTGTCCCTCCCTCGTGTGTGTGTGTGTCCCTCCCTCGTGTGTGTGTGTGTGTGTCCCTCCCTCGTGTGTGTGTGTGTGTCCCTTCCTCGTGTGTGTGTGTGTGTGTCCCTCCCTCGTGTGTGTGTGTGTGTGTGTCCCTCCCTCGCTGTGTGCGTGTCCCCTTCACTGTGTGCATGTGTGTCACTCTCTCGCTCTATATGAGCGTGTCCCTCCCTCGCTGTGTGTGCGTGTCCTTCCCTTGCTGTGTGTGCGCGTGCCCGTCCCTCGCGGTGTGTGTTTGTATCCCTCCCTCGCTGTGTGTGTGTGTCCCTCCCTCGCTGTGTGTGAGCGTGTCCCTCCTTCGCTGTGGGCGTGTCCCCCTCACTATGTTCGTGTCCCCCTCACTGTGTGCGTACATATGTGTCCCTCCCTCGCTGTGTGTGTGCGTGCCCCTCCCTCGCTGTGGGTGTGCTAGCCCCTCCCTCGCTGTGTGTGTGCGTGTCCATCCCTCGCTGTGAGTGTGTGTGTGTCCCTCTCTCGCTGTGTGTGTGTGCGTGTCCCTCCCTCGGTGTGTGTGTGCGTGTCCCTCCCTCGGTGTGTGTGTGCGTGTCCCTCCCTCTCTTTGTTTGTGTGTGTGTCCCTCCGTCTTTGTGTGTGTGCGTGTCCTTCCGTCGCTGTGTGTATGTGTGTGTGTGTCCCTCCCTCGCTGGGTGTGTGTGTGTGTCCCTCCCTCGCCGTGTGTGTGTGTGTCCCTCCCTCGCTGTGTGTGTGTGTGTGTGTGTGTCCGTCCCTCCGTCGCTGTGTGTGTGTGTCTCTCCCTCGCTGTGTGTGTGTGTCTCTCCCTCGCTGTATGTGTGTGTGTGTCCCTCCTTGTTGTGTGTGTGTGTCCCTCCCTCGCTGTGTGTGTGTGTGTGTGTCCCTCCCTGACTGTGTGTGTGTGTGTGTGTCCCTCCCTAACTGTGTGTGTGTGTGTGTGTCCCTCCCTCGCTCTATGTGCATGTGTGTCCCTGCCTCGCTGAGTGTGCGTCCCTCACTGTGTGCGTTTTCCTCCCTCGCTGTGTGTGTGCGTGTCCCTCCCTCGCTGTGTGTGCGTGTCCCTCCCTCGCTGTGTGTGCGTGTCCCTCCTCGCTGTGTGTGTGCGTGTCCCTCCCTCGCTGTGTGTTTGAGTGTCCCTCCATCGCTGTATGTGTGCGTGTCCCTCCCTCGCTGTGTGTGCGTGTCCCTCCCTCGCTGTGTGTGCGTGTCCCTCCCTCGCTGTGTGTGTGCGTTTCTCTCCCTCGCTGTGTGTGTGCGTGTCCCTCCCTCGCTGTGTGTGTGCGTGTCACTCCCTCGCTGTGTGTGTGCGTGTCCCTCCCTCGCTGTGTGTGCGTTTCTATCCCTCGCTGTGTGTGCGTGTCCCTCCCTCGTTGTGTGTGCGTGTCTCTCCCTCGCTGTGTGTGTGCGTGTCCCTCCCTCGCTGTGTGCGTGCGTGTCCCTCCCTCGCTGTGTGCGTGCGTGTCCCTCCCTCGCTGTGTGTGCGTTCCCTCCCTCGCTGTGTGCACGTGTCCCTCCCTCGCTGTGTGCGTGCCCCCCTCAATGATTGCGAGTGTGTCCCTCCCTCGCTCTATATGAGCGTATCGCTCCCTCGCTGTGTGTGTGCGTGTCCCTCCCTCGCTGTGTGTGTGCCTGTCCCTCCCTCGCTGTGTGTGTGCCTGTCCCTCCCTCGCTGTGTTTGTGCGTGTCCCTCCCTCGCTGTGTGTGTGCCTGTCCCTCCCTCGCTGTGTGTGTGCCTGTCCCTCCCTCGCTGTGTGCGCGTGTCCCTCCTCGTTTTGTGTGTGTGTGTGTGTGCATGTCCCTCCCTCGCTGTGTGTGCGTCTCCCTCCCTCGCTGTATATGAGTGTGTCCCACCCTCGCTGGATATGAGCGTGTCCCTCCCTCGATGTGTGTGTGTGTCCCTCCCTCGCTGTTTGTGAGCGTGTCCCTCCCTTACTGTGTGCACGCGTCCCCCTACCTCGCTGTGGGTGTGCGTGTGTCCCTCCCTCGCTGTGTGTGTGTATGTGTGTGTGTGTCCCTCCCTCGCTGTGTGTATGTGTGTGTGTGTCCCTCCGTCGCTGTATATGAGCGTGTCCCTCCGTCGCTGTATATGAGCATGTCCCTCCCTCGCTGTGTGTGTGTGTGTCCCTCTCTCGCTGTGTGCGTACATGTCCCTCCCTCGCTGTGTGCGTGTGTGTCCCTCTCTCGCTGTGTGCGTGTCCAACTCGCTGTGTGTGTGGGTGTCCCTCCCTCGCTGTGTGTGTGCGTGTCACTCCCTCGCTGTGTGTGTGTGTGTCCCTCCCTCGCTGTGTGTGTGTGCGTGTCCGTCCCTCGCTGTGTGTGCGTGTCCGTCCCTCGCTGTGTGTGCGTGTCCCTCCCTCGCTCTGTGTGTGTGTGTGTGTGTGTGTGTCTCCCTCCCTCATTATGTGTGTGCGTGTCACTCCCTCGCTGTATGTGTGTGACCCTCCCGCGATGTTTGTGTGTGTATGTGTGTGTGTGTGCCTCCCTCGCTGTGTGTGTGTGTGTCCCTCCCTCGCTGTGTGTGTGCGTGTCCGTCCCTCGCTGTGTGTGCGTGTCCGTCCCTCGCTGTGTGTGCGTGTCCCTCCCTCGCTCTGTGTGTGTGTGTGTGTGTGTGTGTGTGTCCCTCCCTCGCTCTGTGTGTGTGTGTGTGTGCGTGTCCCTCCCACGCTGTGTGTGTGTGCGCGTGTCCCTCCCTCGCTGTGTGTGTGCGTGCCCCTACCTCGCTGTGTGAGTGCGTGTCCCTCCCTCGTGTGTGTGTGTGTGTGTTAGTGGGCGGCACGGTAGCACAGTGGTTAGTGCTGCTGCCTCACAGCGCCAGAGACCCAGGTTCATTTCCCGCCTCAGGCGACTGACTGTGTGGAGTTTGCACATTCTCCCCGTGTCTGCGTGGGTTTCCTCTGGGTGTTCCGGTTTCCTCCCACAGTCCAAAGATGTGCAGGTTAGGTGAATTGGCCATGCTAAATTGCCCGTAGTGTTAGGTAAGGGGTAGATGTAGATGTAGGGGTATGGGTGGGTTGCGCTTCGGCGGGGCGGTGTGGACTTGTTGGGCCGGAGGGCCTGTTTCCACACTGTATGTAATCTAATCTAATTTAATCTAATCTAATTCCTCCCTTGTGTGTGTGTCCCTCCCTCGTGTGTGTGTGTGTCCCTCCCTCGTGTGTGTGTGTGTGTGTCCCTCCCTCGTGTGTGTGTGTGTGTCCCTTCCTCGTGTGTGTGTGTGTGTCCCTCCCTCGTGTGTGTGTGTGTGTGTGTCCCTCCCTCGCTGTGTGCGTGTCCCCTTCACTGTGTGCATGTGTGTCACTCTCTCGCTCTATATGAGCGTGTCCCTCCCTCGCTGTGTGTGCGTGTCCTTCCCTTGCTGTGTGTGCGCGTGCCCGTCCCTCGCGGTGTGTGTTTGTATCCCTCCCTCGCTGTGTGTGTGTGTCCCTCCCTCGCTATGTGTGAGCGTGTCCCTCCTTCGCTGTGGGCGTGTCCCCCTCACTATGTTCGTGTCCCCCTCACTGTGTGCGTACATATGTGTCCCTCCCTCGCTGTGTGTGTGCGTGCCCCTCCCTCGCTGTGGGTGTGCTAGCCCCTCCCTCGCTGTGTGTGTGCGTGTCCATCCCTCGCTGTGAGTGTGTGTGTGTCCCTCTCTCGCTGTGTGTGTGTGCGTGTCCCTCCCTCGGTGTGTGTGTGCGTGTCCCTCCCTCGGTGTGTGTGTGCGTGTCCCTCCCTCTCTTTGTTTGTGTGTGTGTCCCTCCGTCTTTGTGTGTGTGCGTGTCCTTCCGTCGCTGTGTGTATGTGTGTGTGTGTCCCTCCCTCGCTGGGTGTGTGTGTGTGTCCCTCCCTCGCCGTGTGTGTGTGTGTCCCTCCCTCGCTGTGTGTGTGTGTGTGTGTGTGTGTGTGTCCGTCCCTCCGTCGCTGTGTGTGTGTGTCTCTCCCTCGCTGTGTGTGTGTGTCTCTCCCTCGCTGTATGTGTGTGTGTGTCCCTCCTTGCTGTGTGTGTGTGTCCCTCCCTTGCTGTGTGTGTGTGTCCCTCCCTCGCTGTGTGTGTGTCCCTCCCACGCTGTGTGTGTGTGTGTGTCCCTCCCACGCTGTGTGTGTGTGTGTGTCCCTCCCACGCTGTGTGTGTGTGTCCCTCCCTCGCTGTGTGTGTGTCCCTCCCTCGCTGTGTGTGTGTCCCTGCCTCACTGTCTGTGTGTGTTCCTCTCTCACTGTGTGTGAGCGTATCCCTCCCTTGGTGTGTGCCCGAGTCCCTCCCTCGCTGAGTGCGCGGGCCCCACCCTCGCTGTGTCTGTGTGTGTGTCTCCCTCGTTGTGAGTGTGTCCCTCCCTCTGTGTGTGTGTGTCCCTCCCTCGCTGTGTGTGTGCGTGTCCCTCCCTCGCTGTGTGTGTATGTGTCCCTCCCTCGCTGTGCGTGTGTGTCCCTCCCTTGCAGTGTATGCGTGTCCCTCCCTCGCTGTGTGTGTGCGTGTCCCTCCCTCGCTGTGTGTGTGCGTGTCCCTCCCTCGCTGTGTGTGTGTGTGTCCCTCCCTCACTGTGTGCTTGTGTCTGTCACAATGTTCGTGCGTGTCCTTCCCTCGCTGTATGTGAGTGTGATTCCTCCCTCGCTGTCTGTGTGTCTATCCCTTGCTGTGTGCGTGCATGTCCCTCCCTTGCTGTGTGTGCATGTCCTTCCCTAGCTGTGTGTGCATGTCCTTCTCTAGCTGTATATGAGTGTGTCCCTCCCTCGCTATGTGTGCGTGTCGCTCCCTCGTGATGGGCGTGCGTGTCCCTCACTGTGTGTGTGTGTTCTGTGTGTGTGTTCTGTGTGTGTGTGTGTGTGTGTGTGTGTGTGTGTGTGTGTGTGTTCCTCCCTCGTTTTGTGTGTGTGTGTCCCTCCCTCGCTGTGGGAGTGCATGTCTCTCACTCTTGCAGTGTATGCGTGTCCCTCCTTCACTGTCTGTGTGTGTCCCTCCCTCGCTGTGTGCGTGTCCCCCCTCGCTGTGTGCGTGTGTCCACCCCTCGCTGTGGGAGTGCATGTCTCTCACTCTTGCAGTGTGTGCGTGTCCCCCTCACTGTCTGTGTTTGACACTCCCTCGCTGTGTGTGAGCATGTCTCTCACTCTTGCAGTGTGTGCGTGTCCCCCTCACTCTGTGTGTGTCCCTCCCTCGCTGTGTGTGTGTGTGTGTCCCTCCATCGCTATGGGAGTGCATGTCTCTCACTCTTGCAGTGTGTGCGTGTCCCCCTCACTCTGTATGTGTCCCTCCCTCGTTGGGTGTGTGTGTGTGTCCCTGCCTCGCTGTGTGTGTGCCCCCTCACTGTGTTCGTGTCCCCCTCACTGTGTGCGAGCATGTCCCTCCCTCGCAGTGTGCGTGCTTGTCCCTCCCTCGCAGTGTGCGTGCTTGTCCCTCCCTCGCTGTGAGTGTGCGTGTCTCCCCTCGCTGTGTGTGTCTCCATCCTTCCCTGTGTGTGTGTGTCTGTGTGTGTGTGTGTGTGTGTGTGTGCGTTTCCTTCCCTTGCTGTGAATGTGTGTGTCCCTCCCACGTTGTGTCTGCGTGTCCCTCCCTCGCTGTGTGTGTGTGTGTGTGTGTCCCTCCTCTGCTGTGTGCGTGTCCCCCTCACTCTGTGTACGCCCCTCCCTCGCTGTGTGTGTGTGTGCCCCTCCCTCGCTGTGTGTGCGTGTCCCATCTCGTTTTGTGTGTGTGTGTGTGACCCTCCCTCGCTGTGTGTGTGTGACCCTCCCTCGCTGTGTGTGTGTGTCCCCCTCCCTCGCTGTGTGTTTGTGTGTCTGCCCCCCTTGCTGTGTGTGTGTGTGTGTCCCTCCCTCGCTGTGTGTGTGTGTCCCTCCCTCACTGTGTGAGTGTGCCCCTCCCTCGCTGTGTGTGCGTGTCCCTCCCTCATTGTGTGTGAGCATGTCTCTCACTCTTTCAGTGTGTGCGTGTCCCCTCACTCTATGTGTCCCTCCCTCGCTGCGTGCTTGCGTGCCCCTCTCTCACTGTGTGTGTGCGTGTCCCTCCCTCGCTGTGTGTGAGCGTGTCCCTCGCTCGCTGTGTGTGAGCGTGCCCCTCTCTCACTGTGTGTGCGCGTGCCCCTCTCTCGCTGTGTGTGCGCGTGTCCCTCCCTCGCTGTTTGTGAGCGTGTCCCTCGCTCGCTGTGTGTGAGCGTGTCCCTCGCTCGCTGCGTGTGTGCGTGTCCCTCCCTCGCTGTGTGTGTGCGTGTCCCTCCCTTGCTGTGTGTGAGCGTGCCCCTCTCTCACTGTGTGTGTGCGTGTTCCTCCCTCGCCGTGTGTGTGTGTGTCCCTCCCTCGCTGTGTGTGTGTGTCCCCCTCCCTCGCTGTGTGTGCGTGTTCCTCCCTCGCCGTGTGTGTGCGTGTCCCTCCCTCGCTGTGTGTGCGTGTTCCTCCCTCGCTGTGTGTGTGTCCCCCTCCCTCGCTGTGTGTGCGTGTCCCTCCCTCGCTGTGTGTGTGTGTGTCCCTCCCTCGCTGTGTGTGCGTGTTCCTCCCTCGCCGTGTGTGTGTGTCCCTCCCTCGCTGTGTGTGCGTGTCCCTCCCTCGCTGTGTGTGTGTTTCCCCCTCCCTCGCTGTGTGTGCGTGTCCCTCCCTCGCTGTGTGTGTGTGTGTCCCTCCCTCGCTGTGTGTGCGTGTTCCTCCCTCGCCGTGTGTGTGTGTCCCTCCCTCGCTGTGTGTGTGCGTGTCCCTCCCTAGCCGTGTGTGTGCGTGTCCCTCCCTCGCTTTGTGTGTGTGTGTCCCTCCCTTGCTGTGTGTGTGCGTGTCCCTCCCTCGCCGTGTGTGTGCGTGTCCCTCCCTCGCCGTGTGTGTGTGTGTGTCTCTCCCTCGCTGTGTGTGTGTGTGTCCCTCCCTCGCTGTGTGTGTGTGTCCCCCTCCCTCGCTGTGTGTGCGTGTTCCTCCCTCGCTGTGTGTGTGTCCCCCTCCCTCACTGTGTGTGCGTGTCCCTCCCTCGCTGTGTGTGTGTGTGTCCCTCCCTCGCTGTGTGTGCGTGTTCCTCCCTCGCCGTGTGTGTGTGTGTCCCTCCCTCGCTGTGTGTGCGTGTCCATCCCTCGCTGTGTGTGTGTATCCCCCTCCCTCGCTGTGTGTGCGTGTCCCTCCCTCGCTGTGTGTGTGTGTGTCCCTCCCTCGCTGTGTGTGCGTGTTCCTCCCTCGCCGTGTGTGTGTGTGTCCCTCCCTCGCTGTGTGTGTGCGTGTCCCTCCCTAGCCGTGTGTGTGCGTGTCCCTCCCTCGCTTTGTGTGTGCGTGTCCCTCCCTTGTTGTGTGCGTGCTGGTCCCTCCCTCACCGTGTGTGTGCGTGTCCCTCCCTCGCCGTGTGTGTGTGTGTCTCTCCCTCGCCGTGTGTGTGCGTGTCCCTCCCTCGCTTTGTGTGTGCGTGTCCCTCCCTCGCTTTGTGTGTGCCTGTCCCTCCCTTGCTGTGTGTGTGCGTGTCCCTCCCTCCATGTGTGTGCGTGTCCCTCCCTCACTCTGTGTGTGTGTGTGTGTGTGTGTGTGTGTGTGTGTGTGTGTGTGTGTGTGTGAGAGAGAGAGAGAGAGAGAGTCCCTCCATCACTCTGTGTGTGTGTGTGTCCCTCCCTCGCGGTTTGTGTGTGCTTCTCCCTTCCTCACTGTAAGTGTGTGTGCATGTCCCCCACTTGCTGTGTGTGTCTGTCCCTCCCTCGCTCTGTGTGTGTGTGTGTCCGTTCCACGCTGTGTGTGTGTGTGTCCCTCCCTCAATGTGTGTGTGTGTGTGTGTTTGTGTGTGAGTGGGTGTGTGTATGTGTGTCCCTCCTGCGCTGTGTGTGTGTGTGTCCCTCCCTCGCTGTGTGTGTGTGTCCCTCCCTCGCTGTGTGTGCGTGTGTGTGTGTGTCCCTCCCTCGCTGTGTGTGTGTGTGTCCCTCCCTCGCTGTGTGTGTGTGTGTCCCTCCCTCGCTGTGCATGTGTGTCCCTCCCTCGCTCTGAGTGTGTGTGTGTGTCCCTCCCTTGCTGTGTGTGTGCGTGTCCCTCCCTTGCTGTGTGTGCGTGTCCCTCCTTCCATGTGTGTGCGTGTCCCACCCTCACTGTGTGTGTGTGTGTGTGTGTGTGTGTGTGTGTGAGAGAGAGAGAGAGTCCATCCCTCACTGTGTGTGTGTGTGTCCGTGTCCCTCCCTCGCGGTGTGTGTGTGCGTGTCCCTCCCTCACTGTAAGTGTGTGTGCATGTCCCCCACTTGCTGCGTGTGCGTGTTCCTCCCTCGTGTGTATCTGTCTCTCCCTCCCACTGTGTGTGTGTGTCCCCGTTCC
Organism: Chiloscyllium punctatum; assembly: GCF_047496795.1. Classification (NCBI taxonomy): domain Eukaryota; kingdom Metazoa; phylum Chordata; class Chondrichthyes; order Orectolobiformes; family Hemiscylliidae; genus Chiloscyllium; species Chiloscyllium punctatum. Next base: position 57,279,013 of record NC_092771.1, read on the forward strand.
ATGCTGTGTGTGTGTGTGTGTGTGTGTGTGCGTGTCCCTCCCTCGCTGTGTGTGTATGTGTCCCTCCCTCGCTGTGTGTGCGTATCCCTCCCTCGTTGTGTGTGCGTGTCCCACCCTCGCTGCGTGTGTGCATGTCCCTCCCTCGGTGTGTGTGTGCGTGTCCCTCCCTCGCTGTGTGTGTGTATCCCTCCCTCGCTGTGTGTGTGTGTGTGTCCCTCACTCACTGTGTGCGTGTCCCTCCCTCACGGTGTGTGAGCATGTCTCTCAATCTTGCAGTATGTGTGTGTCCCCCTCACTCTGTGTGTCCCTGCCTCGCTATGTGTGTGTGTCCCTGCCTCGCTATGTGTGTGTGTCCCTCCCTCGCTGTGTGTGCGTGTCCCTCCCTCGTTGTGTGTTTGTGTGTCTGCCTCCCTCGCTGTGTGTGTGTGTCCCTCCCTCAATGTGTGTGTGTGTGTGTGTGTGCGAGTGTGTATGTGTGTCCCTAACTCGCTGTGTGTGTGTGTGCGTGTCGCTCCTTCGGTGTGAGTGTGTGTGTGTGTGTGTGTGTCCCTCCCTCGGTGTGTGTGTGTGTGTGTCCCTCCCTCGCTGTGTGTGTGTGTGTCCCTCCCTCACTGTGTGTGTGTGTGTGTGTGTGTCCCTCCCTCGCTGTGTGTATGTGTGTGTGTCCCACCCTCGCTGTGTGTATGTGTGTGTGTCCCTCTCTCGGTGTGTGTGTGTGTGTGTCCCTGCCTCGCTATGTGTGTGTGTCCCTCCCTCGTTGTGTGTTTGTGTGTCTGCCTCCCTCGCTGTGTGTGTGTGTCCCTCCCTCAATGTGTGTGTGCGAGTGTGTATGTGTGTCCCTAACTCGCTGTGTGTGTGTGTGCGTGTCGCTCCTTCGGTGTGAGTGTGTGTCCCTCCCTCGCTGTGAGTGTGTGTGTGTCCCTCCCTCGCTGTGTGTGTGTGCGTGTGTCCCTCCCTCGCTGTGTGTATGTGTGCGTGTGTCCCTCCCTCGCTGTGAGTGTGTGTGCGTGTCCCTCCCTCGCTGTGTGTGCCCCTCCCTCGCTCTGTGTGTGTGGTGTGTGTGTGTGTACTTCCCTCGCCGTGTGTGCGCGTGTCCCACCCTCGCTGTGTGTGTTTGTGTCCCTCCCTCGCTGTGTGTGTGTGTGTCCCCCTCCCTCGGTATGTGCGCATGTCCCCCACTTGCTGTATGTGCGTGTCCCTCCCTCCATGTGTGTGCGTGTCCCTTCCCCACTGTGTGTGTGTGTGACTGTGTGTGTGTGTGTGTCCCTCCCTCGCGGTGTGTGTGTGCGTGTCCCTCCCTCGCTGAAAGTGTGTGTGCGTGTTCCTCCCTCGCTGTGTGTGTCTGTCCTTCCCTCGCTCTGTGTGTGTGTGTCCGTCCCTCGCTGTGTGTGTGTGTGTGTGTGTGTGTGTGTGTCCCTCCCCTGCTGTGTGCGTGTTTCTCCCTCACTGTGTGTGAGCATGTCTCTCACTCTTGCAGTATGCGCGTGTCCCCCTCACTCTGTGTGTGTGTGTCCCTCCCTCGCTGTGTGTGTGTGTGTGTGTGTGTCCCTCCCTCGCTGTGTGCTTCTCCCCCTCGCTCTGTGTGTGTGTGTGTGTGTCCCTCCATCGCTGTGTGCGTGTCCCCCCGCTGTGTATGTACGTGTCCGTCACTCACTGTGTGTGAGCGTGTCGCTCCCTCGCTGTCTGTGAGCGTGTCCCTTCCTTCGCTGTGGGCGTGTCCGCCTCACTGTGTGCGTGTGTGTCTCCCCCTCGCTGTGTGTGTGTGTCCCTCCCTCGTGGTGTGTGTGCGTGTCCCTCCCTCGGTGTGTGTGCGTGTCCCTCACTCGCTGTGTGTGTGCGTGTCCCTCCCTCGCTGTGTGTGCGTCCCTCACTGTGTGCATGTCCCTCCCTCGCTGTGTCTGCGTGTCCCTCCCTCGCTGTGTCTGCGTGTCCCTCCCTCACTGTGTGTGTCCCTCCCTCCCTCGCTGTGTGTGTCCCTCCCTCGCTGTGCGTGTCCCTCCCTCGCTGTGTGTGTCCCTCCTCGCTGTGCGTGTCCCTCCCTCGCTGTGTGTATGTGTGCGTGTCCCTCCCTCGCTGTGTGTGTGTCCCTCCCTCGCTGTGAGTGTGTATGTGTGCGTGTCCCTCCCTCGCTGTGTGTGCGTCCCTCCCTCGCTGTGTCTGCGTGTCCCTCCCTCACTGTGTGCATGTCCCTCCCTCGCTGTGTCTGCGTGTCCCTCCCTCGCTGTGTGTGTCCCTCCCTCCCTCGCTGTGCGTGTCCCTCCCTCACTGTGTGTATGTGTGTGTGTCCCTCCCTCGCTGTGAGTGTGTATGTGTGCGTGTCCCTCCCTCGCTGTGTGTGTGTCCCTCCCTCGCTGTGAGTGTGTATGTGTGCGTGTCCCTCCCTCGCTGTGTGTGTGTCCCTCCCTCGCTGTGTGTATGTGTGCGTGTGTCCCTCCCTCGCTGTGTGTATGTGTGCGTGTGTCCCTCCCTCGCTGTGTGTATGTGTGCGTGACCCTCCCTCGCTGTGTGTATGTGTGCGTGTGTCCCTCCCTCGCTGTGAGTGTGTGTGTGTGTCCCTCCCTCGCTGTGTGTATGTGTGCGTGACCCTCCCTCGCTGTGTGTGTCCCTCCCTCGCTGTGTATGTCCCTCCCTCGCTGTGTGTGTCCCTCCCTCGCTGTGTGTGTCCCTCCCTCCCTCGCTGTGTGTGTCCCTCCCTCGCTGTGTGTGTCCCTCCCTCCCTCGCTGTGTGTGTCCCTCCCTCGCTGTGCGTGTCCCTCCCTCGCTGTGTGTATGTGTGTGTGTCCCTCCCTCGCTGTGTGTATGTGTGTGTGTCCCTCTCTCGGTGTGCGTGTGGGTCCCTCCCTCGCTGTGTGTATGTGTGCGTGTCCCTCCCTCGCTATGTGTGTGTCCCTCCCTCGCTGTGAGTGTGTGTGTGTCCCTCCCTCGCTGTGAGTGTGTGTGTGTGTCCCTCCCTCGCTGTGTGTATGTGTGTGTGTCCCTCCCTCGCTGTGTGTGTGTCCCTCCCTCGCTGTGTATGTGTGTGTGTGTCCCTCCCTCGCTGTGAGTGTATGTGTGTGTCCCTCCCTCGCTGTGTGTGTGTGTGTGTGTGTCTCCCTCGCTGTGTGTGTGTGTGTCCCTCCCTCGCTGTGTGTGTGTGTGTCCCTCCCTCGCTGTGTGTGTGTCCCTCCCTCGCTGTGTGTGTCCCTCCCTCATTGTGTGTGAGCATGTCTCTTACTCTTTCAGTGTGTGCGTGTCCCCCTCACTCTGTGTGTGTATCCCTCCGTCGCTGTGTGTGTGCGTGTCCCTCTCTCACTGTGTGTGTCCCTCCCTCGCTGTGTGTGTGCGTGTCCCTCCCTCGCTGTGTGTGTGTGTCCCTCCCTCACTGTGTGTGTGTCCCTCCCTCGCTGTGTGTGTGTCCCTCCCTCACTGTGTGTGAGCATGTCTCTCACTCTTTCAGTGTGTGCGTGCCCCCCCACTCTGTGTGTGTCCCTCCCTCGCTGCGTGTGTGCGTATGTGTTTGTGTGTGTGTGTGTGTGTGTGTGTGTGTCTGTCCCTCCCCTGCTGTGTGCGTGTCCCTCCCTCACTGTGTGTAAGCATGTCTCTCACTCTTGTAGTGTGTGCGTGTCCCCCTCACTCTGTATGTGTCCCTCCCTCGCTGTGAGTGCCCCTCCCTCGCTGTGTGTGCGTGTCTCTCCTCGTTTTGTGTGTGTGTGTGTCCCTCCCTCGCTGTGTGTGTGTGTGTGTGTGTGTGTGTCCCTCCCTCGGTGTGTGTGTGTGTCCCTCCCTCGCTGTGTGTGTGTGTGTGTGTGTGTGTGTGTCCCTCCCTCGGTGTGTGTGTTTGTCCCTCCCTCGCTGTGTGTGTGTGTGTGTGTTTGTCCCTCCCTCGCTGTGTGTGTGTGTGGGTGTGTGTGTCCCTCCCTCGCTGTGTGTGTGTGTTTCCCTCCCTCGCTGTGTGCGTGTGTGTCCCTCCCTCGCTGTGAGTGTGTCTGTGTGTGTCCCTCCCACGCTGTGTGTATGTGTGCGTGTCCGTCCCTCGCTGTGTGTGTGTCCCTCCCTCACTGTGTGTGTGTGTGTCCCTCCCTCGCTGTGTGTGTGTGGCCCTCCCTCACTGTGCGTGTGTGTCCCTCCCTCGCTGTGAGTGTGTGTGTGTGTGTCCCTCCCTCGCTGTGTGTGTGTGTCCCTCCTTCGTTGTGTGTGTGTCCCTACCTCGCTGTGTGTGTGTGTGTGTGTGCGTGTGTGTCCCTCCCTCGCTGTGTGTGTGTGTGTCCCCCTCGCTGTGTGTGAGCATGTCTCTCACTCTTGCAGTATGCGCGTGTCCCCCTCACTCTGTGTGTGTGTGTCCCTCCCTCGCTTTGTATGTATGTGTCCCTCCCTCATTGTGTGTGTGTGTCCCTCTCTCGTGTGTGTGTGTCCCTCCCTCGCTTTGTATGTATGTGTCCCTCCCTCACTGTGTGTGTGTCCCTCCCTCGTGTGTGTGTGTTCCTCCCTCGCTGTGTGATTGTACCTCCCTCGCTGTGTGTGTGTCTCTCCCTCTTTCTGTGTGTGTGTGTCCCTCCCTCACTGTGTGTGTGCGTGCCCCTCTCTCACTTTGTGTGTGTCCCTCCCTCGCTGTGTGTATGCGTGTCTCCCTCGCTGTGTGCGTGCATGTCCCACCCTCACTGTGTATGAACGTGTCCTTTACTCGCTGTGTGTGTGTGTGTGTGTGTCCCTCCCTCGCTGTGTGTGCGTGCCCCTCCCTTGCTGTGTGTGCGTGCCCCTCCCTTGCTGTGTGTGTGTGCCCCTCCCTTGCTGTGTGTGTGTGCCCCTCACTCGCTGTGTGGGTATCCCTCCCTCCCTCGCAGTGTGTGCGTGCCCCTCCCTCGCTGTGTGAGTGCCCCCCTCAATGTGGGTGTGTGTGTGTGTGTGTGTGTGTCTCCCTCGCTGTGTGTATATGTCCCTCCCTCGCTGTGTGTGTGTGTCCCCCTCACTGTGTGTGTGTGTCCCTCCCTCGCTATGTGCGTGTCCCCCCGCTGTGTATGAACGTGTCCGTCACTCACTGTGTGTGTGCGTGTCCCTCCCTCGCTCTGTGTGTGTGTGTGTGTGTGTGTGTGTGTGTGTGTGTGTGTCCCTCCCTCGCTCTGTGTGTGTGTGTGTGTGTGCGTGTCCCTCCCACGCTGTGTGTGTGTGCGCGTGTCCCTCCCTCGCTGTGTGTGTGCGTGCCCCTACCTCGCTGTGTGAGTGCGTGTCCCTCCCTCGTGTGTGTGTGTGTGTGTTAGTGGGCGGCACGGTAGCACAGTGGTTAGTGCTGCTGCCTCACAGCGCCAGAGACCCAGGTTCATTTCCCGCCTCAGGCGACTGACTGTGTGGAGTTTGCACATTCTCCCCGTGTCTGCGTGGGTTTCCTCTGGGTGTTCCGGTTTCCTCCCACAGTCCAAAGATGTGCAGGTTAGGTGAATTGGCCATGCTAAATTGCCCGTAGTGTTAGGTAAGGGGTAGATGTAGATGTAGGGGTATGGGTGGGTTGCGCTTCGGCGGGGCGGTGTGGACTTGTTGGGCCGGAGGGCCTGTTTCCACACTGTAAGTAATCTAATCTAATCTAATCTAATCTAATTCCTCCCTTGTGTGTGTGTCCCTCCCTCGTGTGTGTGTGTGTCCCTCCCTCGTGTGTGTGTGTGTGTGTCCCTCCCTCGTGTGTGTGTGTGTGTCCCTTCCTCGTGTGTGTGTGTGTGTCCCTCCCTCGTGTGTGTGTGTGTGTGTGTCCCTCCCTCGCTGTGTGCGTGTCCCCTTCACTGTGTGCATGTGTGTCACTCTCTCGCTCTATATGAGCGTGTCCCTCCCTCGCTGTGTGTGCGTGTCCTTCCCTTGCTGTGTGTGCGCGTGCCCGTCCCTCGCGGTGTGTGTTTGTATCCCTCCCTCGCTGTGTGTGTGTGTCCCTCCCTCGCTGTGTGTGAGCGTGTCCCTCCTTCGCTGTGGGCGTGTCCCCCTCACTATGTTCGTGTCCCCCTCACTGTGTGCGTACATATGTGTCCCTCCCTCGCTGTGTGTGTGCGTGCCCCTCCCTCGCTGTGGGTGTGCTAGCCCCTCCCTCGCTGTGTGTGTGCGTGTCCATCCCTCGCTGTGAGTGTGTGTGTGTCCCTCTCTCGCTGTGTGTGTGTGCGTGTCGCTCCCTCGGTGTGTGTGTGCGTGTCCCTCCCTCGGTGTGTGTGTGCGTGTCCCTCCCTCTCTTTGTTTGTGTGTGTGTCCCTCCGTCTTTGTGTGTGTGCGTGTCCTTCCGTCGCTGTGTGTATGTGTGTGTGTGTCCCTCCCTCGCTGGGTGTGTGTGTGTGTCCCTCCCTCGCCGTGTGTGTGTGTGTCCCTCCCTCGCTGTGTGTGTGTGTGTGTGTGTGTGTGTCCGTCCCTCCGTCGCTGTGTGTGTGTGTCTCTCCCTCGCTGTGTGTGTGTGTCTCTCCCTCGCTGTATGTGTGTGTGTGTCCCTCCTTGCTGTGTGTGTGTGTCCCTCCCTTGCTGTGTGTGTGTGTCCCTCCCTCGCTGTGTGTGTGTCCCTCCCACGCTGTGTGTGTGTGTGTGTCCCTCCCACGCTGTGTGTGTGTGTCCCTCCCTCGCTGTGTGTGTGTCCCTCCCTCGCTGTGTGTGTGTCCCTGCCTCACTGTCTGTGTGTGTTCCTCTCTCACTGTGTGTGAGCGTATCCCTCCCTTGGTGTGTGCCCGAGTCCCTCCCTCGCTGAGTGCGCGGGCCCCACCCTCGCTGTGTCTGTGTGTGTGTCTCCCTCGTTGTGAGTGTGTCCCTCCCTCTGTGTGTGTGTGTCCCTCCCTCGCTGTGTGTGTGCGTGTCCCTCCCTCGCTGTGTGTGTATGTGTCCCTCCCTCGCTGTGCGTGTGTGTCCCTCCCTTGCAGTGTATGCGTGTCCCTCCCTCGCTGTGTGTGTGCGTGTCCCTCCCTCGCTGTGTGTGTGCGTGTCCCTCCCTCGCTGTGTGTGTGTGTGTCCCTCCCTCACTGTGTGCTTGTGTCTGTCACAATGTGCGTGCGTGTCCTTCCCTCGCTGTATGTGAGTGTGATTCCTCCCTCGCTGTCTGTGTGTCTATCCCTTGCTGTGTGCGTGCATGTCCCTCCCTTGCTGTGTGTGCATGTCCTTCCCTAGCTGTGTGTGCATGTCCTTCTCTAGCTGTATATGAGTGTGTCCCTCCCTCGCTATGTGTGCGTGTCGCTCCCTCGTGATGGGCGTGCGTGTCCCTCACTGTGTGTGTGTGTTCTGTGTGTGTGTTCTGTGTGTGTGTGTGTGTGTGTGTGTGTGTGTGTGTGTGTGTGTGTGTGTGTGTGTGTTCCTCCCTCGTTTTGTGTGTGTGTGTCCCTCCCTCGCTGTGGGAGTGCATGTCTCTCACTCTTGCAGTGTATGCGTGTCCCTCCCTCACTGTCTGTGTGTGTCCCTCCCTCGCTGTGTGCGTGTCCCCCCTCGCTGTGTGCGTGTGTCCACCCCTCGCTGTGGGAGTGCATGTCTCTCACTCTTGCAGTGTGTGCGTGTCCCCCTCACTGTCTGTGTTTGACACTCCCTCGCTGTGTGTGAGCATGTCTCTCACTCTTGCAGTGTGTGCGTGTCCCCCTCACTCTGTGTGTGTCCCTCCCTCGCTGTGTGTGTGTGTGTGTCCCTCCATCGCTATGGGAGTGCATGTCTCTCACTCTTGCAGTGTGTGCGTGTCCCCCTCACTCTGTATGTGTCCCTCCCTCGTTGGGTGTGTGTGTGTGTCCCTGCCTCGCTGTGTGTGTGCCCCCTCACTGTGTTCGTGTCCCCCTCACTGTGTGCGAGCATGTCCCTCCCTCGCAGTGTGCGTGCTTGTCCCTCCCTCGCAGTGTGCGTGCTTGTCCCTCCCTCGCTGTGAGTGTGCGTGTCTCCCCTCGCTGTGTGTGTCTCCATCCTTCCCTGTGTGTGTGTGTCTGTGTGTGTGTGTGTGTGTGTGTGCGTTTCCTTCCCTTGCTGTGAATGTGTGTGTCCCTCCCACGTTGTGTCTGCGTGTCCCTCCCTCGCTGTGTGTGTGTGTGTGTGTGTGTCCCTCCTCTGCTGTGTGCGTGTCCCCCTCACTCTGTGTACGCCCCTCCCTCGCTGTGTGTGTGTGCCCCTCCCTCGCTGTGTGTGCGTGTCCCATCTCGTTTTGTGTGTGTGTGTGTGACCCTCCCTCGCTGTGTGTGTGTGACCCTCCCTCGCTGTGTGTGTGTGTCCCCCTCCCTCGCTGTGTGTTTGTGTGTCTGCCCCCCTTGCTGTGTGTGTGGGTCCCTCCCTCTATGAGTGTGTGTGTGTGTGTGTGTGTGTGTGTGTGTGTGCGTGTGTGTATGTGTGTCCCTCCCTCGCTGTGTGTGTGTGTGTGTCCCTCCCTCGCTGTGTGTGTGTGTCCCTCCCTCACTGTGTGAGTGTGCCCCTCCCTCGCTGTGTGTGCGTGTCCCTCCCTCATTGTGTGTGAGCATGTCTCTCACTCTTTCAGTGTGTGCGTGTCCCCTCACTCTATGTGTCCCTCCCTCGCTGCGTGTGTGCGTGCCCCTCTCTCACTGTGTGTGTGCGTGTCCCTCCCTCGCTGTGTGTGAGCGTGTCCCTCGCTCGCTGTGTGTGAGCGTGCCCCTCTCTCACTGTGTGTGCGCGTGCCCCTCTCTCGCTGTGTGTGCGCGTGTCCCTCCCTCGCTGTTTGTGAGCGTGTCCCTCGCTCGCTGTGTGTGAGCGTGTCCCTCGCTCGCTGCGTGTGTGCGTGTCCCTCCCTCGCTGTGTGTGTGCGTGTCCCTCCCTTACTGTGTGTGAGCGTGCCCCTCTCTCACTGTGTGTGTGCGTGTTCCTCCCTCGCCGTGTGTGTGTGTGTCCCTCCCTCGCTGTGTGTGTGTGTCCCCCTCCCTCGCTGTGTGTGCGTGTTCCTCCCTCGCCGTGTGTGTGCGTGTCCCTCCCTCGCTGTGTGTGCGTGTTCCTCCCTCGCTGTGTGTGTGTCCCCCTCCCTCGCTGTGTGTGCGTGTCCCTCCCTCGCTGTGTGTGTGTGTGTCCCTCCCTCGCTGTGTGTGCGTGTTCCTCCCTCGCCGTGTGTGTGTGTCCCTCCCTCGCTGTGTGTGCGTGTCCCTCCCTCGCTGTGTGTGTGTTTCCCCCTCCCTCGCTGTGTGTGCGTGTCCCTCCCTCGCTGTGTGTGTGTGTGTCCCTCCCTCGCTGTGTGTGCGTGTTCCTCCCTCGCCGTGTGTGTGTGTCCCTCCCTCGCTGTGTGTGTGCGTGTCCCTCCCTAGCCGTGTGTGTGCGTGTCCCTCCCTCGCTTTGTGTGTGTGTGTCCCTCCCTTGCTGTGTGTGTGCGTGTCCCTCCCTCGCCGTGTGTGTGCGTGTCCCTCCCTCGCCGTGTGTGTGTGTGTGTCTCTCCCTCGCTGTGTGTGTGTGTGTCCCTCCCTCGCTGTGTGTGTGTGTCCCCCTCCCTCGCTGTGTGTGCGTGTTCCTCCCTCGCTGTGTGTGTGTCCCCCTCCCTCACTGTGTGTGCGTGTCCCTCCCTCGCTGTGTGTGTGTGTGTCCCTCCCTCGCTGTGTGTGCGTGTTCCTCCCTCGCCGTGTGTGTGTGTGTCCCTCCCTCGCTGTGTGTGCGTGTCCATCCCTCGCTGTGTGTGTGTATCCCCCTCCCTCGCTGTGTGTGCGTGTCCCTCCCTCGCTGTGTGTGTGTGTGTCCCTCCCTCGCTGTGTGTGCGTGTTCCTCCCTCGCCGTGTGTGTGTGTGTCCGTCCCTCGCTGTGTGTGTGCGTGTCCCTCCCTAGCCATGTGTGTGCGTGTCCCTCCCTCGCTTTGTGTGTGCGTGTCCCTCCCTTGTTGTGTGCGTGCTGGTCCCTCCCTCACCGTGTGTGTGCGTGTCCCTCCCTCGCCGTGTGTGTGTGTGTCTCTCCCTCGCCGTGTATGTGCGTGTCCCTCCCTCGCTTTGTGTGTGCGTGTCCCTCCCTCGCTTTGTGTGTGCCTGTCCCTCCCTTGCTGTGTGTGTGCGTGTCCCTCCCTCCATGTGTGTGCGTGTCCCTCCCTCACTCTGTGTGTGTGTGTGTGTGTGTGTGTGTGTGTGTGTGTGTGTGTGAGAGAGAGAGAGAGAGAGAGTCCCTCCATCACTCTGTGTGTGTGTGTGTCCCTCCCTCGCGGTTTGTGTGTGCTTCTCCCTTCCTCACTGTAAGTGTGTGTGCATGTCCCCCACTTGCTGTGTGTGTCTGTCCCTCCCTCGCTCTGTGTGTGTGTGTGTCCGTTCCACGCTGTGTGTGTGTGTGTCCCTCCCTCAATGTGTGTGTGTGTGTGTGTTTGTGTGTGAGTGGGTGTGTGTATGTGTGTCCCTCCTGCGCTGTGTGTGTGTGTGTCCCTCCCTCGCTGTGTGTGTGTGTCCCTCCCTCGCTGTGTGTGCGTGTGTGTGTGTGTCCCTCCCTCGCTGTGTGTGTGTGTGTCCCTCCCTCGCTGTGTGTGTGTGTGTCCCTCCCTCGCTGTGCATGTGTGTCCCTCCCTCGCTCTGAGTGTGTGTGTGTGTCCCTCCCTTGCTGTGTGTGTGCGTGTCCCTCCCTTGCTGTGTGTGCGTGTCCCTCCTTCCATGTGTGTGCGTGTCCCACCCTCACTGTGTGTGTGTGTGTGTGTGTGTGTGTGTGTGTGTGTGAGAGAGAGAGAGAGAGTCCATCCCTCACTGTGTGTGTGTGTGTCCGTGTCCCTCCCTCGCGGTGTGTGTGTGCGTGTCCCTCCCTCACTGTAAGTGTGTGTGCATGTCCCCCACTTGCTGCGTGTGCGTGTTCCTCCCTCGTGTGTATCTGTCTCTCCCTCCCACTGTGTGTGTGTGTCCCCGTTCCATGCTGTGTGTGTGTGTGTGTGTGTGTGTGCGTGTCCCTCCCTCGCTGTGTGTGTATGTGTCCCTCCCTCGCTGTGTGTGCGTATCCCTCCCTCGTTGTGTGTGCGTGTCCCACCCTCGCTGCGTGTGTGCATGTCCCTCCCTCGGTGTGTGTGTGCGTGTCCCTCCCTCGCTGTGTGTGTGTATCCCTCCCTCGCTGTGTGTGTGTGTGTGTCCCTCACTCACTGTGTGCGTGTCCCTCCCTCACGGTGTGTGAGCATGTCTCTCAATCTTGCAGTATGTGTGTGTCCCCCTCACTCTGTGTGTCCCTGCCTCGCTATGTGTGTGTGTCCCTGCCTCGCTATGTGTGTGTGTCCCTCCCTCGCTGTGTGTGCGTGTCCCTCCCTCGTTGTGTGTTTGTGTGTCTGCCTCCCTCGCTGTGTGTGTGTGTCCCTCCCTCAATGTGTGTGTGTGTGTGTGTGCGAGTGTGTATGTGTGTCCCTAACTCGCTGTGTGTGTGTGTGCGTGTCGCTCCTTCGGTGTGAGTGTGTGTGTGTGTGTGTGTGTCCCTCCCTCGGTGTGTGTGTGTGTGTGTGTGTCCCTCCCTCGCTGTGTGTGTGTGTGTCCCTCCCTCACTGTGTGTGTGTGTGTGTGTGTGTCCCTCCCTCGCTGTGTGTATGTGTGTGTGTCCCTCCCTCGCTGTGTGTATGTGTGTGTGTCCCTCTCTCGGTGTGTGTGTGTGTGTGTGTCCCTGCCTCGCTATGTGTGTGTGTCCCTCCCTCGTTGTGTGTTTGTGTGTCTGCCTCCCTCGCTGTGTGTGTGTGTCCCTCCCTCAATGTGTGTGTGCGAGTGTGTATGTGTGTCCCTAACTCGCTGTGTGTGTGTGTGCGTGTCGCTCCTTCGGTGTGAGTGTGTGTCCCTCCCTCGCTGTGAGTGTGTGTGTGTCCCTCCCTCGCTGTGTGTGTGTGCGTGTGTCCCTCCCTCGCTGTGTGTATGTGTGCGTGTCCCTCCCTCGCTGTGTGTGTGTGTGTGTCCCTCCCTCGTTGCGTGTGTGCGTGCCCCTCTCTCACTGTGTGTGCCCCTCCCTCGCTCTGTGTGTGTGGTGTGTGTGTGTGTACTTCCCTCGCCGTGTGTGCGCGTGTCCCACCCTCGCTGTGTGTGTTTGTGTCCCTCCCTCGCTGTGTGTGTGTGTGTCCCCCTCCCTCGGTATGTGCGCATGTCCCCCACTTGCTGTATGTGCGTGTCCCTCCCTCCATGTGTGTGCGTGTCCCTTCCCCACTGTGTGTGTGTGTGACTGTGTGTGTGTGTGTGTCCCTCCCTCGCGGTGTGTGTGTGCGTGTCCCTCCCTCGCTGAAAGTGTGTGTGCGTGTTCCTCCCTCGCTGTGTGTGTCTGTCCTTCCCTCGCTCTGTGTGTGTGTGTCCGTCCCTCGCTGTGTGTGTGTGTGTGTGTGTGTGTGTGTGTCCCTCCCCTGCTGTGTGCGTGTTTCTCCCTCACTGTGTGTGAGCATGTCTCTCACTCTTGCAGTATGCGAGTGTCCCCCTCACTCTGTGTGTGTGTGTCCCTCCCTCGCTGTGTGTGTGTGTCCCTCCCTCGCTGTGTGCTTCTCCCCCTCGCTCTGTGTGTGTGTGTGTGTGTCCCTCCATCGCTGTGTGCGTGTCCCCCCGCTGTGTATGTACGTGTCCGTCACTCACTGTGTGTGAGCGTGTCGCTCCCTCGCTGTCTGTGAGCGTGTCCCTTCCTTCGCTGTGGGCGTGTCCGCCTCACTGTGTGCGTGTGTGTCTCCCCCTCGCTGTGTGTGTGTGTCCCTCCCTCGTGGTGTGTGTGCGTGTCCCTCCCTCGGTGTGTGTGCGTGTCCCTCACTCGCTGTGTGTGTGCGTGTCCCTCCCTCGCTGTGTGTGCGTCCCTCACTGTGTGCATGTCCCTCCCTCGCTGTGTCTGCGTGTCCCTCCCTCGCTGTGTCTGCGTGTCCCTCCCTCGCTGTGTGTGTCCCTCCCTCCCTCGCTGTGTGTGTCCCTCCCTCGCTGTGCGTGTCCCTCCCTCGCTGTGTGTGTCCCTCCTCGCTGTGCGTGTCCCTCCCTCGCTGTGTGTATGTGTGCGTGTCCCTCCCTCGCTGTGTTTGTGTCCCTCCCTCGCTGTGAGTGTGTATGTGTGCGTGTCCCTCCCTCGCTGTGTGTGCGTCCCTCCCTCGCTGTGTCTGCGTGTCCCTCCCTCACTGTGTGCATGTCCCTCCCTCGCTGTGTCTGCGTGTCCCTCCCTCGCTGTGTGTGTCCCTCCCTCCCTCGCTGTGCGTGTCCCTCCCTCACTGTGTGTATGTGTGTGTGTCCCTCCCTCGCTGTGAGTGTGTATGTGTGCGTGTCCCTCCCTCGCTGTGTGTGTGTCCCTCCCTCGCTGTGAGTGTGTATGTGTGCGTGTCCCTCCCTCGCTGTGTGTGTGTCCCTCCCTCGCTGTGTGTATGTGTGCGTGTGTCCCTCCCTCGCTGTGTGCATGTGTGCGTGTGTCCCTCCCTCGCTGTGTGTATGTGTGCGTGACCCTCCCTCGCTGTGTGTATGTGTGCGTGTGTCCCTCCCTCGCTGTGAGTGTGTGTGTGTGTCCCTCCCTCGCTGTGTGTATGTGTGCGTGACCCTCCCTCGCTGTGTGTGTGTCCCTCCCTCGCTGTGTATGTCCCTCCCTCGCTGTGTGTGTCCCTCCCTCGCTGTGTGTGTCCCTCCCTCCCTCGCTGTGTGTGTCCCTCCCTCGCTGTGTGTGTCCCTCCCTCCCTCGCTGTGTGTGTCCCTCCCTCGCTGTGCGTGTCCCTCCCTCGCTGTGTGTATGTGTGTGTGTCCCTCCCTCGCTGTGTGTATGTGTGTGTGTCCCTCTCTCGGTGTGCGTGTGGGTCCCTCCCTCGCTGTGTGTATGTGTGCGTGTCCCTCCCTCGCTATGTGTGTGTCCCTCCCTCGCTGTGAGTGTGTGTGTGTCCCTCCCTCGCTGTGAGTGTGTGTGTGTGTCCCTCCCTCGCTGTGTGTATGTGTGTGTGTCCCTCCCTCGCTGTGTGTGTGTCCCTCCCTCGCTGTGTATGTGTGTGTGTGTCCCTCCCTCGCTGTGAGTGTATGTGTGTGTCCCTCCCTCGCTGTGTGTGTGTGTGTGTGTGTCTCCCTCGCTGTGTGTGTGTGTGTCCCTCCCTCGCTGTGTGTGTGTGTGTCCCTCCCTCGCTGTGTGTGTGTCCCTCCCTCGCTGTGTGTGTCCCTCCCTCATTGTGTGTGAGCATGTCTCTTACTCTTTCAGTGTGTGCGTGTCCCCCTCACTCTGTGTGTGTATCCCTCCGTCGCTGTGTGTGTGCGTGTCCCTCTCTCACTGTGTGTGTCCCTCCCTCGCTGTGTGTGTGCGTGTCCCTCCCTCGCTGTGTGTGTGTGTCCCTCCCTCACTGTGTGTGTGTCCCTCCCTCGCTGTGTGTGTGTCCCTCCCTCACTGTGTGTGAGCATGTCTCTCACTCTTTCAGTGTGTGCGTGCCCCCCCACTCTGTGTGTGTCCCTCCCTCGCTGCGTGTGTGCGTATGTGTTTGTGTGTGTGTGTGTGTGTGTGTGTGTGTCTGTCCCTCCCCTGCTGTGTGCGTGTCCCTCCCTCACTGTGTGTGAGCATGTCTCTCACTCTTGTAGTGTGTGCGTGTCCCCCTCACTCTGTATGTGTCCCTCCCTCGCTGTGAGTGCCCCTCCCTCGCTGTGTGTGCGTGTCTCTCCTCGTTTTGTGTGTGTGTGTGTCCCTCCCTCGCTGTGTGTGTGTGTGTGTGTGTGTGTGTGTCCCTCCCTCGGTGTGTGTGTGTGTCCCTCCCTCGCTGTGTGTGTGTGTGTGTGTGTGTGTGTGTGTCTCCCTCGGTGTGTGTGTTTGTCCCTCCCTCGCTGTGTGTGTGTGTGTGTGTTTGATCCCTCCCTCGCTGTGTGTGTGTGTGGGTGTGTGTGTCCCTCCCTCGCTGTGTGTGTGTGTTTCCCTCCCTCGCTGTGTGCGTGTGTGTCCCTCCCTCGCTGTGAGTGTGTCTGTGTGTGTCCCTCCCTCGCTGTGTGTATGTGTGCGTGTCCGTCCCTCGCTGTGTGTGTGTCCCTCCCTCACTGTGTGTGTGTGTGTCCCTCCCTCGCTGTGTGTGTGTGGCCCTCCCTCACTGTGCGTGTGTGTCCCTCCCTCGCTGTGAGTGTGTGTGTGTGTGTCCCTCCCTCGCTGTGTGTGTGTGTCCCTCCTTCGTTGTGTGTGTGTCCCTACCTCGCTGTGTGTGTGTGTGTGTGTGCGTGTGTGTCCCTCCCTCGCTGTGTGTGTGTGTGTCCCCCTCGCTGTGTGTGAGCATGTCTCTCACTCTTGCAGTATGCGCGTGTCCCCCTCACTCTGTGTGTGTGTGTCCCTCCCTCGCTTTGTATGTATGTGTCCCTCCCTCATTGTGTGTGTGTGTCCCTCTCTCGTGTGTGTGTGTCCCTCCCTCGCTTTGTATGTATGTGTCCCTCCCTCACTGTGTGTGTGTCCCTCCCTCGTGTGTGTGTGTTCCTCCCTCGCTGTGTGATTGTACCTCCCTCGCTGTGTGTGTGTCTCTCCCTCTTTCTGTGTGTGTGTGTCCCTCCCTCACTGTGTGTGTGCGTGCCCCTCTCTCACTTTGTGTGTGTCCCTCCCTCGCTGTGTGTATGCGTGTCTCCCTCGCTGTGTGCGTGCATGTCCCACCCTCACTGTGTATGAACGTGTCCTTTACTCGCTGTGTGTGTGTGTGTGTGTGTGTGTGTGTGTGTGTGTCCCTCCCTCGCTGTGTGTGCGTGCCCCTCCCTTGCTGTGTGTGCGTGCCCCTCCCTTGCTGTGTGTGTGTGCCCCTCCCTTGCTGTGTGTGTGTGCCCCTCACTCGCTGTGTGGGTATCCCTCCCTCCCTCGCAGTGTGTGCGTGCCCCTCCCTCGCTGTGTGAGTGCCCCCCTCAATGTGGGTGTGTGTGTGTGTGTCTCCCTCGCTGTGTGTATATGTCCCTCCCTCGCTGTGTGTGTGTGTCCCCCTCACTGTGTGTGTGTGTCCCTCCCTCGCTATGTGCGTGTCCCCCCGCTGTGTATGAACGTGTCCGTCACTCACTGTGTGTGAGCGTGTCGCTCCCTCGCTGTCAGCGTGTGCCCCTCCCTCTCTGTGGGCGTGTCCCCCTCACTGTGTGCGTGTGTGTCCCTCCGTCACTGTGTGTGTGTCCCCCTCTGTCACTGTGTGTGCATGCCCCTCACTCGCTGTGTGCGCGTGTCCCTCCCTCGTTGTGTGCGCGTGTCCCTCCCTCGCTGTGTGTGTGCGTGTCCCTCCCTCGCTGTGTGTGTGCGTGTTCCTCCCTCGCTGTGTGTGTGCGTGTCCCTCCCTCGCTGTGCGTGCGTGTCCCTCGCTCGCTGTGTGTGTGCGTGTCCCTCCCTCCCTGTGTGTGCGTGTCCCTCACTCGCTGTGTGTGCGCCCCTCCCTCGCTGTGTGTGCGTCCCTCACTGTGTGCATGTCCCTCCCTCGCTGTGTCTGCGTGTCCCTCCCTCGCTGTGTGTGTCCCTCCCTCCCTCGCTGTGTGTGTCCCTCCCTCGCTGTGCGTGTCCCTCCCTCGCTGTGTGTATGTGTGTGTGTCCCTCCCTCGCTGTGTGTGTGTGTGTGTGTGTGTGTGTGTGTGTGTGTCCCTCCCTCGCTGTGAGTGTGTGTGTGTGTCCCTCCCTCGCTGTGTCTGTGTCCCTCTCTCGGTGTGTGTGTGTGTGTGTCTCCCTCGCTGTGTGTGTGCATGTCCCACCCTCACTGTGTATGAACGTGTCCTTTACTCGCTGTGTGTGTGCGTGTCCCTACCTCGCTGTGTGTGCGTGCCCCTCCCTTGCTGTGTGTGCGAGCCCCTCACTCGCTGTGTGGGTATCCCTCCCTCCCTCGCAGTGTGCCTGTCCCTACCACGCTGTGTATGTGCTGTGTGTCCCTCCCTCGCTGTGTGAGTGCCCCCCTCAATGTGGGTGTGTGTGTGTGTGTGTGTCTCCCTCGCTGTGTGTATATGTCCCTCCCTCGCTATGTGTGTTTGTGTCTCTCCCTCGCTGTGTGTGCGTCCCTCACTGTGTGCATGTCCCTCCCTCGCTGTGTCTGCGTGTCCCTCCCTCGCTGTGTCTGCGTGTCCCTCCCTCGCTGTGTGTGTCCCTCCCTCCCTCGCTGTGTGTGTCCCTCCCTCGCTGTGTGTTTCCCTCTCTCGCTGTGTGTATGTGTGTGTGTCCCTCTCTCGCTGTGTGTATGTGTGTGTGTCCCTCCCTCGCTGTGTGTGTGTGTGTCCCTCTCTTGGTGTGTGTGTGTGTCCCTCCCTCGCTGTGAGTGTGTGTGTGTGTCCCTCCCTCGCTGTGTGTGTGTCCCTCCCTCGCTGTGTGTATGTGTGCGTGTCCCTCCCTCGCTGTGCATGTGTCCCTCCCTCGCTGTGAGTGTGTGTGTGTGTCCCTCCCTCGCTGTGTGTATGTGTGCGTGTCCCTCCCTCGCTGTGTGTGTGTCCCTCCCTCGCTGTGTGTGTGTGTCCCTCCCTCACTGTGTGTGAGCATGTCTCTCACTCTTTCAGTGTGTGCGTGTGTCCCTCACCATGTGTGTGTCCCTCCCTCGCTGCGTGTGTGCGTGCCCCTCTCTCACTGTGTGTGCCCCTCCCTCGCTGTGTGTGTGTGTGTGTCCCCCTCGCTGTGTGTGTGCCTGTCCCTCCCTCGCTCTGTGTGTGTCCCCCTTACTGTGTGTGTGTGTGTGTGTGTGTGTGTGTGTGTCCCTCCCTCGCTGTGTGTGTGTATGTCCCTCCCTGGCTGTGTGTGTGTGTCCCTCCCTCACTGTGTGTGTGTGTGTGTGTCCCTCCCTCGCTGTGTGTATGTGTGTGTCCCTCCCTCGCTGTGTGTATGTGTGTGTGTCCCTCTCTCGGTATGTGTGTGTGTCCCTCCCTCGCTGTGTGTATGTGTGCATGTCCCTCCCTCGCTGTGTGTGTGTCCCTTCCTCGCTGTGAGTGTGTGTGTGTGTCCCTCCGTCGCTGTGTGTGTGTGTGTGTGTCCCTCCCTCGCTGTGTGTGTGTCCCTCCCTCGCTGTGTGTGTCCCTCCCTCATTGTGTGTGAGCATGTCTCTCACTCTTTCAGTGTGTGCGTGTCCCCCTCACTCTGTGTGTGTATCCCTCCCTCGCTGTGTGTGTGCGTGCCCCTCTCTCATTGTGTGTGTGTCCCTCCCTCGCTGTGTGTGTGTGTGTGTGTATGTCCCTCCCTCGCTGCGTGTGTGCGTGCCCCTCCCTCGCTCTGTGTGTGTATGTGTGTGTGTGTGTGTGTGTGTAATTCCCTCACTGTGTGTGTGCGTGTCCCTCCCTCGCTGTGTGTGTGCGTGTCCTTCCCTCGCTGTGTGTGTGTGTGTGTGTGTGTGTCCCTCCCTCGCTGTGTGTGTGTGTGCGTGTCCCTCCCTCAGTGTGTGTGTGTGTGTGTGTGTGTGTGTGTGTGTGTGTGAGAGAGAGAGAGAGAGTCCCTCCCTCGCTGTGTGTGTGTGAGAGAGAGTCCCTCCCTCGCTGTGTGTGTGTGTGTGTGTCCCTCCCTCGTGGTGTCTGTGTGTGTGCGTGTCCCTCCCTCGCTGTAAATGTGTGTGCATGTCCACCACTTGCTGTGTGTGTGTGTCTGTCCCTCCCTCGCTCTGTGTGTGTGTGTCCCCGTTCCACGCTGTGTCTGTGTGTGTGTGTGTGTCCGTCCCTCGCTGTGTGCGTGTCTCCATCGCTGTGTATGTACGTGTCTGTCACTCACTGTGTGTGAGCGTGTCGCTCCGTCGCTGTTTGCGTGTGCCCCTCCCTTGCTGTGGGCGTGTCCCCCTCACCGTGTGTGTGTCTGTCCCTCCTTCGCTGTGTGTGTGTGTCCCTCCCTCGCTGTGTGTGTGTCCCTCCCTCGCTGTGTGGGTGTGTGTCCCTCCCTCGCTCTGTGTGCATGTGTGTGTGTCCCTCCCTCGCTGTGTGTGTGTGTCTGTCCCTCCCTCGCTCTGTGTGTGTGTGTCCCCGTTCCATGCTATGTGTGTGTGTGTGTGTGTGTGTCCGTCCCTCGCTCTGTGTATGTGTGTGTGTGTGTGTGTGTGTGTGTCCCTCCCTCGCTGTGTGTGTGCGTATCCCACTCACTCTGTGTGTGTCCCTCCCTCGCAGTGTGTGTATGTGTCCCTCCCTCGCTGAGTGTATGTGCCCCTCCCTCACTGTGTGTGTATGTGTCCCTCCCTCACTGTGTGTGTGTGACTTTCCCTCGCTGTGTGTGTGTGTCCTTCCCTCACTGTGTGTGTGTGTCCTTCCCTCGCTGTGTGTGTGTCCCTCCCTCGTGTGTGAGTGTGTCCCTCCCTCGCTGTGTGTGTGTATGTGTCCCTCCCTCGCTGTGTGTGTGTATGTGTCCCTCCCTCGCTGTGTGTGTATGTGTCCCTCCCTCACTGTGTGTGTGTGTCCCTACTTCGCTGTGTGTGTCCCCCTCGCTGTGTGTGTGTGTATGTGTGTGTGCGTGTGTGTCCCTCCCTCGCTGTGTGTGTGTCCCTCCCTCGCTGTGTGTGTGTGTGTCCCCCTCGCTGTGTGTGAGCATGTCTCTCACTCTTGCAGTATTTGCGTGTCCCCATCACTCTGTGTGTGTGTCCCTCCCTCGCTTTGTATGTATGTGTCCCTCCCTCACTGTGTGTGTGTCCCTCCCTCGTGTGTGTGTCCCTCCCTCGCTGTGTTTGTGTGTGTGTGTGTGTGTCCCTCCCTCGCTCTGTGTGTGTATGTGTGTGTGTGTGTGTGTGTCCCTCCCTCGCTGTGTGCTTCTCCCCCTCGCTGTGTGTGTGTGTGTGTCCCTCCATCGCTGTGTGCGTGTCCCCCCGCTGTGTATGTACGTGCCCCTCCCTCACTGTGTGTGCCCCTCCCTCGCTGTGTGTGTGTGTGTGTGTCTCCCTCGCTGGGTGTGTGTGTCCCTCCCTCGCTGTGTGTGTGTGTGTGTGTGTGTGTGTGTGTGTGTGTCCCCATCACTGTGTGTGCGTGTGTGTGTGTGTGTGTGTCCCTCTCTCGGTGTGTGTGCGTGTCCCCCTCACTGTGTGCGTGCATGTCCCCCCCTCACTGTGTATGAACGTGTCCTTTACTCGCTGTGTGTGTGTGTGTCCCTCCCTCGCTGTGTGTGCGTGCCCCTCCCTTGCTGTGTGTGCGTGCCCCTCACTCGCTGTGTGGGTATCCCTCCCTCCCTCGCTGTGTGCCTGTCCCTACCTCGCTGTGTATGTGTGTGTGTCCCTCCCTCGCTGTGTGAGTGCCCCCCTCAATGTGTGTGTGTGTGTGTGTCTCCCTCGCTGTGTGTATATGTCCCTCCCTCGCTGTGTGTGTGTGTCCCCCTCACTGTGTGTGTGTGTCCCTCCCTCGCTGTGTGCGTGTCCCCCCGCTGTGTATGAACATGTCCGTCACTCACTGTGTGTGAGCGTATCGCTCCCTCGCTGTCAGCGTGTGCCCCTCCCTCGCTGTGGGCATGTCCCCCTCACTGTGTGCGTGTGTGTCCCTCCGTCACTGTGTGTGTGTCCCCCTCTGTCACTGTGTGTGCATGCCCCTCACTCGCTGTGTCTGCGTGTCCCTCCCTCGTTGTGTGTGTCCCTCCCTCCCTCGCTGTGCGTACGTGTGTGTGTCCCTCTCTCGGTATGTGTGTGTGTCCCTCCCTCGCTGTGTGTATGTGTGCGTGTCCGTCCCTCGCTGTGTGTATGTCCCTCCCTCATTGTGTGTGAGCATGTCTCTCACTCTTTCAGTGTGTGCGTGTCCCCCTCACTCTGTGTGTGTATCCCTCCCTCGCTGTGTGTGTGCGTGCCCCTCTCTCACTGTGTGTGTGTCCCTCCCTCGCTGTGTGTGTGTGTGTGTGTGTCCCTCCCTCGCTGCGTGTGTGTGTGTCCCTCCCTCGCTGTGTGTGTGTGTGTGTGTCCCTCCCTCGCTGTGTGTGTGCGTGTCCTTCCCTCGCTGTGTGTGTGTCCCCATCACTGTGTGTGTGTATGTGTGTCCCTCCCTCGCTGTGTGTGTGTGTGCGTGTCCCGCCCTCAGTGTGTGTGTGTGTGTGTCCCTCCCTCGCGGTGTCTGTGTGTGTCCGTGTCCCTCCCTCGCTGTAAGTGTGTGTGCATGTCCACCACTTGCTGTGTGTGTGTGTCTGTCCCTCCCTCGCTCTGTGTGTGTGTGTCCCCGTTCCACGCTGTGTGTGTGTGTGTCCCCCTCACTGTGTGTGTGTGTCCCTCCCTCGCTGTATGCGTGTCCCCCCGCTGTGTATGAACATGTCCGTCACTCACTGTGTGTGTGCGTGTCCCTCCCTCGCTGTGTGTGTGTGTGTGTGTCCCTACCTTGCTGTGTGTGTGCGTGTCCTTCCCTCGCTTTGGGCGTGTCCCCCTCACTGTGTGCGTGTGTGTCCCTCCGTCACTGTGTGTGTGGCCCCCTCTGTCACTGTGTGTGCATGCCCCTCACTCGCTGTGTCTGCGTGTCCCTCCCTCGTTGTGTGAGTCCCTCCCTCCCTCGCTGTGCGTATGTGTGTGTGTCCCTCTCTCGGTATGTGTGTGTGTCCCTCCCTCGCTGTGTGTATGTGTGCGTGTCCCTCCCTCGCTGTGTGTGTGTCCCTCCCTCGCTGTGAGTATGTGTGTGTGTCCCTCCGTCGCTGTGTGTATGTGTGCGTGTCCGTCCCTCGCTGTGTGTGTGTCCCTCCCTCGCTGTGTGTATGTGTGTGTGTCCCTCCATCGCTGTGTGTATGTGTGTGTGTCCTTCCCTCGCTGTGTGTGTGTCCCTCCCTCGCTGTGTGTGTGTGTGTGTGTCCCTCCCTCGCTGTGTGTGTGTCCCTCCCTCGCTGTGTGTGTGTCCCTCCCTCATTGTGTGTGAGCATGTCTCTCACTCTTTCAGTGTGTGCGTGTCCCCCTCACTCTGTGTGTGTATCCCTCCCTCGCTGTGTGTGTGCGTGCCCCTCTCTCACTGTGTGTGTGTGTCCCTCCCTCGCTGTGTGTGTGTGTGTCCCTCCCTCGCTGCATGTGTGTGTGCCCCTCCCTCGCTGTGTGTGTGTGTGTGTGTGTGTGTGTGTGTAATTCCCTCACTGTGTATGTGCGTGTCCCTCCCTCGCTGTGTGTGTGTGTGTGTGTGTCCCTACCTCGCTGTGTGTGTGCGTGTCCTTCCCTCGCTGTGTGTGTGTGTGCGTGTCCCTCCCTCAGTGTGTGTGTGTGTGTGTGAGAGAGAGAGAGTCCCTCCCTCGCTGTGTGTGTGTATATGTGTGTCCCTCCCTCGCTGTGTGTGTGTGTGCGTGTCCCTCCCTCAGTGTGTTTGTGTGTGTGAGAGAGAGAGAGACTCCCTCCCTCGCTGTGTGTGTGTGTGTGTGTCCCTCCCTCGCGGTGTCTGTGTGCGCGTCCCTCCCTCGCTGTAAGTGTGTGTGCATGTCCACCACTTGCTGTGTGTGTGTGTCTGTCCCTCCCTCGCTCCGTGTGTGTGTGTCCCCGTTCCACGCTCTGTGTGTGTGTGTGTCCCTCCCTCGCTGTGTGCGTGTCTCCATCGCTGTGTATGTACGTGTCCGTCACTCACTGTGTGTGAGCGTGTTGCTCCGTCGCTGTTTGCGTGTGCCCCTCCCTTGCTGTGGGCGTGTCCCCCTCACTGTGTGTGTGTCTGTCCCTCCTTCGCTGTGTGTGTGTGTCCCTCCCTCGCTGTGTGGGTGTGTGTCCCTCCCTCGCTCTGTGTGGATGTGTGTGTGTCCCTCCCTCGCTGTGTGTGTGTCTGTCCCTCCCTTGCTCTGTGTGTGTGTGTCCCCCTCGCTGCGTGTGTGCGTGCCCCTCTCTCACTGTGTGTATGTCCCTCCCTCGCTGTGTGTGTGTGTGTGTGTGTGTGTGTCTCCCTTGCTGGGTGTGTGTGTCCCTCCCTCGCTGTGTGTGTGTGTGTGTCCCTCCCTCGCTGTGTGTGCGTGTGTGTGTGTGTGTGTGTGTCCCTCCCTTGCTGTGTGTGTGTGTGTCCCTCCCTCGCTGTGTCTGTGTGCCCCTCCCTCACTGTGTGTGCGTGTGTGTCCCTCCCTCGCTGTGAGTGT
Organism: Chiloscyllium punctatum; assembly: GCF_047496795.1. NCBI lineage: Eukaryota > Metazoa > Chordata > Chondrichthyes > Orectolobiformes > Hemiscylliidae > Chiloscyllium > Chiloscyllium punctatum. The sequence goes on from NC_092771.1 coordinate 57,301,726, forward strand.
GTGTGTGTGTCCCTCCCTCGCTGTGTGTATGTGTGTGTGTCCCTCCCTCGCTGTGAGTGTGTGTGTGTCCCTCCCTCACTGTGTGTGTGTCTGTCCCTCCCTCGCTCTGTGTGTGTGTGTCCCCCTCGCTGCGTGTGTGCGTGCCCCTCTCTCACTGTGTGTATGTCCCTCCCTCGCTGTGTGTGTGTGTGTGTGTGTGTGTGTGTGTCTCCCTCGCTGGGTGTGTGTGTCCCTCCCTCGCTGTGTGTGTGTGTGTGTGTGTGTGTGTCCCTCCCTCGCTGTGTGTGTGTGTGTGTCCCTCCCTCGCTGTGTGTGTGTGTGCCCCTCCCTCGCTGTGAGTGTGTGTGTGCGTGTCCCTCACTCGCTGTGTGTGTGTGGCCCTCCCTCGCTGTGTGTGTGTGTGTGTGTGTCCCTCCCTCGCTGTGTGTGCGTGTGTGTCCCTCCCTCGCTGTGTGTATGTGTGTGTGTCCCTCCCTCGCTGTGTGTGTGTGTGTCCCTCCCTCACTGTGTGTGTGTGTGTCCCTCCCTCGCTGTGTGTATGTGTGTGTGTCCCTCCCTCGCTGTGTGTGTGTGTGTCCCTCCCTCACTGTGTGTGTGTGTGTCCCTCCCTCGCTGTGTGTATGTGTGTGTGTCCCTCCCTCGCTGTGTGTGTGTGTCCCTCCCTCGCTGTGTCTGCGTGTCCCTCCCTCGCTGTGTGTGTCCCTCCCTCCCTCGCTGTGTGTGTCCCTCCCTCGCTGTGTGTATGTGTGTGTGTCCCTCCCTCGCTGTGTGTGTGTCCCTCCCTCGCTGTGAGTGTGTATGTGTGCGTGTCCCTCCCTCGCTGTGTGTATGTGTGCGTGTCCCTCCCTCGCTGTGAGTGTGTGTGTGTGTCCCTCCCTCGCTGTGTGTATGTGTGCGTGACCCTCCCTTGCTGTGTGTGTGTGTCCCTCCCTCGCTGTGTGTGTGTCCCTCCCTCGCTGTGTGTGTCCCTCCCTCATTGTGTGTGAGTATGTCTCTCACTCTTTCAGTGTGTGCGTGTCCCCCCACTCTGTGTGTGTCCCTCCCTCGCTGTGTGTGCCCCTCCCTCGCTGTGTGTGCATCGCACACTGTGTTTGTGTCCCTCCCTCGCTGTGTGTGTGTGTCCCTCCTCATTTTGTGTGTGTGTGTGTGTGTGTGTCGCTCCCTCGCTGTGTGTGTGTGTGTGTGTGTGTGCGTGTGTGTCCCTCCCTCGCTGTGTGTTCGTGTCTCTCCTCATTTTGTGTGTGTGTGTGTGTGTGTCGCTCCCTCGCTGTGCGTGTGTGTGTGTGTGTGTGTGTGCGTGTGTGTCCCTCCCTCGCTGTGTGTGTGTGTCCCTCCCTTGGTGTGTGTGTGTGTGTCCCTCCCTCGCTGTGTGTGAGTGTGTGTGTGTGTTCCTCCCTCGCTGTGTGTGCGTGTGTGTGTGTGTGTGTCCCTCCCTCGCTGTGTGTGTGTGTGTGTCCCTCCCTCGCTGTGTGTGTGTGTCCCTCCCTCGCTGTGTGTGTGTGTCCCTCCCTCACTGTGTGTGTGTGTGTGTCCCTCCCTCGCTGTGTGTATGTGTGCGTATCCGTCCCTCGCTGTGTGTGTGTCCCTCCCTCATTGTGTGTGAGCATGTCTCTCACTCTTTCAGTGTGTGCGTGTCCCCCTCACTCTGTGTGTGTATCCCTCCCTCGCTCTGTGTGTGTGTGTGTGTGTGTGTGTGTGTGTGTGTGTGTGTATATACTTGTCCCTCCCTCGCTATGTGTGTGCGTGTCCCTCCCACGCTGTGTGTGTGTCCCTCCCTCGCTGTGTGTGTGTGTGTCCCTCCCTCGCTGTGTGTGTGTGTGTCCCTCCCTCGCTGTGTGTGTATGTGTCCTTCCCTCACTGTGTGTGTGTGTCCCTCCTTCGTTGTGTGTGTGTCCCTCCTTCGTTGTGTGTGTCCCTCCTTCGCTGTGTGTGTGTCCCTCCCTCGCTGTGTGTGTCCCTCCTTCGTTGTGTGTGTCCCTCCTTCGCTGTGTGTGTGTCCCTCCCTCGCTGTGTGTGTCCCTCCCTCGCTGTGTGTGTGTGTCCCTCCCTCGCTGTGTGTGTGTGTGTCCCCCTCGCTGTGTGTGAGCATGTCTCTCACTCTTGCAGTATGCGCGTGTCCCCCTCACTGTGTGTGTGTCCCTCCCTCGCTTTGTATGTATGTGTCCCTCCCTCACTGTGTGTGTGTGTGTCCCTCCCTCGTGTGTGTGTGTCCCTCCCTTGCTGTGTGTGTGTGTGTGTGTGTGTGTGTGTGTGTCCCACCCTCGCTGTGTGTGTATGTGTCCCTCCCTCGCTCTGTGTGTGTGTGTCCCTCCCTCGCTGTGTGTGTCTATCCGTCCTTCGCTGTATGTGTGTGTCCCTCCTTCGCTGTGTGTGTCCCTCCCTCGCTGTGTGGGTGTGTGTCCCTCCCTCGCTCTGTGTGTGTGTGTGTGTGTGTCCCTCCCTCGCTGTGTGTGTGTGTCTGTCCCTCCCTCGCTCTGTGTGTGTGTCCCCGTTCCACGCTATGTGTGTGTGTGTGTGTGTGTGTCCGTCCCTCGCTCTGCGTGTGTGTGTGTGTGTGTGTATGTGTGTCCCTCCCTCGCTCTGTGTGTGTGCGTGTCCCGCTCACTCTGTGTGTGTCCCTCCCTCGCTGTGTGTGTATGTGTCCCTCCCTCGCTGTGTGTGTGTGCCCCTCCCTCGTGTGTGTGTGTGTCCCTCCCTCGCTGTGTGTCTATGTGTCCCTCCCTCGCTGAGTGTGTGTGCCCCTCCCTCGCTGTGTGTGTGTCCCTCCCTCGCTGTGTGTCTATGTGTCCCTCCCTCGCTGAGTGTGTGTGTCCCTCCCTCGCTGAGTGTGTGTGCCCCTCCCTCACTGTGTGTGTATGTGTCCCTCCCTCACTGTGTGTATGCGTGTCCCCCTCACTGTGTGCGTGCATGTCCCCCCCTCACTGTGTATGAACATGTCCTTTACTCGCTGTGTGGGTGTGTGTCCCTCCCTCGCTGTGTGTGCGTGCCCCTCCCTTGCTGTGTGTGCGTGCCCCTCCCTCGCTGTGTGGGTATCCCTCCCACCCTCGCAGTGTGCCTGTCCCTACCTCACTGTGTATGTGTGTGTGTCCCTCCCTCGATTTGGGTGTGCCCCACTCAATGTGTGTGTGTGTGTATGTCCCTCCCTCGCTGTGTGTGTGTGTATGTGTGTGTGTCCCTCCCTCACTGTGTGTGTGTGTCCCTCCCTCGCTGTGTGCGTGTCCCCCCGCTATGTATGAACGTGTCTGTCACTCACTGTGTGTGAGCGTGTCGCTCCCTCACTGTCAGCGTGTGCCCCTCCCTCGCTGTGGGCGTGTCCCCCTCACTGTGTGTGTGCGTGTCCCTCCGTCACTGTGTGTGTGTGTCCCTCCCTCGCTGTGTGTGCATGTCCCTCCCTCACAGTGTGTGCGCGCGTCCCTCCCTCGCTGTGTGTGCGCGTGTCCCTCCCTCGCTGTGTGAGCGTGTCGCTCCTTGTTTTGTGTGTGTGTGTGTGCGTGTCCCTCCCTCGCTGTGTGCGTGCATGTCCCTCCCTCACTGTGTGCGTGCGTGTCCCCCCGCTGTGTATGAACGTGTCTGTCACTCACTGTGTGTGAGCGTGTCGCTCCCTCACTGTCAGCGTGTGCCCCTCCCTCGCTGTGGGCGTGTCCCCCTCACTGTGTGTGTGCGTGTCCCTCCGTCACTGTGTGTGTGTGTCCCTCCCTCGCTGTGTGTGCATGCCCCTCACTCGCTGTGTGCGCGTGTCCCTCCCTCGTTGTGTGCGCATGTCCCTCCCTCACTGTGTGTGCGCGCGTCCCTCCCTCGCTGTGTGTGCGCGTGTCCCTCCCTCGCTGTGTGAGCGTGTCGCTCCTTGTTTTGTGTGTGTGTGTGTGCGTGTCCCTCCCTCGCTGTGTGCGTGCATGTCCCTCCCTCGCTGTGTGCGTGCGTGTCCCTCCCTCGCTGTGTGCGTGCATGTCCCTCCCTCGCTGTGTGCGTGCGTGTCCCTCCCTCGCTGTGTGCGTGCGTGTCCCTCCCTCGCTGTGTGTGCGTGTCCCTCCCTTCGCTGTGTGTGCGTGTCCCTCCCTCGCTTTGTGTGCGTGTCCCTCCCTCGCTGTGCGTGCGTGCCCCTCGCTCGCTGTGTGTGTGTGTGTCCCTCCCTCGCTGTGTGTGTGTGTGTGTGTGTCCCTCCCTCGCTGTGTGTGTGTGTATCCCTCCCTCGCTGTGTGTGTGTGTATCCCTCCCTCGCTGTGTGTGTATCCCTCCCTCGCTCTGTCTGTGCCTGTCCCTCCCTCGCTGTGTGTGTGCCCCTCCCTCGCTGTGTGTGCGTCCCTCACTGTGTGCATGTCCCTCCCTCGCTGTGTCTGCGTGTCCCTCCCTCGCTGTGTGTGTCCCTCCCTCCCTCGCTGTGTGTGTCCCTCCCTCACTGTGCGTGTATGTGTCCCTCCCTCACTGTGTGTGTGTGTCCCTCCTTCGCTGTGTGTGTGTCCCTCCCTCGCAGTGTGTGTGTCCCTCCCTCGCTGTGTGTGTGTATGTGTCCCTCCCTCGCTGTGTGTGTATGTGTCCCTCCCTCACTGTGTGTGTGTGTCCCTCCATCGCAGTGTGTGTGTCCCTCCCTCGCTGTGTGTGTATGTGTCCCTCCCTTGCTGTGTGTGTATGTGTCCCTCCCTCACTGTGTGTGTGTCCCTCCTTCGCTGTGTGTGTGTCCCTCCCTCGCTGTGTGTGTGTTTGTGTGTGTGTGTGTGTGTGTGTCCCTCCCTCGCTGTGTGCGTGTCTCCATCACTGTGTATGTACGTGTCCGTCACTCACTGTGTGTGAGCGCGTCGCTCCCTCACTGTTTGCGTGTGCCCCTCCCTCGCTGTGGGCATGTCCCCCTCACTGTGTGTGTGTCTGTCCCTCCCTTTGTGTGTGAGTGTGTGTGTCCCTCCGTCGCTGTGTGCGCGTGCCCCTCACTCGCTGTGTGCGCGTGTCCCTCCCTCGTTGTGTGCGCGTGTCTGTCCCTCACTGTGTGTGCGCGCGTCCCTCCCTCGCTGTGTGAGCGTGTCCCTCCTCGTTTTGTGTGTGTGTGTGTGTGTGTGTGTGTGTGTGTCCCTCCCTCGCTGTGTGTGTGCGTGTCCCTCCCTCGCTGTGTGTGTGCGTGTCCCTCCCTCGCTGTGTGTGTGCGTGTCCCTCCCTCGCCGTCTGCGTGCGTGTCCCTCCCTCGCTGTGTGTGCGTGTCCCTCCCTCGCTGTGTGCGTGTCCCTCCCTCGCTGTGAGCGTGTGTCCCTCCCTTGCAGTGTGTGCGTTGTCTCCCACTTGCGCTGTGTGTGCGTCTCCCTCCCTTGATGTGTGTGTGTGTGCGTTTGTGTGTGTGTCCCTCCCTCGCTGTGTGTGTGTGTCACTCCCTCACTGTGTGTGTGTGTCCCTCCCTCGCTGTGTGTGTGTGTGTGTGTGTGTGCGAGTCGCTCCCTCGAGGGTGTGTGTGTGTGTGTGTCCCCCTCTGTCGCTGTGTGTGTGTGTCCCTCCCTCGCTGTGTGTGTGTGTGTGTGTGTCCCTCCCTCGCTCTGTGTGTGTGCGTGTGTGTGTGTCCCTCCCTCGCTCTGTGTGTGTGCGTGTGTGTGTGTCCCTCCCTCGCTGTCTGTGTGTGTGTGTGTGTGTGTGTCCCTCCCTCGCTGTGTGTGCGCGTCCCTCCCTCGCTGTGTGTGCGCGTCCCTCTCTCGGTGTGTGTGCGCGTCCCTCCCTCACTGTATTGGCGCGTCCCTCCCTCACTGTTTGTGTGTGACCCTCCCTCTCTGTTTGTGTGTCCCTCCCTCGCTGTGTGTGTGTCCCTCCCTCGCTGTGTGTGTGTCCCTCCCTCGCTGTGTGTGCGCGTCCCTCCCTCGCTGTGTGTGCGCGTCCCTCTCTCGGTGTGTGTGCGCGTCCCTCCCTCACTGTGTTGGCGCGTCCCTCCCTCACTGTTTGTGTGTGACCCTCCCTCTCTGTTTGTGTGTCCCTCCCTCGCTGTGTGTGTGTCCCTCCCTCGCTGTGTGTGTGTCCCTCCCTCGCTGTGTGCATGTCCCCCTCACTGTGTGCGTGTGTGTCCCTCCCTTGCTGTGTGTTTGTCCCTCCCTCGCTGTGTGTGTGTCCCTCCCTCGCTTTGTGTGTTTCCCTCCCTCGCTGTGTGCGTGTCCCCCTCACTGTGTGTGTCCCTCTCTCGCTGTGTGTGTGTGTGTGTCTCTCTCTCGCTGTATGTGTGCGTGTTCCTTCCTCACTGTGTGTGTGCTTGTCCCTCCCTCGCTGTGGGTGTGCGTGTCCCTCCCTTGCTCTGTGTGTGTGTGTGTGTGTGCGCGTGGTGCGTGTCCCTCCCTTGCTGTGTGTGTGCGCGTCCCTCCATCACTATGTGCGTGCGTGTCCCTCCCTCGCAGTGCGTGTGTGTCCCTCCCTCGCTGTGTGTGTGTCTCCATCACTGTGTATGTACGTGTCCGTCACTCACTGTGTGTGAGCGCGTCGCTCCCTCACTGTTTGCGTGTGCCCCTCCCTCGCTGTGGGCGTGTCCCCCTCACTGTGTGTCTGTCCCTCCCTTTGTGTGTGAGTGTGTGTGTCCCTCCGTCACTGTGTGCGCGTTCCCCTCACTCGCTGTGTGCGCGTGTCCCTCCCTCGTTGTGTGCGCGTGTCTGTCCCTCACTGTGTGTGCGCGCGTCCCTCCCTCGCTGTGTGAGCGTGTCCCTCCTCGTTTTGTGTGTGTGTGTGTGTGTGTGTGTGTGTGTGTCCCTCCCTCGCTGTGTGTATGTTCCACTCCCTCGCTGTGTGTGTGCGTGTCCCTCCCTCACTGTGTGTGTGCGTGTCCCTCCCTCGCCGTCTGCGTGCGTGTCCCTCCCTCGCTGTGTGTGCGTGTCCCTCCCTCGCTGTGTGTGCGTGTCCCTCCCTCGCTGTGAGCGTGTGTCCCTCCCTTGCAGTGTGTGCGTTGTCTCCCACTTGCGCTGCGTGTGCGTCTCCCTCCCTTGATGTGTGTGTGCGTTTGTGTGTGTGTCCCTCCCTCGCTGTGTATGTGTGCGAGTCGCTCCCTCGGAGGTGTGTGTGTGTGTCCCTCCGTCGCTGTGTGTGTGTGTGTCCCTCCCTCGCTGTGTGTGTGTCACTCCCTCACTGTGTGTGTGTGTCCCTCCCTCGCTTTGTGTGTTTCCCTCCCTCGCTGTGTGCGTGTCCCCCTCACTGTGTGTGTCCCTCTCTCGCTGTGTGTGTTTGTGTGTGTCTCTCTCTCGCTGTATGTGTGCGTGTTCCTTCCTCACTGTGTGTGTGCTTGTCCCTCCCTCGCTGTGGGTGTGCGTGTCCTTCCCTTGCAGTGGGTGTGCGTGTCCCTCCCTCGCTATGTGTGTATGTGTCCCTCCCTCGCTGTGCGCGCGTGTCCCTCCCTCGCTGTGCGCGCGTGTCCCTCCCTCGCTGTGTGCACGTGTCCCTCCCTCGCTGTGCGCGCGTGTCCCTCCCTCGCTGTGCGCGCATGTCCCTCCTTCGCTGTGTGCACGTGCCCCTCCCTTGCTGTGTGCACGTGTCCCTCCCTTGTTGTGTGAGTCTGTCCCTCCCTCGCTGTGTGAGTGTGTCCTTCCCTCCCGTGTGTTCGTCCCTCCCTCGTGTGTGTGTCCATCCCTCGTCTGTGTGTGTGTCTGTCCCTCGCTGTGTGTGTGCCCCTCCCTCGCTGTGTGTGTGTATCCCTCCCTCGCTGTGTGTGTGTCCCTCCCTCGCTGTGTGTGTGTATCCCTCCCTCGCTGTGTGCATGTGTCCCACCCTCGCTGTGTGAGTGTGTCCCTCCCTCACTGTGTTGGCGCGTCCCTCCCTCACTGTGTGTGCGTGTCCCTCCTCGTGTGTTTGTGTGTGTCCCTCCCTCGCTGTGTGTGTGTGTCCCTCCCTCGCTGTGTGTGTGTGTCCCTCCCTCGCTGTGTGTGCGTGTCCCTCCCTCGCTGTGTGTGTGTGTGTGTGTGTGTGTGTCCCTCCCTCGCTGTCTGTGTGTGTCCCTCCCTCGCTGTGTGTGTGCCCCTCCCTCGCTGTGTGTGTGCGTGTCCCTCCCTCGCTGTGTGTGCGCGTCCCCCCCTCGCTGTGTGTGCGCGTCCCTCCCTCACTGTGTTGGCGCGTCCCTCCTCGTGTGTTTGTGTGTGTCCCTCCCTCGCTGTGTGTGTGTGTCCCTCCCTCGCTGTGTGTGTGTGTCCCTCCCTCGCTGTGTGTGCGTGTCCCTCCCTCGCTGTGTGTGTGTGTGTGTGTGTGTGTGTCCCTCCCTCGCTGTCTGTGTGTGTCCCTCCCTCGCTGTGTGTGTGTGTACCTCCCTCGCTGTCTGTGTGTGTCCCTCCCTCGCTGTGTGTGTGTCCCTCCCTCGCTGTCTGTGTGTGTCCCTCCCTCGCTGTGTGTGTGTCCCTCCCTCGCTGTGTGTGTGTATCCCTCCCTCGCTGTGTGCATGTGTCCCACCCTCGCTGTGTGAGTGTGTCCCTCCCTCACTGTGTTGGCGCGTCCCTCCCTCACTGTGTGTGCGTGTCCCTCCTCGTGTGTTTGTGTGTGTCTCTCTCTCGCTGTGTGTGTGTGTGTGTCTCTCTCTCGCTGTATGTGTGCGTGTTCCTTCCCCACTGTGGGTGTGCGTGTCCTTCCCTTGCAGTGGGTGTGCGTGTCCCTCCCTCGCTATGTGTGTGTGTGCGTGTCCCTCCCTTGCTCTGTGTGTGTGTGTGTGCGTGTCCCTCCCTCGCTGTGTGTGTGCGCGTCCCTCCCTCGCTGTGTGTGTGTCCCTCCCTCAGTGTGTGCGTTCGTGTCCCTCCCTCACTGTGTGCGTGCGTGTCCCTCCCTCGCAGTGCGTGTGTGTCCCTCCCTTGCTGTGTGTGTGTGTCCCTCTCTCCCTGTGTGTGTGTGTCCCTCCCTTGCAGTGTATGCGTGTCCCCCACTTGTGGTGTGTGTGCGTGTCCCTCCCTCGGGGTGTGTGTGTGTGTGTGTGTGTGTGTGTGTGTGTGTGTGTGTGTGTGTGTGTGTGTGTGTGTGTGTGTGTGTCCCTCCCTCGCTCTGTGTGTGCGCGTCCCTCCCTCGCTGTGTGTGTGTTTCCCTCCCTCGCTGTGTATGAGCGTGTCCCTCCCTCACCGTGTGTGTGTCCCCCTCACTGTACGTGTCCCTCCCTCGCTGTGTCTGTGTGTCCCTCCCTCGCTGTGTGTGTGTCCCCCTCACTGTGTGCGTGCGTGTTCCCCACTTGCGGTGTGTGTGTGCCTGTCCGTCCCTCGCTGTGTATGTGAGGGTCCCTCCCTCGCTCTGTGTGTGTGTGTGCGTGTCCCTCCCTCGCTGTGGGAGTGCATGTCTCTCACTCTACAGTGTGTGCGTGTTCCTCCCTCACTGTGTGTGAGCGTATCCTTCCCTTGCTGTGTGCGTGTGTCCTTCGCTCGCTGTGTGTGAGCGTGTCCTTCCCTTGCTGTGTGTGTGTCCCTCCCTTGCTGTTTGTATGTGTGTCCCTCCCTTGCTGTGTGTGCGTGTACTTCCCTCGCTGTGTGTGAGTGTGATTCCTTCCTCGCTGTGTGCGCGTGTCCCTCCCTACCTGTGTCCCTCCCTCGCTGTGTATGCGTGTCCCTCATCGTTGTGTGTGTGTGTATCCCTCCCTCGCTGTGTGCGTGTGTCTTGCACTGTGTGCGTGCGTGTCCCTCCCTCGCTGTGTGTGTCCCTCCCTCGCTGTGTGTGTCCTTCCCTCGCTGTGTGTGTCCTTCCCTCGCTGTGTGTGTCCTTCCCTCGCTGTGTGTGAGTGTGATTCCTCCCTTGCTGTGTGTGCATGTCCTTCCCTCGCTGTGTGTGAGTGTGATTCCTTCCTCGCTGTGTGTGTGTGTCCATCCCTTGCTGTGTGTGTGTCCCCCTCACTGTGTGCGTGCGTGTCCCTCCCTTGTGGTGTACGTGCGTGTCCCTCCCTCGCTGTGTGTGCGTGTCCCTCCCTCTCTGTGTGTGCATGTCCCTCACTCTGTGTGTGTGTGTGTGTGTGGGTGTGTGTGTCCCTCCCTCGCTGTGTGCGTGTCTCCCTCACTGCGTTTGTGTCCCCCTCACTGTGTGCGTGTGTGTCCCTCCCTCGCTGTTTGTGTGTGTCCCTCCCTCGTTGTGTGTGTGTGTGTCCCTCCCTCGCTGTGTGTGAGTGTGTCCCTCCCTCGCTGTGTGTGTGTGTCCCTCCCTCGTTGTGTGTGTGTGTCCCTCCCTCGCTGTGTATTTGCATGTCCATCCCTCGCTGTGTGAGCGTGTCCCTCCTCGTTTTGTGTGTGTGTTTGTGTGTGTGTGTGTGTGTGTGTGTGTGTGTGTGTCCCTCCCTCGCTGTGTGTATGTTCCACTCCCTCGCTGTGTGTGTGTGTGTCCCTCCCTCACTGTGTGTGTGCGTGTCCCTCCCTCGCCGTCTGCGTGCGTGTCCCTCCCTCGCTGTGTGTGCGTGTCCCTCCCTCGCTGTGTGTGCGTGTCCCTCCCTCGCTGTGAGCGTGTGTCCCTCCCTTGCAGTGTGTGCGTTGTCTCCCACTTGCGCTGTGTGTGCGTCTCCCTCCCTTGATGTGTGTGTGCGTTTGTGTGTGTGTCCCTCCCTCGCTGTGTATGTGTGCGAGTCGCTCCCTCGGAGGTGTGTGTGTGTGTCCCTCCGTCGCTGTGTGTGTGTGTGTCCCTCCCTCGCTGTGTGTGTGTCACTCCCTCACTGTGTGTGTGTGTCCCTCCCTCGCTTTGTGTGTTTCCCTCCCTCGCTGTGTGCGTGTCCCCCTCACTGTGTGTGTCCCTCTCTCGCTGTGTGTGTTTGTGTGTGTCTCTCTCTCGCTGTATGTGTGCGTGTTCCTTCCTCACTGTGTGTGTGCTTGTCCCTCCCTCGCTGTGGGTGTGCGTGTCCTTCCCTTGCAGTGGGTGTGCGTGTCCCTCCCTCGCTATGTGTGTATGTGTCCCTCCCTCGCTGTGCGCGCGTGTCCCTCCCTCGCTGTGCGCGCGTGTCCCTCCCTCGCTGTGTGCACGTGTCCCTCCCTCGCTGTGCGCGCGTGTCCCTCCCTCGCTGTGCGCGCGTGTCCCTCCTTCGCTGTGTGCACGTGCCCCTCCCTTGCTGTGTGCACGTGTCCCTCCCTTGTTGTGTGAGTCTGTCCCTCCCTCGCTGTGTGAGTGTGTCCTTCCCTCCCTCGTGTGTGCGTCCCTCCCTCGTGTGTGTGTCCATCCCTCGCTCTGTGTGTGTGTGTGCGTGTCCCTCCCTCGCTGTGGGAGTGCATGTCTCTCACTCTACAGTGTGTGCGTGTTCCTCCCTCACTGTGTGTGAGCGTATCCCTCCCTTGCTGTGTGCGTGTGTCCTTCGCTCGCTGTGTGTGAGCGTGTCCTTCCCTCGCTGTGTGTGTGTGTCCCTCCCTCGCTGTGTGTGTGTGTCCCTCCCTCGCTGTGTGTGCGTGTCCCTCCCTCGCTGTGTGTGCGTGTCCCTCCCTCGCTGTGTGTGTGTGTGTGTGTGTGTGTCCCTCCCTCGCTGTCTGTGTGTGTCCCTCCCTCGCTGTGTGTGTGTGTCCCTCCCTCGCTGTCTGTGTGTGTCCCTCCCTCGCTGTGTGTGTGTCCCTCCCTCGCTGTGTGTGTGTATCCCTCCCTCGCTGTGTGCATGTGTCCCACCCTCGCTGTGTGAGTGTGTCCCTCCCTCACTGTGTTGGCGCGTCCCTCCCTCACTGTGTGTGCGTGTCCCTCCTCGTGTGTTTGTGTGTGTCCCTCCCTCGCTGTGTGTGTGCTTGTCCCACCCTCGCTCTGTGTGTGTGTCCCTCCCTCGCTGTGTGTGTGTCCCTCCCTCGCTGTGTGTATATGTCCCTCCCTCGCTGTGTTCGTGTCCCCCTCACTGTGTGTGTCCCTCCCTCACTGTGTGTGTGTGTGTGTCCCTCTCTCGCTGTGTGCATGTCCCCCTCACTGTGTGTGTCCCTCCCTCACTGTGTGCATGTCCCCCTCACTGTGTGCGTGTGTGTCCCTCCCTCGCTTTGTGTGTGTGTGTCCCTCTCTCGCTGTGTGTGAGCGTCTCCTTCCCTTGCTGTGTGTGTGTCCCTCCCTTGCTGTGTGTTTGTCCCTCCCTCGCTGTGTGTGTGTCCCTCCCTCGCTTCGTGTGTTTCCCTCCCTCGCTGTGTGCGTGTCCCCCTCACTGTGTGTGTCTCTCTCTCGCTGTGTGTGTGTGTGTGTCTCTCTCTCGCTGTATGTGTGCGTGTTCCTTCCCCACTGTGGGTGTGCGTGTCCTTCCCTTGCAGTGGGTGTGCGTGTCCCTCCCTCGCTATGTGTGTGTGTGCGTGTCCCTCCCTTGCTCTGTGTGTGTGTGTGTGCGTGTCCCTCCCTCGCTGTGTGTGTGCGCGTCCCTCCCTCGCTGTGTGTGTGTCCCTCCCTCAGTGTGTGCGTTCGTGTCCCTCCCTCACTGTGTGCGTGCGTGTCCCTCCCTCGCAGTGCGTGTGTGTCCCTCCCTTGCTGTGTGTGTGTGTCCCTCTCTCCCTGTGTGTGTGTGTCCCTCCCTTGCAGTGTATGCGTGTCCCCCACTTGTGGTGTGTGTGCGTGTCCCTCCCTCGGGGTGTGTGTGTGTGTGTGTGTGTGTGTGTGTGTGTGTGTGTGTCCCTCCCTCGCTCTGTGTGTGCGCGTCCCTCCCTCGCTGTGTGTGTGTTTCCCTCCCTCGCTGTGTATGAGCGTGTCCCTCCCTCACCGTGTGTGTGTCCCCCTCACTGTACGTGTCCCTCCCTCGCTGTGTCTGTGTGTCCCTCCCTCGCTGTGTGTGTGTCCCCCTCACTGTGTGCGTGCGTGTTCCCCACTTGCGGTGTGTGTGTGCCTGTCCGTCCCTCGCTGTGTATGTGAGGGTCCCTCCCTCGCTCTGTGTGTGTGTGTGCGTGTCCCTCCCTCGCTGTGGGAGTGCATGTCTCTCACTCTACAGTGTGTGCGTGTTCCTCCCTCACTGTGTGTGAGCGTATCCCTCCCTTGCTGTGTGCGTGTGTCCTTCGCTCGCTGTGTGTGAGCGTGTCCTTCCCTTGCTGTGTGTGTGTCCCTCCCTTGCTGTTTGTATATGTGTCCCTCCCTTGCTGTGTGTGCGTGTACTTCCCTCGCTGTGTGTGAGTGTGATTCCTTCCTCGCTGTGTGCGCGTGTCCCTCCGTCGCTGTGTGCGTGTGTGTCCCTCCCTGGCTGTTTGTATGTGTGTCCCTCCCTCGCTGTGGGAGTCCCTCCCTCGCTGTGTGTGCGTGTACTTCCCTCGCTGTGTGTGAGTGTGATTCCTTCCTCGCTGTGTGCGCGTGTCCCTCCCTACCTGTGTCCCTCCCTCGCTGTGTATGCGTGTCCCTCATCGTTGTGTGTGTGTGTATCCCTCCCTCGCTGTGTGCGTGTGTCTTGCACTGTGTGCGTGCGTGTCCCTCCCTCGCTGTGTGTGTCCCTCCCTCGCTGTGTGTGTCCTTCCCTCGCTGTGTGTGTCCTTCCCTCGCTGTGTGTGTCCTTCCCTCGCTGTGTGTGAGTGTGATTCCTCCCTTGCTGTGTGTGCGTGTCCCTCCCTCGCTGTGTGTGCATGTCCTTCCCTCGCTGTGTGTGAGTGTGATTCCTCCCTCGCTGTGTGTGTGTGTCCATCCCTTGCTGTGTGTGTGTCCCCCTCACTGTGTGCGTGCGTGTCCCTCCCTTGTGGTGTACGTGCGTGTCCCTCCCTCGCTGTGTGTGCGAGTCCCTCCCTCTCTGTGTGTGCATGTCCCTCACTCTGTGTGTGTGTGTGTGTGGGTGTGTGTGTCCCTCCCTCGCTGTGTGCGTGTCTCCCTCACTGCGTTTGTGTCCCCCTCACTGTGTGCGTGTGTGTCCCTCCCTCGCTGTTTGTGTGTGTCCCTCCCTCGTTGTGTGTGTGTGTGTCCCTCCCTCGCTGTGTGTGAGTGTGTCCCTCCCTCGCTGTGTGTGTGTGTCCCTCCCTCGTTGTGTGTGTGTGTCCCTCCCTCGCTGTGTATTTGCATGTCCATCCTTTGGTGTGTGAGTGTGGCCATCCTTTGTTGTGTGTGCGCGTGTCCATCCCTCGCTGTGTGTGTGCGTGTCCCTCCCTCTCTGTGTTTGTGCGTGTCCCTCCCTCGCTGTGTGTGCGTGTCCCTCCCTCGCTGTGTGTGTGCGTGACCCTCCCTCGCTGTGTGCGTGTCTCCCTCACTGCGTTCGTGTCCCCTTCACTGTGTGCGTGTGTGTCCCTCCCTCGGTGTTTGTGTGTGTCCCTTCATCGCTGTTTATGTGTGTCCCTCCATCGCTCTGTGTGCGTGTCCCTCCCTTGCTGTGTGTATGTGTCCCTCCCTCGTTGTGTGTTTGCGTGTCCATCCTTCGCTGTGTGTGTGCGTGTTCCTCCCTCTCTGCATATCTCAGCAAGTCCCTCCCTTGCTGTGTGTGTGTGTTTGTACAGTACGTGTTTGTGTATGTGTCCCTTCGCTGCGTGTCCCTCACTCGCTGGTTGCGTGTGTGTCACTCCCTCGCGTTGTGTGGATGTCTCTCTCTCTCGCTTTGTATGTGAGTCTCCCTCCCTCGCTGTGAGTGTGCATGTCCCCCCTCGCTGTGTGTGTGTGTGTGTCCCATTCTCACGGTGTGTGCCTGTGTTTGTGTGCTTGTGCATGCACGTGTCCCACCCTCGCTGTGTGTGTGTCCCCCTTGCAGTGTATGTGAGTGTTCCTCCCTTGCTCTGTGTGTGTGTGTGTGTGTGTGTGTGTGTATATATGCGTGTCACTTCCTCACTGTGCCTTTATGTCCCTCCCACGCTGTGTGAGTGAGTGTGTGTGTCCCTTCCTCGCTTTCTGTGTATGTGTGTCCCTCTTGCTATGTGTCCGTGTCACTCCCTCGCTGTGTGTGTGTCCCTCCCTTGCTCTTTATGTATATCCCCCTCGCAGTGTGAGTGCATATCCCCCCTTTCTGTGTGTGCGCGTGTCCCTCCCTCGCTGTGCCTGTGCGTGTCCCCTCTCGCTGTGTGTGCGTGCACCCTCTCAATTTCTGTGCACATGCCCTCCCACTCGCCGTGTTTCTGCTTGTTCCTAATTCTCAGTGTGTGTGCGTGTCCCTCCCTTGCTGTGTATGTGCATATCCCTCCCTCGCTGTGTGTGTGTGTCAACTCGCTCTGCGTTTGTGTGTGTGTGTGTGTGTGTGTCCCTCTCTCGCTGTGTGTGTGTGTCCCTCCCTCGCTGTATGTGCGCATATCCCTCCCTCGCTGTGTGTCTCAGCAAGTCCCTCCCTCGCTGTGTGTGTAAGAGTCACAGCATCACAGGATTTATGACTACTTGGAAAACCATAGTTAAATTAGCCACAGTCAGTATGGGTTTGTGAGGGGTCAGGTCATGCCTCACAAACCTGATTGAATTCTTTGAGGATGGGAATATTGGTTTCCTGGTAAGTAATTGTTTTGGGTGACACTGAAATTGGTGGGAAAGTGGACAGCGAAGAAGGTTATCTATGATACAACAGGATGAACAGTACTGCTGGGATAGTGGGCTGAAGAATAGCAGATGGAGTTTAATTAGATAAATGTGAGGTGTTCCATTTTGGTGAAACAAACCAGGGTGGGACCTGTACAGTTAATGTTTGGGCCCTGGGTAGTGTTGTCAGTCAGAGACCCAAGGATGCAGGTAGACAGTTCTTTGTAAGTGGTGTCCCAGGTAGACAGGCTGGTGAAGCAGGCGTTTGGGATGGTTACCTTCTTTGGGGAGAGCATTAAGAATAGGAGAAGGATGTCATGTTGTGGCTGTAAAAGACATTGGTGGGGCCACCATTAAAACATTGTTGATCAGTGGGAAGAACTGATCTAGTTCACAAACCCCCTTTAGGGAAAGACATCAAATATTCTAACCTGGTCTGGCCGACATGTGACTCCAGACCCACAGCAATATGGCTGACTCTGAGCTGCCCTCTGGGTAATTAGCAGAGGGGTCAAAGAACGTTGTTCCAGGCAGTGACACCCACATCCCATGAATGAATATATAAAAATACCCATGTCCCTCCGTCCCTCTGCAAACCCCTCCAACTGCAGCAATCCGTCCTGGCTTTGTAACACCCTGACCCCTCTCTGTAACACTCTCACCACCTCCAGCACCTTCACCTCTCCCTGTTCCTATTGTGTCAATGAACCCTGACCGTGACTCCCCTTCCCCCAGCCCCCCTCCTGCGAGCAGACCCATTGCAATCCATTTACATTTACTCCTAAAATACACTCTCACTTCAGGATTTTAAGTACTTTTTGGTGATCTTCTCAGCCTCATAATCTAGTATGATTCCTTTTGATCTGAGTGAGGGATCAGTGGGAATTTCTTGCTGAGGTTTTTACTGTTTCATTCGAACGTCCTTTTGTTGAATATTTTGCATTGTCCCTTCAAATGATTTCCATTGTCCATTTACAGACACATATTCCAGTCTGTTTAGCCTATTTACCTTGGTCAGTTCTCCTCTCAAACTCATGTCATTGGCTATTTTTGTTTCTAGTTGTAGCTTGTCCTTTCTGTGATTCACTTTAAAACTTTATATTTAATTAAACTGCACTTTATCACAATTTCCCGAAGGATCTCTCCTGGTGACATGACTCATTCACTAAGTTTCATTACACGGTCGCTCTGCGATAGTTATGTCCCTTAACAGTTGCACAATGTGTTTTTCAAAGAAACACTGAAAAAAAAATTCCGAACTCCTTCCAATATCAATGTTGACCGTGTGATTGTCCCAGATTATACAAATATTGACGTTTTCCAAAATTATCACAATGCCTTTGTTAAAAAATTCCAATGAGTTCCTGTTTAATGCAGTGATGAGCAATGAAGCGCTGTTTGGTGGCTAAAACTGTTCTGCTGCTTGTGTCCTTGGCAAGTAGTAGCCAGAATTTACATTCAGACTGACTCGACTTCATGATCTGAGGCCAAATGCTTTCTCTGTAATGCCTTTGGTATCCATTATTGTTAGCGTTGCCCATTTTGCCTGAGTTTGCACATGATTACGAACCACTGAATATTTTTGTTCACCCTGTATCCATGTCTCCCTGGTGTCTAAATCTCTTTTATCTCTGTGTCACAAATCCATCGACCTTATTGCAGCAACTTTGTCCGTTCAAAAACATAATATACTCTCTTCCACAATTTTCTGTCACAAGTCTATTTTCTGATGTACAATTTTAGTTAAACTCTGTCCCATCCTGTTCCTTTCTGCTTGTCTTCAGCCACATTCCCATGCTGTTCCATTGCTTCACCTTTTCCCTTTGGATTTGAAAAGCTCCTTTCACCTGCATCCTCTCTGTCAGTTTAATGCCCTGTCCATAAACCTACCGACATGATTGGCCAGGACACTGGTCCCAGCACAGTTCCAGGGGAACCATCCTAATAGATGTTTTTAAAATCAGGTATGGGATGTGTGAGTCTCTGGCTGACCAGCCTTTCTTGCCCAGCCCTAGCTGCCCTTGAACTGAGTAACTTGCTCGGCCATTTCAGAGGGTAATTGAGAGGCAAACCCTTTGCTGTGGGGATGTCGTGCAGACCACGTGAGGATGGGCAGATGTCCTTCTCTAAAGGACAAGTGTTTGGATTTGTTGTACATCAGTAATGGTTTCATACTTCTTTGTGGATTGTTAATTATTATTTTTAAAATTATTGATTTCAAATGTCTCCTTTTCAGATGGTGGGATTCAATCCTGCCTCCCCCGAACATTAGCTGAGGTTTTGGATACATTCTCTCGCAATAATACCACGAGGCCATTACTTCACCTGCTCACTGGGTGCTCATCCCTGAGCACTGATACCAGGGCATCATGAAGCTAAACCCATTCTTCCCACACAATTGTGTGATCCTGACATCTTCCAGCAATCTGGGACTATTACTTAATATCGCTCCATTTTCCAGATCTCTGTGGAACTCAGTGCCATTCTCCATGTGTAACCCTCACTGCATCTGTTTAATTTCCCATTCTGTCTATTTCTCTGTCTCCTGTAGGTACTCAGGAAAGTCCTGACTCAATAGTCTTCACAGCTGCGGGGTGGATCGTGCATCACCTCATTGAACGCAGTTGGTCTTCCAGAGAGAGAGAGAGACAAAGGGAAAGTAGATCTGGAGCCTTCAATAAATCCTGTAGTGAGGTAAGGTCACCCACAGTGCACAGAGCAAAGAACAATGAGAGGGATCCAACCATCTGTGAACACAACATGACATAGATACAGTGCTGGAGGGGGAGCACAATACACACACACCCCCCAGGCTCAATCACCACCCCAATGTAAGTTCTGTTATATTAAAACTCACTACAACAGTGTATCTATGGCATGTCTTGTGGCCCAGTGTCTTCAATAATTTTTAATTCCTATAACAGATCCTATCGCTGTAACCTCTCCCCTTCCCGATAGTCCCTCCACATATTTGAAATGTACTGCATTCCAGACGACCATCCCTATTCCTGTAACTTGGTTCATTGTCTACAACATGCCTTATCTCGGTAGTCTCCTCCTCCAATAATGTAAAAACAAGGACTGCAGATGCTGGAAACCAGAGTCTAGATTAGAGTGGTGCTGGAAAAGCACAGCAGGTCAGGCAGCATCTGAGGAGCAGGAAAATCGACATTTCGGGCAAAAGCCCTTCATCAGGAACAGAGGCCGGGAGCCTGCAGAGTGGGGAGATAAATGAGAGGGGGGTGGGGATGGGGAGAAAGTAGCATAGAGTACAATAGGTGAATGGGGTGGGGAAGAAGGTGATAGGTCAGAATGGAGGATGGGGGAAGGTAGTAAAGAGTACAATGGGTGAATGGGGGTGATAGGTCAGAGTGGAGGGTGGAATGGATAGGTGGGAAGGGAGATAGGCCATTAGGACAGGTCATGAGGGCGGGGCTGAGCTGGAAGGCTGGAGGTGGGGTGAGATGGGGGAAGGGGAAATGAGGAAACTGGTGAAGTCCACATTGATGCCCTGGGGTTGAAGTGTTCCGAGGCGGAAGGTGAGGCGTTCTTCCTCCAGGCGTCGGGTGGTGAGGAAGTGGCGGTGGGGTTGATTGGTGCGGGTGTACCAGAGATGTTCCCTAAAGTGCTCTGTTAGGAGGTGTCCAGTCTCCCCAATGTAGAGGAGACCGCATCGGGAGCAACGGATGTGGAAGGCTCCTTTGGGGCCTTGGATGGTGGTGAGGGGAGAGGTGTGGGCGCAGGTTTTGCAATTCCTGCAGTGGCATAAGAAGGTGCCAGGAAGGGAGGGTGGGTTTTTGGGGGGCGTGGAACCGACCAGGTAGTCACGAAGGGAATGGTCTTTGCGGAAAGTGGAGAGGGTTGGGGAGGGAAATATATCACTGATGGTGGGGTCCGTTTGGAGGTAGCATAAATGGCGGCGGATGATTTGGTTTATGCGAAGGTTGGTAGGGTGGAAGGTGAGCACCAGGGTGTTCTGTCCTTGTTACGGTTGGAGGAGTGGGGTTTAAAGGCGGAGGTGCGGGATGTGGATGTTGGAGGGCATCTTTTACCACATGGAAAGGGAAATTCCGATCTCTAAAGAAGGAGGCCATCTGGTGTGTTCTGTGGTGGAACTGGCCCACCTGGAAGCAGGTACGGTGGAGGCGGAAGAACGGGGAATAGGGGTTGGGAATTTTGCAGGCGGTAAGGTGGGAAGATATGTAATCTAGGTAGCTGTGGGAGTTGGTAGGTTTGTAAAAAATGTTGGTGTCAAGTCAGTTGTCATTAATGGGGATGGAGAGGTCCAGGAAGGGGAGGGAGGTGTCAGTGATGGTCCAGGTAAATTTAAGGTCAGGGTGGAACGTTGGTGAAGTTGATGAATTGCTCAAACTCCTCGAGGGAGCATGAGGTGTTGCCAATGCAGTCATCAATGTTGCGGAGGAAGAGGTGGGGAGTGGTGCCATTGTAACTACGAAAGATGGACTGTTCTACGTAGTCAACAAAGAGACAGGCATAAATGGGTCCCATACTGGTGCCTATGGCTACCCCTTTGGTCTGGAGGAAGTGGGAGGATTTGAAGGAAAATGTGTTAAGGGTGAGGACAAGTTCAGCCAAACGAATGAGAGTATCGGTGGAAGGGTACTGATGTGGACGTTGGGAGATGAAGAAATGGAGGGCTTGGAGGTCCTGGTTATGGTGGATGGAGGTGTAGAGGGATTGGATATCCATGGTGAAGATGAGGCATTGGGGGCTGGGGAAATGGAAGTCTTGGAGGAGGTGGAGGGCGTGAGTGGTGTCTCGAATGAATGTGGGTAGTTTCTGGACTGGGGGGATAGGACAATGTCGAGGTAGGCAGACATGAGTTCAGTGGGGTAGGAGCATGCTGAGACAATGGGTCGGCCAGGGTGGTCAGGCTTGTGGATCTTGGGAAGGAGGTAGAACCGGGCAGTGGGGGATCCCGGACAATGAGGTTGGAAGCTGTGGGTGGGAGATCTCCTGAGGTGATGAGGTTCTGTATGGTCTGGGAGATGATGGTTTGGTGATGGGGGGTGGGGTCATGGTCGAGGGAGCAGTAGGAAGAGGTGTCCTCGAGTTGGCGTTTGGCTTCCGTGGTGTAGAGGTCAGTGCGCCAGACTACCACTGAGCCCCCTTTATCTGCTGGTTTGATGGTGAGGTCGGTATTGGAGCAGAGGAAGTGGAGGGCTGCACGTTGTGAGGGTGAGAGGTTGGAGTGGGGGAGGGGGTAGATAGGGTGAGGCGGTTAATGTCTCGGTGGAAGTTGGAAATAAAGAAATCGAAGGCAGGTAATAGGCCAGTGCGGGGTGTCCAGGTGGATGGAGTGTATTGGAGGCCGGCAAAGGGGTCCTCAGAAAATAGGCGGGAGTCTTCATTGTAAAAGTAAGCTCTGAGGCGGAGGTGGTGGAAGAAGTGTTCGATGTCACGGCGTGTATTAAATTCATTGATGTGTGGACGGAGGGGCATAAAGGTGAGTCCTTTGCTGAGGACTGATCATTCGTCCTCAGTGAGGGGGAGGTCAGGGGGAATGGTGAAAACTCGGCAGGGCTGGGAGCTGGGACCAAGCATAGGTGTGGAGCTGGGGGAGGGAACTGAGCCTGTTACTGGAGAGGGTGTGGTGTTAGGGGGAATGGGGATGGAGTCATGAGCAGGGGTGGGGTTCCCCTCAGGGTTCTGGGGTCAGGGATGTGACGTGGGACCTGGGGGGGTTGTCAGCAGAATGCAAGTGCGCGGCGTTGGTGGGGGCAAACACGGCAGTGGGGGCGGGGGCATGGAAGTCACTGAGTGTGTGACATCAGCGATGATGTGAAGGGCGGAAGTGATGTCATTTGTGGTATATGAGGAATTGTGAGGGGCAGAAATGGCATTTACTTTATGTTAACCAATAATTTCCTGTCACAAATCTATTTGACAATGTAGTATTTTAATTAAACTCAGTCCCTTACTGTTTCTTTCTATTGGTCTTCATCCACATCTCCATGGTGTTCCAATATTTCAACCTTTCTCTTTGGACTTGGGAATTTCCATTCACCTCAGACCTGTCCCCCTCCTCATCTGTGTCCATTTATAGCACACTGCATAATCCTGATACCTGGGGAGCCTATCCCAATAAAATAGCTCAGTCCTCCCTGAGTACTGGTAGCAGTGCTCACTGGTCAGAACCACTTCTGATGATAACATTGTGTGAACCTGATACATTCCTGCACTCTGCTGATATCACTGTCTCTCTCCATGTGATATCCCTTACTTTTGGGTCTAATTGCTGCCTCTGTCAGTGTCTCTCGCTCTTGCAGCTACTCCAGATCCTGAGCCAACAGCATTCTCCACTCCAGAGGGACGCAGCGGAACAGGCCAGGAATGGACATTAGGAATTTCCAGATCTCTGTGGGATTCAATGCCATTCTCCATGTGTAACATTCATTGCATCAGTGTAATTTTCCATTCTTTCTTATTTCTCTGTCTCCTGTAGGTATTCCTGATGTCCCTGACTCAGCAGAATTCCCAATTCCTGTCTCGTACATCACCACATTGAAGACAGTTGGTCAGCCAGAGAGCGATGCAGAGAGAGATCTGGAGCCTTCAGTAAATCCTGCAGCCGGTAAGATCACTCACAGTAAACAGCACAGGGAGGAGTTAGTGGACTTTAATTCAGACCCTGAGGGCATGATGTCGGAACAATGCTGGGCAAGGAACATGAGAAAATTCTCAGGTTTCATTATCACCATCTTGTCTGTAAATTAATCTATTCCACAGAACCCTCCCTATGTCTGTCAGTTTCTCCATTGTCTGTTTCATTGATACCACTTCCCCGCTCTCTATCTGCCCCTACAATCCTGCCTATCCCTGTAAGCTCCTCCTACCACGACAACTCTCCAAGTTTCTGCCTTTGCCTTTAATCCCTGGTTCTGTCACATCTCTCCTTAACTGAAGAAAAACAACTCTTCAGTTCCTTAAGCCATCCTGGTCAGTGTAGTCCTTTCCAGACCTGAAAAACCTCCCTGTCTTTGTGACTTTTTTGAACTCCTACTATCTTCATGATCTCTGTAACCTTCCCGTCACGACAACAAAAAAGCTCTGTACCTCAGTAACCTCCTCCAGCTGTTAGACTCCTCCTTGTCTCTGGGCACAAAGCAGAGTGATCCTGCTTCTCTCATAAATTAGTTTCTGCATTTCTAATGATGACTATGAACTCTTCCTGTTTCTGAAATGCAGTCAGTCTCTGTAAACTCTGCTGGTCCCGATTGATGTAATTTCCTTCGATAACTACAAACCTTTCTACCTTTAATCTCCTCCAGACGCGCCCACACAGTTTATTTCTATAACCGCCATGAATGATGGAGTCATAGAGGTGTACAGCACGGAAACAGACCCTTCGGTCCAACCTGTCAATGCCGACCAGATATCCCAACCCAATCTAGTCCCACCTGCCAGCACCCGGCCCATATCCCTCCACACCCTTCCCATTCCTATACCCATCCAAATGCCTCTTAAATATTGCAGTTGTACCATCCTCCACCACATCCTCTGGCAGCTCGTTCCATACATGTACCACCCTCTGCTTGAAAAAGTTGTCCCTTTTATCTTTCCCCTCTCACCCTAAACCTATGCCCTCTATTCTGGACTCCCCGACCCCAGGGAAAAGTCTTTGTCTGTTTATCCTATCCATGTCCCTCATAATTTTGAAACCTCTGTAAGGTCACCCCTCAGCCTCCGACGCCACAGCCCCAGCCTGTTCAGCCTCTCCCTGTAGCTCAAATCCTCCAACCTTGGCAACATTCTTGTAAATCTTTTCTGAACCCTTTCAAGTGTCACAAAATTTTTCTGATAGGAAGGAAACCAGAATTGCACAAAATATTCCAACAGTGGCCTAATCAATGTGCTGTACAGCCGCAACATGACCTCCCAACTCCTGGACTCAATACTCTGACCAATAAAGGAATGCATACCAAACGCCGCCTTCACTCTTATCTATCTGCGATTCCACTTCCAAGGAGCTATGAATCTGCACTCCAAGGTCTCTTTGTTCAACAACACTCCCTAGGACCTTACCATTACGTGTATAAGTCCTGCAAAGATTTGCTTTTCGAAAATGCAGTACCTCGCATTTATCTGAATTAAACTCCATCTGCCAGTTAGCCCATTGACCCGTCTGGTCCAGATCCTGTTGTAACCCTCTTCGCTGTCCACTACACCTCCAATTTTGGTGTCATCTGAAAACTGTACCTCTTATGCTCTCATCCAAATCATTTATATAAATGGCAAAAAGTAGAGGGCCCAGCACTGATCCTTGTGGCACTCCACTGGTCACAGGCCTCCAGTCTGAAAAACAACCCTCCACCACCACTCTCTGTCTTTTACTTTTGAGCCAGTTCTGTATCCAAATGGCTAGTTCTCCCTGTATTCCATGAGTTCTAACCTTGCTAATCAGTCTCCCATGGGGAACCTTGTCGAATGCCTTACTGAAGTCCATATAGATCATATCTATCACTCTGCCCTCATCAATCTTCTTTGCTACTTCTTCAAAAAACTCACTCGAGTGTGTGGGACATGATTTCCCACGCACAAAGCCATGTTGACTATCCATAATCAGTCCTTGCCTTTCCAACTACATGTACATCTTGTCCCTCAGGATTCCCTCCAACAACCTGCCCACCACTGAGTTCAGGCTCACCGGTCTATAGTTCCCTGGCTTTTCTTTACCACCATTCTTAAACAGTGGCACCACGTTAGCCAACCTCCAGTCTTCCGTCACCTCACCTGTGATTATTGATGATACAAATATCTCAGCAAGAGGCCCAGCAATCACTTCTCTAGCTTCCCACAGAGTTCTCGGGTACACCTGATCAGGTCCTAGGGGGTTATCCACCTTTAACCGTTCCAAGACATCCAGCACTTCTTCCTCTGTATCTGAACATCTTGCAAGATGTCACCATCGATTTCCCTACAGTCTATATCTTTCATATCCTTTTCCACAGTAAATACTGATGCAAAATATTAATTTAGTGTCTCTCCCATTTTCTGTGGCTCCACTCAAAGGCCGCCTTGCTGACCTTTCAGGGGCCCTATTCTCTCCCTAGTTACCCTTTGTCCTTAATATATTTGTAAAAACCCTTTGGATTCTCTTTAATTCTATTTGCCAGAGCTGTCTCATGTCCCCTTTCTGCCCTCCTGATTTACCTCTTTAGTATACTCCAACTTCCTTTATACTCTAAGGACTCACTCGATCTATCCTGTCTATACCCGACATGTGCTTCCTTCTTTTTCTGAACCAAACCCTCAATTTCTTTAGTCATCCAGAATTCGCTATACCTACCAGCATTCCCTTTCACCCTGACAGGAATATGCTTTCTCTGGATTCTCATTATCTCACTTCTGAAGGCTTCCCATTTTCCATCCGTCCCTTTACCTGCGAACATCTGCCTCCAATCAGCTTTCAAAAGTTCTTGCCTAATACGTCAAAATGGGCCTTTATCCAATTTAGAACTTCAACTTTTAGATCTGGTCTATCCTTTTCCATCACTATTTTAAAATGAATAGAATTATGGTCGCTGGTCCCAAAGTGCTCCCCCACTGACCCCTCACTCACCTGCCCTGCCTTATTTCCTCAGTTTAGGTCAAGTTTTGCACCTTCTCTAGTTGATACACCCACATACTGAATCAGAAAATTGTCTTGTACACACTTAACAAATTCCTCTCCATCTAAACCTTTACACTGTGGCAGTCCCAGTCAATGTTTGGAAAGTTAAAATCCCCTACCATATCTACCCTATTATTCTTACAGATAACTGAGATCTCCTTACAAGTTTGTTTGGCAATTTCCCTTTGACTACTGTGGGGTCTATAATACAATCCTAATAAGGTGATCATCCCTTTCTTATTTCTCAGTTCCACCAAATAACTTCCCTGATGTATTTCTGGGAATATCCTCCCTCAGCACAGCTGTAATGCTATCCCTTATCAAAAATGTCACTCCCCCTCCTCTCTTGCCTCCCTTTCTATCCTTCCTGTAGCATTTGTATCCGGGAACATTAAGCTGCCAGTCCTGCCCATCCCTGAGCCATGTTTCTGTAATTGCTATGAGATCCCAGTCCCATGTTCCTAAACATGCCCTGAGTTAATCTGCCTTCCCTGTTAGGCCCCTTGCATTGAAATAAATGCAGTTTAATTTATTAGTCCTACCTTGTCCCTGCCTGCCCTGACTGTTTGACTCACTTCTGTTCTCAGCTGGACCCGTCTCAGATCGAGCTCCCAAAATCCTCCCTGTGATTGTTACCACGTCCCATCGCCGCATTCCTCCAAATCCCTGTAAAGTCCTTCCATTCCTAAAACCCACCCTGTATCTGTCACCTGTCCCAGCTTCCACAACCCTCCCTATCTCTGTACGACACCACCACCCCCCATACCCCCGTCCCAGTTACTACAGCCCACTGTATCACTAAATGCCAGTAGTCACTATAATATCAGAGTAAGGTGTGAAAGCAGGAATACTGTACTGGGTTAAATGATCAGTCGTGATCATATTGAATGGTGGGACCGACTCTGTGGTCAAATGGCCAATACCTGCTCTTCTTTCCTGTGCTTCTCTATAAACTTACTATCCATATAACCTCCTTCAGTCCCCACAGCCCTCCCTCTCTCCATAAACTCCTTCAGTCCCCACGACTCTTCCTATCCATGTAACCTGAATCATTCCCCACAAACCTCCCTAACTCCATAACCTCCAAAAGGCCCCACGACCCTCCCTATCTCCATAATCTCATCCTGACCCAATGACCCTCCCGTTCAGAGTAACCTCCTTCAATCCCCATGATCCTCTTGATCTGTACAACCTCCTTTAGGCCCAACAGCCCTGCAGATCTCTTTGGCCCCTTTCAGGCCCCACATCACTCCCTATCTCCATAATGTTCTTCAGTCACTACTGCACTCTCTGTGTCCATAATCTCATACAGTCCGCACATCACTCCCTATCTCCATAATGTTCTTCAGTCACCACTGCACTCTCTGTGTCCATAATCTCATACAGTCCCTACATCACTCCCTATCTCCATAATGTCCTTCAGTCCCCACGACCCTGCTTATTTCCAAAACATCTATTACCTGTTGAAACTGTAAGCTACCTTTTTCAGATAAACATGAACTCCCATAACCCTTTCTGCTGCCAGTCTGAAACCAAACAGTGTTAGCCTATAGTAGGTCAGGAGCTGAAATATGTTTGAAAGGATATGTCAATGAACAACAACTGGACCCTTAGAAACACTTTTAATAAAAAAGAGGATGTGTTTTTGAGCCTGTTGGATTTTATTTTTATTGTTGTGAATATAAATGGCAGAGTAGATACGGGTGTAGGAGTGGTTGGACTGAAGATACGATTTATTTGAATTTTCAGAAAACTTTATACAAGTTTCAATAAGGGCTAAAGAGTAATTTGGTAAAGAATAGGGCACCTTAACTGTCCGGAGGTGGGTGAGATATTAGACAAAATAGTGTTGTCAGAATTTACTGTGGAGAAAGACATGGAAGCTCAGGAAGTTGGGGAAATAAATAGTGATGTCTTGGAAAGAATCCTCAACAAAGGAAAAAAAAGTGTTGGAATCTGAAAACAAATAAAGGTAGATCAATCCTCAGTCGCTTATTAGGTCGATCCTAGAATATTTTGGGAATCTGGGGAAGAGATTGCAGTGTTCCTAACATATATTTATTTTATCAATACACACAATGAGCTACCGGAAGACTGGAGGGTGGCTAATGCTGTTCCATCACTTAAGGTCTGCAGTGAGTAGCCAGGAAATCACAGCCCAGTGAGCCCAGTGCTAGGTAAGTTGTTGGAGGAGATTCTGAGAGAAAGGAGTTACATATATTTGGAAAGGCAAGGGCTGATTAGAGATAGTCAGCATGGCTTTGTGAGTGGGAAACCGTGTTTCACAAACTGGATTGACTCTTCGAGGAGTTGACCAAGCGATAAATGAAGGCAGCGCAGTCAGCGTTGTCTACAGCAAAGCATTTGACATGGTTCCAGGGGATGGAGAACATCTAGTCAAGAGGAAGAAGGAAGCTAATTTAAGCTTGAGGAACCAAGGATCAGAAGCAGGGCTCTAGAGAGTTACATGGGCCAGCACGGTGGCTCAGTGGTTAGCACTGCTGCCTCACAGCACCAGGGACACGATTTCAATTCCAGCCCCATGCGACTGTCTGCGTGGAGTTTGCACATTCTCTCCATGTCTGTGTGAGTTTCCGACGGGTGCTCCGGTTTCCCCCCACAGCCCAAAGATGTGCAGGTTAGGTGAATCAGCCATGCGTTGTTCAAGAAAGGGAATAGAGATAATCCTGGGAATCACAGACCTGTCAGTCTTCTGTCTGTGATGTGCAGATTATTGGAGAGGACTCTGGGAGACAGGATTTATGATTCCTTGGAAAACCATAGTTTGATTAGAGGAAGTCATCATGACTTTGTAAGGGACAGGTCATGCCTCACAAATCTTATTGAATCCTTTGAGAATGTGACAAAACACATTTATGGCTCATTGAGAAAGTACAGAGCGTGGGAGACAGGGAAACCTGCCTGTCTGGATACAGAAATCCTGGTCCTTAGAAGACAGAGGGCGATGACAGATGGAAATCATTCAGCCTGGAGCTCAGTGACCAGTGGTTTTCTGCAGGGAGAGGTCAAAAAATCTCTGCTCTTAGTGATTTTATGAATGACTTGGATGTGTGAGTGGAAGAGTGGGTAAGTAGGTTTGCCAATGACATGAAGGTGGGTGGAGTGGTGAATAGTGTGGATGTCTGCTGGAGGTTGCAATGGGACATTGACAGGATGTAGAGCTGGCCAGAGAAGTGGCAGATGAAGTCAAATCTGGAAAAGTGTGAAGTGATGTATTCTGGAAGGTGAGACTTGAATGCAGAATACAGGGGTAAAGGCAGAATACTGAATAGTGGGGAGGAACAGATGGATCTTGGATTTCATGACCAGAGATCCATCAAATTTGCCACCAAACTTATAGTGTTGTTAAGAAAGAATATGTTGTATTGGCTTTCATTAGCTGGGGGATTGAGTTTTTAAGGCATGAGGTTATGCTGCAGCTCTGTACAGTCCTGTTTCGATCCCAATTAGAATATTGTGTTCAGTTTTGATCCCTTCATTATCGGAAGGATGTGGAAGCTTTATAGAGGGTAAAGAGGAGATTTACCAGGATGCTACCTGGACTGGAGGGCATGTCTTATGAAGAAAGGTTGAGGGAGCTAAGGCTTTTCTCATTGGAGTGAAGAAGAGTGTGGTGTGATTTGGTAGAGGTGAACAAGATGGTGTGAGGCAAAGAAAGAGTGAACAGTGATAGACCTCTTTATCCCATTGCATACATGGTACAAGGGGGCATAATTGTAAGGTGATTGGAGGATGGGTAAGGGGAGATCTCAGATGTAGGTTCTTTACACAGAGAGTGGTGGGTGGGTGGAACGGGACACTTTAACAGACTCTTGGATCGGCAAAATGAAGGGTATGTAAGTTAGTTTGATCTTCCAGTCAGGTAAAAGATGGGCATGGCATCATGGCCGAAGCGTCTTGTGCTGTACTGTTCTGTGTTCTACGTTCTGTATGGTAAACTGGGTAATAAGCTCAGATCAATGTAAAAGGATATGGTATTCAGGAGGAGCGAGTCAACTGGATACAAAATTGGGCTTGATGGTAGGAGACAGAGGGTGATGGGAGACATGTTGCCTTTCTGACTGGAGACATGTGACCAGCGGTGGAGTGGGTCCCCTGTTGTTTGTCATTTGGATAAATGGTTCGGATGGGAATATTGGTTTTGTGGGAAGTAACTTTTTTGAGTGACACTGAAATTGTTGGTAAAGTGGACAGTGAAGAAAGTTATCTGTGATACAACAGTTCAAATAGTACACTGGGATAGTGGGCTGAAGAATAGCAGATGGAGTTTAATTAGATAAAGGTGAGGTGTTCCATTTTGGTGAAACAAACCAGGGTGGGTTTGTACAGTTAATGTTCGGGCCCTGGGTAGTGTTGTCAGTCAGAGACCCAGGGATGCAGGTCGACAGTTCTTTGTAAGTGGTGTCACAGGTAGACAGGTTGGTGAAGCAGGCGTTTGGGGTGGTTACCTTCTTTGGGTAGAGCATTGAGAGTAGAAGTTGGGATGTCATGTTGTGGCTGTACAGGACATTGGTGAGGCCACCGTAAAAACATTGTTGACCAGTAGAAAGTACTCATCTGGTTCACTTACGTCCTTTAGAGAAGGACATCTGACATTCTAACCTGGTCTGGCCTGCACGTGACACCAGACCCACAGCAATATGGCTGACTCTGTGCTATACTCTGGGTAATTAGCAGTGGGGCAAAAAATGTTGGTCCCACAGTGACATCCTTGTCCCATGAATGAATAAATAAAAATACATATATCCCTCCCTACCTCTGTAAACACCTCCAGCTACAGCAATATGTACTGACTTTGTAACACTGTTCAGACCCTGACCCCTCTCTGTAACACTCTCACCTCCTCCAGCACCTTCAGCTCTCCCAGTTCCTTTTGTGACATAAAACCTTGACAATTATTCCCTCTTCCATCTGACCTCCTCCTGCGAGCAGACTCTTTGCAATCCCTTTAAAACTTACTTGTAAAACTTTCTCTCACTTCAGGATTTTAAGTACTTTTTGGTGATCCTCTAAGCCCGATAATCTGATATGATCCTTTTTACTTGAGTGAGGGACCGATGGGGATTTCTTGGTGAGGATTTGTCTGTTTCAATGGAATGTCCTTTTGTTGAGTATTTTACACTGCTCCTTCAAATGTTTTCCACTGTTCATTGACAGACACATATTTCAGTCTGTTTAGCCTGTTTGTCTTGGTCAGTTCTCCTCTCAAACTCATGTTATTGGTTATTTTTGTTTCTAGTTGTAGCTTGTCCTTTCTGTGATTCACTTTAAAACTTTATATTTCTTTAAACTGCACTTTATCACAATTTCACAGAGGATCTCTCCAGGTGTCATTACTCATTCACGAAGTTTCATCACACAACGGTCGCTCTGAGATAGTTACGTCCCTTGCCAGTTGCACAATTTGTTAATCAAAGAAACACTGAAAACTAATTCTCTGAACTCCTCTTCCAATATCACTCTTGCCAGTGTGACTGTCCCACATTTTTAATATTGATGTTTCCCAAAATTATCACAATGTGTTTGTTAAAAAATTCCAATGAGTTCCTGTGTAATGCAGTGATGAGCAACGGAATGCTGTTTGGTGGCTAAAACTATCCTGCTGCTTGTGTCCTTGGCAAGTAGTAGCCAGAATTTGCATTCAGACTGATTCTACTTCATGATCTGAGACCAAATGCTTTCTCTGTGATGCCTTTGTTATCCATTATTGTTAGTGTTTCCCATTTTGCCTGAGTTTCCGCAAGGTTGTGATCCATTGAATATTTATGTCCACCTTTTGTTCACCCTGTAACAATGTCTCTCTGTTATCTAAACCTCTTTTATCTCAGTGTCACAAATCCATCTACCTTATTGATAAGACGTCGTCCATTGAAAAAAAAACATAATTTACTCTCCCACAATTTCCTGTCACAAACCTATTCACTGAAGTACAGTTTTAGTTAATCGCTGTCCCATCGTGTTCCTTTTTAATTACCTTCAGTCACATCCCCATACTGTTCCGATGCTTCACCTTTTCTCTTTGAATTTGTAAAGCTCCTTTCACCTGGACCCTGTCCCTGCATCCTCTCTGTCAGTTTAAAGCCCTGTCCATAAACCTACTGTCATGATTGGCCAGGACACTGGTCCCATCACGGTTCCAGTGGGACCATCCTGTTGGATTTTTTTATAAATCAGGTAGGGGATGTGGGTGTCTCTGGCTGACTAGCCTTTATTGCCTATCCCTAGCTGCCCGTGAGCTGAGTAGCTTGCTTGGCCATTTCAGAGGACCATTGAGAGGCAAACACTTTGCTGTGGGTATGTCATGCAGACCACGTGAGGATGATCAGATCTCGTTGTTGAAAGGGCAAGTGGGTGGCACGGTGGCTCAGTGATTAGCACTCCTGCCTCACAG
Organism: Chiloscyllium punctatum; assembly: GCF_047496795.1. Classification (NCBI taxonomy): domain Eukaryota; kingdom Metazoa; phylum Chordata; class Chondrichthyes; order Orectolobiformes; family Hemiscylliidae; genus Chiloscyllium; species Chiloscyllium punctatum. The sequence continues at coordinate 57,333,048 of NC_092771.1, forward strand.
CACCAGGGTCCCAGGTTCGATTCCAGCCGCGGGTGACTGTGTGGAGTTTGCACATTCTCCACGTGTCAACGTGAATTGCCTCTGGATGCTCCGGTTTCCTCTCACAGTCCAAGGACGCGCAGGTCAGGCGAATTGGCCATGCTAAATTGCCCATAGTGTTAGGTCGAGGGAGATGGGTCTGAGTGGGCTACTCTTGTGTCGAAAGGCCTGTTTCCACACTGTAGGGAATCTAATCGAAGGGATTGTGATTTTTGTACATCAGCAATGGTTTCATATTTGTTTATCGGTTGTTCATTGCTATTTTTAAAATTATTGATTTTAAATTCCACCATATGTTATGGTGGGATTCAAACCTGCCTCTCCTGAACATTAGCTGAGGTTTTGGACAAATATCCTAACAATAATGTTATTACACCATCACTTCACCTACTCACTGGTTGCTAATCCCTGAGCACTGATACATGAAGCTAAACCCATTCTTCTAACATGACTGTGTGATCCTGAAGTCTTCCAGCAATCCAGTGATATCACTTAGTCTCTCTCCATGTGGTATCCCTCACTGTGTGGGTCTAATTGCTGCCTCTGTCAGCGTCTCTCACTCTTGCAGCTACTCTAGATCCTGAGCTAACAGAATTCTCCACTCCAGAGAGACGCAACAGCACCGGCCTGGGATGGAGTTTGGGATTTTCCAGATATCTGTTTGGGCTCATTTCCATTCTCCTTGTGTAACCCTCACTGCATCAGTCTAATTTCCCATTCTGTCTATCTCTCTGTCTCCTGTAGGTACTCAAGAAGTTACTGACTCAATAGACTTCCCAACTGCTGTGTGTCTCATCCATCACCTCATTGAAGATGGTTGGTCAGCCAGAGAGACAAAGGGAAGGGAGATCTGGAGCCTTCAATAAATCCTGCAGTGAGGTAAGATCACTCATAGTGCACAGAGCAGAGAGCAATGAGAGGGCTCCAAACATCACTTACAAGACATGACATAGATACAGTGCTGGAGGGGGAGCACAGTACAGTACAGTTACACCCCATGCTCAATCACCACGTCTACTTTAACTTATGTTGCACTGAGACAGCATCGGGAGTTCATAGTTATCAATTCAGTCCTGTTTTGTCTTAGTGAGCATCAGTACAACAGACGGGAGAGTAGGTCTCCGACGAGAGTTTGTGAATGCTGCCTGGGATATTTCTGTTCTGCGTTCTCCCTCCAACACATATCGCTAATGTGAGTAACCTTGGGAAGCTATAAAATAGGTGGTGCAGTAGTACGTTTTGTCCATCGAGTTTGCTACCAATTCAATATAATGATGGTTGGCCCTTCATTTCCACATTGTACTCCTGCTCTCCCACCATCCCTTTACTGTCTCTAAATGCTTATTTATAATCAGTGTCTCGGATTCCAGGTGCGAGCGAATTCCCCAGGTTCCCCAGTCCGCGAGAGCAGACATTTATTATCATCTCAATACTGTGGCCCCTTGTTTGAGAAGTCCCAGCCAGGGGAATTATCATCCCTGCTTCCAATCTGTCTCACCCTGTCAGAGTTTTGTATATTTCACTGAGATCTCCACTCATTTTCGTGAACCCCATGGAATACCCCAAACTCTGCTCCCACAACAAGCCCGTCATCCCAGAGATCAGTCTGGTCATCCTTCACTGCTCTTCATCAATGTCAGGTTTGTCCTTTATTAGGTAAGGAGACCAAAACTCCCCACAATACTGCACAATGTTCAAGATGATATCTCACCAAGGCCCTGTACAGCTGCAGTAAGACACCTTTTCTCCTGGACTCACATCCCCCTGAAATGAAGGTCCACACACCATTTATCTTCCTCACTGCTTTCTGTTTCTACAATATTCCTTTCAACGACTGGTGTACAGGGAGATGCAGATCCTTTTCAGTGTTGCAGCTCCCCACTTGGTGGGTCTGTGTACACTGGGCAGCGTGCCATTGCCATGCCCAGTATTTTCTTCTGGTTGCAAAACTCACTGCGCTGCATGGGCCTCAGAGGTTTATGCAGAAGGAAACAACAAACAGGAGCATATGTACCTTTGTAGATCAACATGTTTCTTCCAATCCTTTCCAAATGGTAAGCTGCCAATTTATCGTTTCCACCAAACGGCACACCGTCACCTCTATCCACATTGTTCTCCATCTGTCACGTATTTACCCATTCAATCCAATTGTCTTAGTCTTCTCGTTGCTTTTTTACATCCTCCTCACCCATTCACAATCCCACACCCGTTAGTGCTGTCAGCAGGCTGGGATATATTGTATCTGATTCCAGCAACCAAATGTTTAAAGGGCATTGTGAACAGCTGGGCCCCAAGCACTGATCCCTGCGACACCTCAGCAAACTTCCTCTGTTAATTTCTATTTATTTATTTCGTGAATCTTGGAGTCACTGGCTGGGCCAGCATTTATTGCCCGTCCCTAGTTGCCCTTGAGAAGGTGGTGGTGAGCTGCCTTGTTGAACGCTGCAGTCTACCTGTGGTGGTTGACCTCCAATGCCATTAGGGAGGGAATCCCAGGATTCTGACCCAGTGACAGTGAAGGAGCGCTGATATATTTCCAAGTCAGGATGGTGAATGGCTTGGAGGGAACCTGAAGATGATGGTATTCCCGTACATCTGCAGCCCTTGTCCTTCTAGATAGACATGGGAGTTATGAAGATGGTCTCTGAGGATCTTTGGTGAATCGTTTCATTGCAGCCTGTAGATAGTAAAACACTGCTGCTGCTGCTGAGCGTTGATGGTGGAGCATTGTGGATGAAGGGACAGTCAAACTGGCTGCTTTGTCCTGGATGGTATAAAGCTTCTTGAGTGTTGTTGGAACTGCACTCATCCAGACAAACTGGGAGCCTCCTATTACACTTCTGACCTATGCATTGTAGACAATGGAAAGACTTTTGGAAGTCAGGATGTGAGTTACTCACCGCAGTATACCTAGGTTCGGACCTGTTCTTATAGTTATTGTGTTCATGTGGCGAGACCAGTGAGTTTCTGAGCAATGATTACCCACCAGGAATCTGATACTGGGGGATTCAGTCATAGTAACACCATTGAATGCCAAGGGGCAGGTTAGATTGTATTTTAGTGGTGATGGTCACGGTCTGGCATTCGTGTGGGCTGAATATTACTTGCCACTTGTCAGCCTGGCTACTCTCCAGATCTTGTCGCGTTTGAACATGGACTGCTTCAGTATCTGAGGAGCCACAAATGTTGCAGAACATTGTACAATTATTAGTGACCATCCCCACTTCTGACCTTAAAATGGAAGGAAGGTCATTGATGAAGCAGCCCTGAAGAAGTTTTTGGTCACTGCTCGAGGGACTCCTACAGATTTGGAGCTGAGTTGACTGACCTCCATCAACCATGGCCATCTTCCTGCGTGTCAGGTATGATTCTAACTAGCAGGGTGTTTGCCCCTGATACCCATTGATTCCAGTGTTGCTAAGGCCCCTTGATACCATACTTGGTCGAATGCAGCCTTGATTTAAAGGGCTGTAACTCTCACCCTACCTCTGGAATTCAGCTCTTTTGTCCATATTTGAACCACGGTAATGAGGTCAGGAGCTGAGTGGCCCTGCTAGAGCCCAAACTGGGCGTCATTGATCAGGTTATTGCCGAGGAGACGCTGCTTAAAAGCACTGAGACCTTCCACCACTTTACTGATGATCGAGAGTAGACTGATGGGGTGGTATTTGGCCGGATTGGATTTGTTCTCCGTTTTATATACAGGAGATACTTGGGGTAACTTTCCACATAATCAGGAAAATCCATTGTTGTAACTGTATTGAAACAGTTTGGCTAGGGGAGTGGCAAGTTATGGAGCACAGTTTTTCAGTACTATTGCCAGAATGTTGTCAGGTTATGGACCCTATGGAGTATCCAGTATCTCCAACCGTTTCTGGATATCCCATGGACTGAATCAAATTGGTTGATGACTGGTAACTGAATTGCTGACGACCACTGGAGGAGGCTGAAATGGATCATCCACTCAGCATTTCTGACTGAAGATTGTTTGCGAATGCATCAGCCTTATCTTATATATTGAAGTGCTGGGCTCTTCCATCATGGAGGCAGGGGTTATTTGTGGAATCTCTTCCTCCAGTGAATTGTTTAATTGTCCCCAACGTTTCTCGACAAGATGTGGAAGGACTGCAGAACTTAGATCTGAACCGTTGCTTGTGGGATCACTTAGATCTGTCTATCACTTACTGTTTATGCTGTTTGGCGCACAAGTAGTCCTGATTGGTGGCTTCACCAGGCTGACACCTCATTATCAGGTATGCCTGGTGCTGCTCCTGCCATCCTGCACACTCCACTGAACCAATGTTGATCCTCTGGATTGATGGCAATTGTTGTGAGGGGGATATGCCAGGCCATGAGGTTATGCGGGAGTACAATTCCACTGCTATTAATGACCCACAACAGCTTATGAACATCCAGATTTAAGCTGCTAGATCTGTTCCAAGTCTGCTCTATTAAGCACCGTATTAGTACCACCCAAAATGGTGGAGGTTATTCTCAATATGCAGGTGTGACTTTGTCTCCACAATGACTATGCGGTGGTCACTCTTACCGATACTGTCATGGACAGATACTTCTGCAACTGGCAGATTAGTAAGGCTATGGTCAAGTATGTATTTTCGTGTTGGTTCCTTCATCACCTGACGCCAGTTATATCCTTTAGGACCCGGCCAGCTCGATCAGTAATGCTGTAGCTGAGGTGGACATTGAAATCCCCCACCCAGAGTACATCTTGCGTATGTGCTACCCTCAGTGCTTCCTCCAAGTTTTGGTCAGCATGGAGGAGTACTGATTCATCAGTTGAGAGAGGCTGGTACATGGTAATAAGCAGGAGGTTTCCTTTCCCATGTGTAAACTCATGCCATGAGACTTCATGGGATACGGAATCAAGAGGAATTCCCTTCCAACCGTATCCCAATGTGCCGCCACTTCTGCTGTGTCCATCCTGCTGATGAGACAGGAGATATCCGGGGAAGGTGATGGGGAATCTGGGACATAGGTTGAAATGGATCATCCACTCAGCACTTCTGACTGAAGATTGTTGCGAATGAATCAGCCTTATCTAATACACTGATTTGATGGGCTCTTCCATCATGGAGGAAGTGGTTATTTGTGGAATCTCTTCCTCCAGTGAATTGTTTAATTGTCCTCAAAGTTTCTTGACTAGATGTGGAAGGACTTATACCTTACGGAATCATACCTTACAGACAATGTCAGGCTGTTGATGACGAGTCTGTTTATTTCTATTCACTGTTTCCTGCCAGCTGTCCCATTCTAGAAACATAGCCATATATTTGCCCCAATCCACTCGGATTTGATTTCGCAAACTGGGCTTGGAGCTTTACCAAAACCTTTCTCAAAATCCACGTGTTTAACATCCATTGCTTCTCTTTCATTTGTCTCCCAGTCTGTTTCTCAAACATAATTCCCATTTCATAAATCTATGTTAGTGTTGTCCATGACCATTACTTGCACCCCCAATAATTTCTCCTTAACCATTTACTTACTATGTTCTATGATGCACTTACTCTACCACTTTCCCACACCAGACTTGGTTTTCCTTGCATTGTTTGAGATTTCTGTGAAGACAGAACTGAAGTAGTGGCTTCATAGTTTTTCAATTTCCCTGTTCCACATTCTCAATTGTTTGGTTTCAGACTGTAAGGAAACTGCACTTGTTTTCTCATATTTTTCACACTGACATGATTTATCAAGTTATTACAGTTCACTCTTATAACCTTTGCGAATATAGTCTTCAGAAGTTCATCAATTCCTGCCTTAAACTGCTCAATAATTGACCTTCCACACCATACACTCACAGGGGCATAGCCTCTGTGCCAACAGATGTACAGCACGATCTATATTAGTCCCACTTTCCTACACCAGGCCCATAGCCTGGAATGTTATGACATTTCCAAGAGCTCGACCAAGTACTTTTTAATGATTGTGAGGTTACCTGTGATAATTCCCCTCTCAAGAAGTAATACCAGAACACAACACGCTCCTCAAAATGTTAGACAGCAACAGTAAGATTCCATCATCTCCCAATCCTCTAAAGCATCAATAGGAAGAGGTCATTCTGGCCTTGGAGATGACAACATCGGAACACCAGAAAGACTTCAGCCCATCGAGTTTGTACACCAGCAGGATGATGACTCCATTCAGCCAGACATGACTCTTACACAGCAATTGGAGCAGATCTCTTATAAACGTTTGCCCATTAAATAGGAATTCAAAGAAAACGCAAAGGGTTTCGAAAGGGAAGAACTTATAATAATGGTATACATTAGAGACTAAAGTGTAACAATAAATTATTGTAATTTAAGGCAAATTGTTAGAGTCCATTGTTCAGGACATTTGCAAACTCAAACCACAATTCGTCAGAGTCAACATGGTTTTTCAAAGGCTAAATCATGTTTGAATTGTTTGCTTGAGTTATTTGAAGATGTTGCAAACAATATGGATAGTGGGAATCCTGGAGATGGAACATATCTAGTCTTCCTGAAGGTATCGGATATGTCACTTCTCCAAAGAGTAAGTGGTAAGATCAGACAGCATGGGTTTAGGAGTAATGTATAAGCTTGGATGAAGGATTAACCAACAAAATGCATTCAAATGGAACAAATGTGTCATTTTCTTTTGGCAGATGCAATTTGTGGGGTGCCATTGATTTCAGTACTCATGCCTCAACCATTTGCGATCGATGGTATTACTGTACTCGGTTGATGGGATAGAAAATACGGTGCCACATTTTCAGACAACACTAACATTGGTAGGAAATTACATCGAAATGATGATGCAAGAGATTTAAAACTATATGGATGGGTTGGGTGAATGGGCCGGCGTTTGGCAAGGAAAATTAATGTGAATAAATATGGGGCTATTCAAGTTGGCCAGTATAATAGAAAGACAAATTATTATCTAAATGGAGAGAAAGTTCAAAGTGCTTAGATGCAGAGGGATCTGGGTGTCTGCTTTTATATCACAGAAAACCTGCCTGTGGGTACTGCAAGTAATGAGAAATGCAAGCATAATTTCAGTGTTTATTTATAAAAGGATAGAGTAGAAAGGTAGGGAGTGTTGGTGTAGCTATGTAAGGCGTTAGTGAGGCTGCAACTGGAGTACAGTTTGGGTGTCCTGCAGAATGAGGTATTTCCCTTGGAGGCAACTCAGAAAAGCTTCATTACATTAATTCCATGTTTGAAGTGTTTGTCTTATGAAGAGAAATCGAGCAATTTAGGCCTATACTCTCGAGTTTATAAGAATGAAAGGAGACCTCATTGAGGTCTGTAAAATGCTAAAAGTAATTGAATGTGTAGATGTGGAGGGAATTTTTTTCATGTGTCGCAATCTACAACAAGAGATTAGAGTTTTAGGGTGGAGAGATGGCAGGAAAGTGGAACAGAGGCCGCGTTGACATCAACCTCATCGAGGGGTTGGGTTCCTCACAGATGCTTTTTGTTCTTATACAACTCTTCGACTGTGTTTCCCAGGAATGGGGGAGGCCTGGATATCATACAGGAAGCAGGCACGCAGGCCAAATCATTTCGAGAGAACGTAACCAGTAAGGTCACACAGTGACCAGCGCTGGGTTCTCAACTATTTACAATCTATATCAATGATCAGGAGGATGGAACAGAAATACAGATGCTGAGTTTGGTGATGTCGCTGTGGTAAGCAAGAGATTAAATTATCAAGAGAAGGTGGCGAGTCTGCAAATAGATTCAGAGAGGTAAAGGCAATAGATAATAGTTTGGTAGGTGGAATTTAAGATGATAAAACCTGTCATTTCATTTACAGGAATAATGGAAGGCAGTATGTTACTGAAATGGAGAGGGATTACAGGACTTAATGATGCTGTGCACTGGAGGGTTCACTCAGATCCGTTCAGACATGGGAGGTTTTGCTCCATCCCTGATCGTCTGCTCCCAGGCACTCCAAGTGACCCTTTTGCTCTCCGTACATATGGAATACTTTGATGTGGTTGATTGGCGGTGGGGATGGTATTTTGAAACGTGCATCAAGGGGACAGCCTTTATTCAAGATATATTCATTTCTTTCTACATGAAGACCCGACGACGATGGGAATGACTGACTGCTTCTGAATGAAGAGGCCGTGACTGCTGCCAGGGCAGGGGGTATTAACAACATGATGTACTGTTTATGGGCACACTGTAACATTAATAGACAGAGAGAGAGAGAGCTCCTTCAGCTCCTCTACCTCTCCCCATTGACATGGATACACTGCAGATGGCATGTACACCATCGGGAATCCCACTATACTGGATACACCCGGCAGCTCCCTGCTGAGGGAGAAACAATGCTTCTCATCCATCATATATATCCTCCATCACCGAATGGTTAACATTGATGTTGAGATACTGGGAGATGATGGATATGTCACCTAGTCCTGACTGGAAAGTTCTGGATCATAGAGGCTGAATGAAACAGTGACCCTAACAGCCACTGGCAGCACCATCCTCCCCCTGGTGTGAAGCTGCAGGTCGTGTTGAAGGAGGTGATACCATTCTATGATCAGCTCCTTGTTCAGTGAGGGTCACCTCACTATCTGCTCCTGGGTCAAGTGGAGCTTGAGAAGTTGGTCCTGAAAAACCCGGGGTGGATACAGCAGATCCCTTTCCCTACACACTCTCACTCCGTGGTTTCAGAGCTTCCCCTCTCTGCAGCCTCTGCTCCATTTGTTGTTCACGTTTCAGACCCAGATGCTGTACCTACAGTCCCCATGCTCCATCCAGAGTTGGGTCGCTAAATCCTCAGGTCTCCCTGAATGTCTGAGGCAACTTACAGCACAACCTCCAGCAAAACATCCCCTGCCCTTCCACTAAATTTTCAATTACAGGAGCCAGTCATAAACCCCTCGGTACAAGTGTTGTGAACCAGACCAGATCCCCGCAAAATATTTCCAGAAGGCCGTTTAGACCCAAACATTTCCTTATTTTGAATATAGATGGGAAGTGTGCCTTACAGATATGTTCTGACTGGTCAAACCACTCGACATGAAGCAAAATATAATGTATTCTAACGCTTTAGTTAAAATACAATCAAAGAAAAGAACATTTTGTGATGGCTTATATGTTGAAACACTTACACAAACAATAGATACCGTACCTTCTTGGTTTCCACCGCTTGGCACAAAGATATATTCAAATACAGATCCTTACAGCAGTTTTCCAATCCAGGAGGAAATAACATGAACAGAGATCTCAGAGAGAAAAGCAGCTGGGGATCACGTATTAAAACTTCCACCCCTTCTGGGATCCCCAGCAGCTTCTGAATGCTGCAGCAAAAAACAAAATGAGCAACCCTGGTCTGGGAGAGTTGGCCACTGCCCTTCCATCGTTACCATTGTTTTAATGAAACCTAAAATCTCAGTTATTTACTTAAACTATTTTCAGACAGAAGTTCTGCACCTCTGCCTTTAAAACCTCTCTTTAAAAAAAAACCCAAGAGAAAATAACCTTTTTACAGTGATAGAATTCTCACAACTCCATCTTTAATACAATATTCCATCAATATACAACGGTGGATTCATTTTAGACCTCCTAATCTTCCTCTGTTAGTAGTCTGAAATGTATATACATTACATTGACTGTGAGCAAACAAATGTTCACAACTAGTTTCAATTTCAGGCATTTTATTCCTGCCAAGTCTCCACAACGTGTCAAAATGTAGGGTTTCTCGCCCTGTCACCTGTATAATTTCAAACTGAATGGCAGCAATAATAAACTCAATCGAAACAGACTGGTATTTTTCTGCCTAGACTTCTGCAAAAACTTTACCGGGTCACTATCAGTGATAAAGGTTTGTCTCATGCATGTTATTCGCAATTTATAGCTGAAATGTTGTAACCCCAACACTAAGCTCAAGGTCTCCTTCCCCATTGTGGAATAAGTCTGTTGATGTTTCCACTGGATACTCCAACCACACGTTACATAATGGAGCACTTCTCATCTCTCCAATAGTCCTTCTGAATGACATAGCTCCTCATGTCTCAGCATAAAAGAGTTACATACTTCTGTACCTCTTAATGCTGTAACCTCATTACCTGCTACTCCTGGCCTTTGCCAGTTAATCTTACTCTCACAGGTATATGTTTTAAGAAGATCTCACACATTATTCTCAACCTCTTAAAGAAACCAAACTTTGATTTCTGAACCCAATCATCATTATCAGCCATTTCAGCTTCTAAGCTTGCCATTTTAACGATCTGCTCTTCCACATGAGTTCTCACGACTGCAGGAAGTGAATTATTGAACTTCTCCAAAATAAGAATCTCTCTCAGAGTGTCATCGGTTTGCTCTGTTTTTAATACCCTTCCCCACTTTTCAAAATTACTTTGTTTGATCCTTTCAAACTCAATGTGCATTTAACCAGGGAACCTTTTTTAGATTCCTGAAACGCTGTCTGTCGGCTTCTGGCACAAGCTCATATGCACTTCAGATGGCTTTCTTCATCACCTCATACTGGCCATATGCCTCCTCCAGTAGGGATGCAAATACTGATTGGCTTTGTTTGGCTAAACTAAATCCACATGGTCACTGGTCACTGCATTTGTTTAGCCACTTTCTCAAATGAAATTCAAAAGGCTTCCCCATCTTTCTCATCAAATTTAGATAATGCCTGGATGCATTTAAACAGAACCCCATTATGCCATTGGTTACAATAGGGTTGTTCAACCTCACTATCTTCCTCATCCAGCCGACCGTCTACCTTCATCTCCCCCTTCTATGTCAACTTTCCTCTCTAATTGCTAACTTTTTAAGTTAAAACTCTCTGCTTTTCTTCTGTCCTTTTCTCTCTTTCTTCTTCATTTCCTTTTCTTTTATTTCTACTTTTCATCATAATTCAAACTGTTTCATTTCCTTCTCATGTTCAAGGTGCCTCATTTGAAATTGAATTCTCCCCATTTCCAAAGAGTCTGATGGCGGTTCCACCAAATGTAATTGCCGAGCTCTAGCTGTAATTATCTCTCATTTTCTCACAGACAAACACAGCCCAAACTCCAGCTTGTCTGTCAATTCCTACAGCTTTGCCTTCACTATATTTTGTAAAACCGCCAAATTCACTTCCTCCACACCCAGAGAACTCTTAATGACTAAAAGAATCTTATTACGCAAAACACTGTTTAAAACAACCAAATTCAACATCCACAACAAAAGACACTAACAACTACCATACACGACCTTTGAACCCAATAGTCTCCCGGTGCATAATCCCCAGTGTCTGCATGAGCTTATTCTGGATTCTCTGGTTTCCTCCCACAATCCAAAGATGTGCATGTCAGGTGTATTGGCCATGCTAAATTGTTCATAGTTTTCAGGGATGTGTGGGTTAGGTGCCTTAGTTGGGGTAAATGTGAAATAATAGGGTAGAGGAATGGGTCTGGGTAGGTTACTCCTCGGAGGGTCAGTGTGGACTTGTTGGGTCGAATGGCCTGTTTGCACACTGTAGGGATTGTAATTCTAAACCCAATGTGGTGTTACCGATTTAGGACCAGCCAAGAGTCCCTAGTTTGCTATAGACCAACCAGACTGCCTCAAACTAGTTTAAGAGGGTAGCTTGGATGCCAACCTTTATTATTTTAAAGGTAGATGTGTAATGGATCTTCCAAATGTGATGTTACTAGTCAAACCACTCACCATTAAGCAAAACACAATATACTTAAACACTCTAATGAAAATCCATTCAAAATGACGAAGAATTTTGAATAATCTAACTATTGGAAACCTTAACCGAATAATGGATACAGTACCTTCTACAGATGAACTGTTCCAATATACTAACATCCCATAAATACACCCCTTGGCAAAAAGGTACATTCAGACATACGTTCTTGCATACAGTTCTCCAATCGAGTAGGAATCAGCATCAAGTCAGGTTTCAGAGAGAGTAGCAGCTGGGGATAAGTTACGAGGCCGTTGTTACTACTATTTATTAAAAACCCTAAAAGTGTCGTAAGTCATTTACTTGAGCCGTTTTCAGCAGGCAGTTTGGCCTTTAAGATATCTTATTTTTTGAAAAAAGGAGAAAATAACTTTTTTTAAAAAAGTGACAGCATTGTCACACAATTTAGATGCCTGGTCCTTTACTCTAGGGGCTTCCTCGTGCTACTGATCGCAAGGTCACCTGAGAGAGACAAATTCAGCTACAGACCAAGTTACAAGGATGTGTCTCATAATTTCTGAAACACGCCTGTCCATGAACCATGCATGGGACATACCGGGAAGTGAACAACAGCCTGACACACACCATTTCACTGTTTCTCAGCTTCACAATGATTGCACTCGATACACTAGGGAGACAAAAGCAAAGGCCAGGGAAAGATACAGAGGGACAGAAAGATTCACATTAAAGACAGAAAGAGACAGTAAATTAACTGAAAAGATGTTGTGGAAATATGGGGAAAAAGACAGGGCAGTGGGACTAACTGGAGAAGTGAGATCTTCGACAGAAAACTTACAAGAATGACAACATTGAATAAAGGCATTGTCAGATCAGCTGAAATGGTTTGTTACATCAAATTCTGAATCTGCTTCACAGAACATCACCAGCAACATAAACTGGGACAAGATGACAGCCCAGCATGGAGAGCTATGCAGAGCAGACTAGTGTGTTGGTCAGTAAACTGCATTATCTGCCCAGCATAGAGAGCATTGCAAACTTTACTATCATATGCAAACTATACTCGCATCAGATTACTGCCAACAATGGGAAGATTTGCTGCGTGTGTGTGTTCATCAGAAACTGAGGGACAGTGCGTGTGTGTGTGTGCGCGATATGCGTGGTTGAATGTGAAACTCATTGTTTGAGAAGGAACACACATGGAGGAAATTATTTTAAATAATAACAACTAACAGGCTTTTTGTTAATCGACAGAGAGAATGAGAGAAGTTTCATGGACAGATGAGATAAAGTGTTTGAGAACGTCAAAATAAAGGCATTGCCAGACACAATAGCAATACACATCGGCATACACATGACTGACAGATGGATGGGAGTTTGGTGTGAGTTCGAATCAGATTTGCTTCGGCAGGTTTGAAGCCGGAGCGTCAGCGGCAGATTATTGGCTTCCTTAAGCCTGTATTTCATAGCTCAAGGTTCAAACAGGAGATGGAATAAGCCAGTGAGATATATTCTGGAGTGGTGAGTATTTCAAGTTTGAAATGGTCAGGGCATGGTGTCAGGAATCAGCTCATGGTCAAAGGGATCCTCCACAGTTGTGACTTGTCTGCTTCAGCTGCAGATATTGGCCAGGGATGGGAGGGAAACAGTGGAAGGAAGTGGAATTTGTAACCAGAACAGTAGAGAATGATCTCCATGCTGTTAATACTTCAATAACGAGGGCAATCATACAATAAATTGTAGTTCTCCGCTGAAACTGAGTAGGTCAACATTGAGACCCATGAGTAATAATGTCAGAGCAGAGAGGGAGACAGAGGGAGACAGGAATTGAACGCATTAATTTATGTAGTTAGGAGTGGTCTGTAGAGTGAATCTATGGATTGAGAGTTTCAACAGGAAGATAATAGGGACAAGAAGTGTAGACTATTTCAAAGAACAGTAATACAGACATAACTGGTTTATAGAAAGAAAAATATGGACAGTGACACTTACCAGGAACACCGACGATAACCAGGAAAGGATAATAAAAATGTTGAATAATGAGAAGTGTGTAATAGATCTGCAATGATAATGGCCACCAATTATTTGCAGAAAGATACCAAACATAATTAGATAAACTCCTGTCTATTGTTGGAAAATGCCAGTCTAATATTCCCAGATTATGATACATTTTTGGAACATTCCAGTCTAATATTCCCAGATTCTGATCCATTGTTGGAACATTCCAGTCTAATGTTCTCAGATTCTGATCCATTGTTGGAACATTCCAGTCTAATGTTCTCAGATTCTGATATCTCCTCCCCCTTTCTCCAAATCTGCTGATCCCTATCAGTGCTGTCGGTGATGTTCTCGCCCATGTTATCGGATAACACATTGAATGGCGCCCATTTATCATTTAAAGATGGAAATCCTCCATTGGAATAATTAGAATCCATGGAGATTGGCATTAATCACAGTCACTAAACAAACACTGGTTAACCGAGCAAAGGCTACGAGAACAGATGAATGGGCACCACACAACAATCAACAGACAGGAGTATTCCCTCCCAGTTGGGGAACACTTCAGTGGTCCAGGATATTCAACCTTGGACTTTCTGGTGACCATCCTCCAAGGTGGACTTCAGGACAGGCAGCAGCAAAAGGTGGCCGAGCAGAGGCTGACAGCGAATTTCGATACACATAGGGAGGGCCTCAACCGGGACCTTGGATTCATGTCACATTAGTGGTGACCACCATTGCACCATACACACACACACAGGCACTCCTAAACATACACATACATACGGACACGCATGTACACGCATGTACACAGACACGTACACAGACACGTACACAGACACTCACAGACACCCTTACAGACACACACACACTCCCACACTCACACGGCACTCTCTCAGAGACTCTACACTCATGCACACACATGTGCACGCTCTCTCACTGATACTCAAAACCCCCCACCCCAGACACGCACATACACTTCCACACTCACACATGCAACCCCTCACAGATTTAAGACACTCTACATCACTACACACACATATACATTCTCTCTCACACTCATAACCCCCCAACCCAGACAGACACAGACACACATATACAAATCGACAGAGACCCACATGCACACATATATTTTGTGGGATGAGTTTGCACTTGCAGAGTTGCATTGTATATTGCTCAAAAACTTCATGGATTCATGTAAAACTCTGTTATCTCACTTTTCTGAGTAGAATCAATCTAAACATCATGGCATAGACAGAGAACACAGGGGGATAAACTTGGAAATGAGAGTATTAACAGAACACTGCAGGGGTCTATATATGTTCCACTCTGTTTATGAAAGAGACAGTTATAAAATAACAGATCGGTTGCATAAAGAAAACTTGGGTGGGCAAGTTTCTAGATTCCTTATTGACCAGAGTGAGGCTACTCCTGGTTTTAAGTGTCCTGCTACCAAATCCTTTCATAACCTAAAGACAGAGCATTGAGACTGCTGCTCAGCAACAGGCTGAAGCAATTCTGTCCCTATGGACCTCTTACAGAGGGATAAGAGAAGGCCATTCAGCCCATATTAGCCTGTTGCTACTTGAAAAGATGGAAATATAGAACATTGGCACATTTTGCCAACAAGGAGAAAGTGAGGACTGCAGATGCTGGAGATCAGAGCTGAAGACTGTGTTGCTGAAAAAGCGCAGCAGGTCAGGCAGCATCCAAGGAGCAGGAGAATCGCCGTTTCGCGCTTTTCCAGCAAAACATTTTTCAGCACATTTTGCCAACAGAATCATTCAAAACGAAGAGATGTGTCACTGCAGCTGAATGAGGTGTTAGTGAGAGGGCACCTGGAGTACATTGTGTTCTTTGTGTTTCTGTAACTGAGAAGGGATGGACCTCCATCAGATACAGTTTAACGGCTGCTAGTAATCCACGGGTTGCTGTGTCATTTAATGGCTCGGGAATGTTACACAAGTACAGGAGGTGGCCATTCAGCCTTTCCAGTCTATTACACAGGGCCACGAGGAGCCCATTCAGACTCTCGAGCCTGTTACAGAAGGGCAGCAAGTGTTTCGTTAACTTTCTGTTACGCATAAATATTAGTTTTAAATTAGTTGTGGAATAGGAAAGACCTGATGTAAACATTAAAGTTCTAACTTTGAATAAGGCCAATTTTGAAAGTGTTAGGTGAGCCCTGTGAAAGGCTGATTGGAATACCCTATTCACAGGTAAAGGGATGGTTGGAAAATGCAAGGCCATCAAAACGTGGTTTCAGAGAGTCCAGAGCCAAAGTGTTCCCATTAGTGAGAGGGGCAAGGCTGGTGGGTGCAGGGAGTGCTGGATGGTTAGATATATTGATGCTCTGGTCAAGATAAGGAAGGAGGCATATGTCAGGTAAACAGAGTTGAGCTCAATTAATCCAGAGAGGTGTGTAAGGGCAGCAGGTGCACAGTCAATGTGAAAATCGGGACAGAAAAATGTGGACATGAGATAGCTTTAAAAATAGGGTTAACGAGGCATTGAAGAAATTCTACAAACCCTTTAATGGCAAGAGATTAACTAGGGAGAGAACAGGGCCCCTTAAAGATCAGTAAGACTACCTATGTGTGGAACCACACGAGATTGGAGGGATACAAAAATTTCTCCTCAGTATTTAATGAGGAGGAGGCTACAAGAGCGAGAGAATGAATAAATATATAGTGATACATTGAAAAGTGTCTATATTACAAGGAGGTGTTTGACATTTAAAAAAAAATAATGGTGAACAAATTCCTGGGACCTGATCAGTTGTATCCCAAAAGTTTGTGGGAAGCCAGGAAGGAGATTGGTCAGCATTTTGATGATGTATTTGTATCATTGATTTCCACAGGTGAGGTGTCAAAAGACTGGAGGGCTGCTAACATAGTGTCATTATTTAAGAAAGTAAGGAATAAAAAAAGGTAACCATAGATCGCTGAGCCTGACGTCAATGGTGACTAAATTGTTGGAGGAGATTTTGTGGGAAAGGATGTGTATGCATTTGAAAAGACAAGGACTAAGGAGGGCTTTGTACATTGGAGATCACGTCTCACTGACCCGGTATAAACTTTTGACGAAGTGAAGAAGATGATTGATGAAGGCAGGAGAGTGGATGTTGTCTTTATGAAATTCAGTAAGAAAACTGAAATGTTCTACATGGTCGTCTGGTTAGCAAGGTTAGACTGCCTGGGATCCAGGGAGAGCTTGCCATTTAGATCCAAAATGTTCTTGAATATTGGAGACAGTCCGTGAGAGTGGACATTTGTTAATTAAACTTGGAGACCTGTGACTAGTGGCGCTGCTCACAAAGATCAATAGTGGGTCCACTGCCTTTTGTCACTTATACAAATCATTAGCACTTGAGTATATGAAGTATGGTCAGTAAGTTAGTAGATAATAACAAATTTCGTGACCGTGAAGAATGATCTCTCAGACTATAATGGGACCTTGTTTAGGTGAGCCGAGGAATGGCAGATAGAGTATATTTTAATTTCATGTGAGGTGTTGCATTTTGGCAAGACAAATCAAGGCAAGACATGACAGAACTCCATAGAAAGTATCGAATCCCTACAGTTAGGAAACAGGCTTTTCAGCACATGGAGGCCACACCGAACCTCTAAACAGTATCCCACTGGACAAACCCCTATCCTATCCCTCTGAGCCTGCATTTCCCATGGCTAATCCACCTCCCCTACACAACCCTGGGTAGGGTGCGCAATTTAGCATGGCCAATCTACCCTTACCTGTATATACTTACACTGTCGGAGTAAAACATAGCACCCGCAGGAAACTCACGCAGACACGGGGAGAATGTAGAAACCCCACACAGCGAGTCATTCAAAGATGGAATTAAACCCAGGTCACTGCCCTGTGAGGCAGCAAAGCTAGCCTCGTGGTGCAGGTTCTCCGTTCCTTGAAAGTGCCGTCACAGGTAGACAGCGCAGTGATGAAGGCATTTGGTGATCTTTCCTTTATTGGTGCGTGCTTTGAGTCGAAGCATTTGCATGACATGTTAAATCTGTACAGGACATTGGTTTGGCCACTTTTGTAATATTGCCTTTAATTCTAGTCTCCCCGCTGTCGGAAATGCGTTGTCAAACTTGAAAGGATGCAGAAGAGATTTAAAAGAATGTTGCAGGTGTTGGAGGGTCAGAGTGACAGGGAGAGTTTGAATAGGCTGGGACTATTTTCAAGTGTTGAGGCTGAGGGGGGTCCTTAAAGGGGGTTATAAAATCATGAGGGGAATAGATAAGGTAAACAATCAATGTCTTTTCCCAGGATAGACGAGTCCAAAATTAGAAGACAAAGGTTTAAGGTGAGAGGAGAAAGATTTAAAAAGGGACATGAGGGGCAACATTTTCACACAGAGACTGCTGTGTGTATGGATTGAACAGACAAAAGAGGTGGTGGAGGCAGGTACAGTTACACCATTTAAAAGGCATTTGGATGGATACATGCATGGGAAGTGTTCAGAGGGAGATGGGCCAATTGCTGGCAAGGGGGACGAGATTAATTTAGGATATTTGGCGGTATGGATGACCAGACCGAACGATCTTTTTCCTTGCTGTACATCTCTGAGAGTCTATTGACTCTTCAGTGTATAACACGGGAACAGGAGAAGGCGATTCAGCATCTGAATTCTGCCAGTCGGCTTCTTTGCTCAATTACTGAGAGTCAATACAAAAATACATCATTCAGAATTTGATGGTGCTTTACAGAAACAGGAGAATGGCCTTTAGTCAAGAAAAGTTGCAAAGAATGTGAAGAGGCCATTCAGTCCCTCACCTCCATTCCACAGGAGCAGCAGGTGAGCACAGAGCTATTGGAGCCTGTTACTCAGGAGCAGGAGGAGGACATGTATTTTCACAAACTTGGGATCAGGAGGGAATCATTCAACTGCTTGAAACTGGGACACAGGAACAGGAGACTCAACTGTTCGAGACTGGGACACAGGAACAGGAGGCAGTCACTTAACTGCTCAAAACTGGGGCACAGGGAAATCTGGAGGCTACTGAGGCCCGAGGATCCTGTTACACAGGAAAAGGAGGAGGGGACTCACTCCCCAGCAATATGAAACACTGGGAGAGAAGGGGAGTTTGCTTGCAACAAACAGAAATATATGAATAAGTTGCATCAGTGGTCCACAAAATCCTGCCCCACCATTCACTAAGAACACGGCTGATCTGATGGTGATTCCCTCATTCCATTTTATGGAGACTGTCCTCTCTGCAGCCTCTGCTCCATTTGTTGGTCATGTTGCAGACTCAGATACTGTAACAACAGGCACCATGAATCATCCAGAGGGATGTGTCAAACTGGGTGAGTCAAGATTTGAAAAGTCCAATCACAAGAATGAAAACACAAACTAAAGGTTTCGTTCTCTCACATTCGCAATCCAACTCACCTAACCAGCCCATCCATTACATATTCAGGATGAAGCACTGTATAGATCCGGCTAATGTCTGCTGAATGCAACGCAGCTATATCCAGAGTGAAACTACATGCAGCCCACACCAATGCTTGATCTATAATCCTAGGTTAAATGTCCAGCGTGGGAGGCTGTGCAGTCCGCACTGGTTCATTCCTATATAAACTCAGGATGTTGCATTGTTCGGTAACACTGTGTTAGATCGCAGCTCAGTGTGGGGAAACTTGCAGCCAATGTTGGAACTGACAGGATGTGCAGCTCCCATCCATTTACAGCTCCATATCTCCACTGTGCCTTGACAAGGGATGCTGCGAATGTGAAAGTCACTGCGAGGAAGAGATGTCAATGGAAACAATTTAAATACCAATAGTTCTGATGAAGGTGTGTATCACTCTAGTATTTAAAGATGAAATAACTGAGATAATATCCAATGAGATTTTGTAAATGATGCAAACAAGTAAGAGGGGGATGGTGATGTTATAGTAGTTGTACTATATGCCTTCAAATAATCAATGGGAATTAGAAGAACAAATATGCAGGGAGACTGGCGAGACTTGCAGGAGCAATAGGGTTGTCATAATAGGTGATTTTAATTATCGTAACACAGATGGGGACTTCTAGAGGGTTAAGAACTTAAATGGAACTTAATTTGTTAAGTGTGTTCAGGAAAGTTTCCACAAGCAATTTTTAGAGTATCCTACTCGGGAAGGGAGAAACTCGACCTACTGTTGGGAAATAGGGATGGAGAGGTGACGGAGGTAAAGTGGGGGAGCATATTGGGAAAAGTGACCAGAGCTGTATTAATGTAAAAATAGTTATGGTAGGGACAAAATTGGTCCACAGAATCAAGTTCTAAATTGGGGCAAGGCGAATTTTGTTGGAATTACGCAGGGGATTGTAGGGCTTGGTTGGAGTAGTGTGTTTCCAGGTAAAAGGATCCAGGGAAAGTGGACGGGCTTCAAAAGTGAGGTAGCTCGAGTTCAAGGTCGATATGTTTCTGTGAGGGTGAAGGGAAAGTGAGGCTGGAAGAGAGAACCCTGGATGACAAGAGATATTGAGGCTCTGACCAGAAACAAAGGAGGCGTCGCTCAGGTAGAGGCAGCTGGGACCAAGGGAATCTCTGGAGGTACACAGGGGATACAGGAGTTTACTGAAGAAGGAAATCAGCAGGGCTAAAGTGGGGTATGAGATAGCCTTGGTTGAGCAGATTAGGGTGCATCCAAATTCAGTATAGTAAAGAAAAAGAACAACAAGAGAGAGAATACGAAGCTTTAAAATCCAAAATGGGCGTGCATGTGTAAAACCTCAAGAGATGGGTGAGGTCCTCAATTTCCCCTCTGTGTTTACCATGAAGAAAGACATGAAGAGCTGTGACCTTTGGGAGGTTAGTTGTGATATCTTGGTCCAGTCCATATCACAGTAGAGGTGCTGTTGGACATATTAGAATGTACAAAGTCAGATAAATCTCTTGATCCTGAGCAGATATAAATAAGAGCACTGCACGAGGCGAGAGAATATAGTTCAGGGGCAAGGTCCCGGAAGACTGGGCAGTAGCAAATGTTGTGCCCTTATTCAGAAGGGCTGCAAAGAAAATCCTGGGAAATATAGACCAGTAAGCTTTACATCTGTTTCGGAAACCACTTGAGAAGGTTCGGAGATATAAGATATGCATGCATTCGGAAAGACAGAGTTTGACTTGGAGCTGTCAACATAGCTGTGTGCCTGGCAGATCATGCCTGACAAGTTTTTGCGGAAGTGACCAGGAAGGTTGACGCGGGCAGGGTGGTGGACATAGTCTATATGGATTTCAGTAAGGCCTTTGATAAGGTTCCACATGGTAGGCCGCTCTGGAAGGTTAGATGACATGGACTCCATTATAAACTGGCAAATTTGTGACACAGTTGGCTTGACGATATGAAGCAAATGCCTATGGTGGAGGTATGCTTGTCAGACTGGAGACCTGTGACTAGTGGAATGCCTCAGTGGTCGGTGCTGGGCCCATTGCTGTTTGTTATCTATATCAATGTTTTGGACCAGAGTGCACAACACGACGTTTGTAAATTTGCAGATGACACTAAATTAGGAGGCGTCATTTACAGGGAGTAACATTATCAGAAATTGCAGCAGTACCCTGATCAGCTGGGGAAGTGGGCTGAGAAATAGCAAATGGAGTTTAATATAGATAAGTGCCTTGCATTTAGGAAAGTTAAATCCAGGTAGGAGATTAATGACGAATGATAGTGCCTTAAGGCGTGTACTGCAACAAAAGGACGTTGGAGATCAGGTGCACAGTTGTCTGAAATTTGTGTCACAGATACACAGGACAGTGAAGACGGCCGTTGGCACATTGGCTTCATCAGCGCATTGAGTATAGACGTTGGGACATTATGTTGCAGCTGTATAGGATGTTAGTAAGGCTGTACTGGAGTATTGTGTTCAGTTTTGTTCAGCTTGCTCTCGAAAGGATATTATTGAACAAGAAAGTACGTAGAACAAATTTCCAAAGATGTTCCCTAAGCTAAAGGCTCGAAGTTGTAGGCAGAGGTTGGACAGGTTAGAACTTATTTCTTTACAGCGTAGGAAGCTGAGAAAGTTCTTATAGACGTGTAGCTCTTCTAAAATCATGGGAGGCATGCATGTGGTGAATACTTCAAAATTCCTTCCCAAGGTTGTGGAATCGAGGACTAGAGGACATCCATTAATGTTTTGGAAAGCATAAAAAATATAAAAAGGAAACTGAGGGGCAACTTTTTTACATAGAGTGTGGTACGCATATGGACTGAGCTGTCAGTGGAAGTGATTGAGATGGGTACAATAACAACATTGAAAAGGCATTTGGACAAATACACAGATAGGAAAGGATTAGAGGGATACAGAACAAGGGCAAGGGAATGGGATGAGTCTGGATGGACATTTTGGTTACCATGGACCAGCTGGGCCAAATAGCCAGTTATACTGGCAGTCTCATGCAATATGACTGCAAATGAGTGTATTTTGGGGTGGAGACAGGGTGGTGGAGGGAGACTGAGATGAAATATCATGGAAGGATATGTTCACAGGTTCAGAATGCTGAAATGAAGACATTCCGATAGTATCATGCAACACATGTCAGTATTTCGAAGAATATGAGTGAAAGGGATATTGCTGTGAGTTCAGGCGATGGAGAGTTTTGGATGAGCATTTGTTCTGCAGCTTTGTAACTGGGAGTGAGGACAGTAGAGTCTTCGCCTCACTGGGCTGAACCTAACAAAAAACTGTCTCAGTGACATTTTCATTGGGGTTGTCTGCACGAGGCCGAGCTAGTTTCATGGTGCTATCTTACCAAACTCATCTCATTAACTACACATCCCACTCCATAGTGTCCCTCTCATACAATGCCAGCACAATGTTCCCATCCATCATGACTGGAGGTACTCACAGTCGCCCGGATGCTCCTGGATATTCCGTAATCCCTGACACTGGTGCCATCTTTAAAAGATCAATGGCACACAGTTGCGCTTTCTCAGTTTGGAGCTGCCCTGCACATTTTCCCCAAGCATGACAATGAAGGGGAAATTACACTACGGTTTGTCGACAGCAGCACAGAGGTCCTGGTGGATGCGCGAGTACAAAAGGGGACCATTCTCTTCCCAGAGGGGCCCACACTAACAGACCCACCCAGCATGGTCTGAGCTCACCACCCAGCTCAGTGCAGTTTCTGGGGTCTGAAGAAATGGCCAGCAAAATATGTAAATATATTACATATATATTTTTAAATATATCTTTTTACAATATATGTAAATGATATAGAAGATGGTATCAGCAATAACATTAGCAAATTTGCTGATGACACAAAGCTAGGTGGTAGGGTGAAATGTGATGAGGATGTTAGGCGATTACAGGGTGACCTGGACAAGTTAGGTGAGTGGGCAGATGCATGGCAGATGCAGTTTAATGTGGATAAATGTCTGGTTATCCACTTTGGTGGCAAGAACAGGAAGGCAGATTACTACCTCAATGGTATCAAATTAGGTAAAGGGGCTGTTCAGAGAGATCTGGGTGTTCTTGTCCACCAGTCAATGAAGGCAAGCATGCAGGTACAGCAGGTCGTGAAGAAGGCTAATAGCATGCTGGCCTTCATAACAAGAGGGATTGAGTATAGAAGCAAAGAGGTGCTTCTGCAGCTGTACAAGGCCCTGGTGAGACCACACCTGGAGTACTGTGTACAGTTCTGGTCTCCAAATTTGAGGAAAGACATTCTGGCTATTGAGGGAGTGCAGCGTAGGTTCACGAAGTCAATTCCTGGAATGGCAGGATTGCCTTACACGGAAAGACTGAAGCGACTGGGCTTGTATACCCTTGAGTTTAGAAGACTGAGAGGGGATCTGATTGAAACGTATAGGATTATGAAAGGACTGGACACTCTGGCAGGAGGGAACATATTTCCGTTGATGGGGGAGTGCCGAACCAGAGGACACAACTTAAAAATACGGGGTAGACAATTTAGGACAGAGATGAGGAGAAACTACTTCACCCAGAGAGTGGTGGCTGTGTGGAATGCTCTAAACCCAGAGGGCAGTGGAGGCCCAGTCTCTGGATTCTTTCAAGAAAGAATTGGATAGAGCTCTTAAAGATAGTGGAGTCAAGGGGTATGGAGATAAGGCTGGAACAGGATACTGATTAGGAATGATCAGCCATGATCATATTGAATGGCGGTGCAGGCTCGAAGGGCAGAATGGCCTACTCCTGCATCTATTGTCTATTGTCTATTGTCTATTGTCTATTGTCAAAACAGGACAAGCATCAATAAGCTTCCCCACTCTGTCAGGATAAGGGTCACCATATTTTCTCTGCTCCCTCACACTCACTCTATATCTGTTTTTGCACCGACCCCAGAACAAGGCTCATGCTCCACCACTCATACTACTGCATGCAGGACCTTCCCTCTCTTTCTCTCTTGCCTTTCTGCCCTCCACACAGTTAGAGAATATTCTGCAGAATGTCAATTATGGAATGTTCCAGGTATTGTTCCAACTTATTCCCAGTTTCAGGAAAACGGCTGTGCCCCAGTATGTAACACGTAAGAGGATGGAGGAGAGATGTACGTTTTTCAAATCACACGGAATTAAGATCCATCATGAGGCCATTCAGTACTTCAGATATGCTCCAACATTCAATACGTTTGAGGGTGTTCTTATGGTTTTCTCAGCTCCATGTTCCAGGAACTTCCAGTCATTCAACCCCCAGGGTCCTGTTACCGAGCAGAGATTCTCAGACACTTCATACCCCGGGTTTCTTCTAGCATGTATTCAGAAGGCATTTCTCATAGGGACGGACACTCCTTACAATATATTTCATCTGATTTATAAATTCATGCAACAGTCAACATGCTTTCCACAGACCAATCAAGAACATGCACTTATTTTATGGTTATCGATATCCCATCACAATTAGTCATTCTGGTTATTTCACTTGTCTCACCTTATTGTATTCAGCCAAAGACTGCTTCCAAACACTTGTCTCATTATAAAATATAATTTTGAGCAAAGAACATTTTTATCTCGAATCCACCTTTTCCCTTGTCATTAAAATTTCTCTTGCCCTTTTTTTTGACTGATTCTGTGTGCAACATTACACAGTCTCCCACTCAGTTGGCTGGATGGTTGGTTTGTGATGCAGAGGCAGGACACCAGTGCAGGTTCACTTCCCCACACTGACAGAAGTTACCATGAAGGGAATGCTTTCTCAACCTTACCCCATCACCCGTGTGGTGGCCTTCAACGTAACCAACACGAGTGGTCTCTCTAATGAGAGTTATTTGGGCCTCTAACCTATCAATGTTAGCATTTTAATTTTTTAACCAAATTTTTTATTGAAAAAGATATTTTTATTATTATATTAAACCAATAACAAAACAACTTAAATAACTGAACAAAATGACACCCATGTGCATGTATATACAAAATAAGTTAAAGTCTCTAAACGAACAGAAGAAAAACAAAAATAAACAATAAATAATAAATAAATAATACAGCTCAGCATAACAAAGTGATAGCTCTCGTTTGTCGAGAGCATGAACTGATACACATTCATACGTTCATAATTCTTAATATATGATTCATTAGACAATATCGTCATGGCTGTATGAAAGCCCTTCTTAGAGTGACAGATAAGCCTGTATCGCGGTAATCCAAAAAGGGTTGCCATATCTTCTATAAATCTGCTCTTCGCTGCACCATACTGGTGAGAATGTCCAAAGGGATATTCTCCATGACGAGATTACAACCACCCAACAGACACGGAGGTTTTTTAGACATCCAACACAACAGAATATTTTTCCTGGCACAGGACGTATGTGGGAGATACTAAAGGAGTATTGTGCATCAGTACTTACTGTGGAAAAGGATATGGAAGATATAAAATGTAGGGAAATAGATGGTGACACCTTGCAAAATGTCGATATTACAGACTCGGAAGTGCTGGATGTCTTGAAACGGGTAAAGGTGGATAAATCCCCAGGACCTGATCAGGTGTATCCTAGAACTCTGTGGGAAGCTAGAAAAGTGATTGCTGGGCCTCTTGCTGAGATATTTGTATCATCAATAGTCACAGGTGAGGTGCCAGAAGACTGGAGGTTGGTTAACGCTGTGCCATTGTATAAGAAGGATGTTAAGGACAAGCCAGGGAACTATAGAACAGTGACACTGACGTTGGTGGTGGGCACGTTGTTGGAGGGAATCCTGAGGGGCAGGATGTGCATGTATTTGGAAAGGCAAGGACGGATTAGGGATAGTCAACATGGCTTTGTGCGTGAGAAATCATGTCTCACAAACTTGATTGGCTTTTTTGAGAAAGTAACAAAGAGGATTGATGAGGGCAGAGGGGTAGATGTGATCTATACGGATTTCAGTAAGGGTTTTGATGAGGTTCCCAATGGGAGACTGAATGGCATGGTTAGATCTCATGGAATACACGGAGAACTAGCCATAATATACAGAACTGGCTCAAAGGTAGAAAGACAGAGGGTGGTGGTGGAGGGTTGTTTTTCAGACTGGAGGCCTATGACAAGTGCAGCGCCACAATGATTGGTGCTGTATTCGCTACTTTTGTTCATTGACGTAAATGATTTGGATGTGAGCATAAGAGGTACAATTAGGAAGTTTGCAGATGACTCCAAAATTGGAGGTGGAGTGGAGAGCGAAGAGGGTCACCTCAGATTGACCAAATGGCCAATGGGCTGAGAAGTGGCAGATGGAGTTTAATTCAGATAAATGCGAGGTGCTGCATTTTGGGAAAGAAAATCTTAGAAGGACTTATACACTTCATGGTAAGGTCGCAGGGAGTGTTGCAGAACAAAGAGACCTTGGAGTGCAGGTTTAAAGCTCCTTGAAAGTGGAGTTGCAGGTAGATAGGATAGTGAAGAAGACGTTTCCTGTATTGGTCAGAGTATTGAGTACAGGAGTTGGGAAGTCATGTTGTGGCTATACAGGGCATTGGTTAGGCCAGTTTTGAAATATTGCTTGCAATTCTGGTCACCTTCCTATTGGAAAAATGTTGTGAAACTTGAAAGGGTTCAGAAAAGATTTACAAGGATGTTGCCAGGGTTGGAGGATTTGTGCTATAGGGAGAGGCTGAACAGACTGGTGCTGTTTTCCCTGGAGTGTCGGACGCTGAGGGGTGAGCTTTTTGTGGTTTATAAAATTATGAGGGGCATGGACAGGGTAAATAGGTAAAGTCTTTTCCCTGGGATCGGGGAGTCAGAACGAGAGGGTATAGGTTTAGGGTGAGAGGGGAAAGATATAATAGAGAACTACAGGGCAACTATTTCATACAGAGAATGGTACGTGTATGGAATGAACTGCCAGGTGATGTCAGGGAGGCTGATACAAGTATAACATTTAAGAGGCATTTTGATGGGTAAATGAATAAGAAGGGTTTAGAGGGTTACGGGCCAGGTGCTGGCAGGTGGGACTAGATTGGTTTGGGATATGTGGTCGGCATGGACGGGTTGGACCGAAGGGACTGTTTCCATGCTGTACACATCCATGACTCTATGATTCTATGACTTATATTATTCTCTGTTTTTTGGTACACCATGCTGGTGAGAAAGTCCAAAGGGATATTCTCCATGATGAGCTTACAAAGACCCAACAGACCCGGGGAGTTTTCAGACATACAACACAACATAATATTTTTCCTAGCATAGCAAGTAAGGATATATATATATTTTCCATGTGCATCTGCGTAAGATACTCTAGGCAGACCCAGGAAAAGAGAAACCAGGTCCATCTCCAATTCGGTCCCCATGACCCACTCTACCACACCGAACACAGTGCTCCAATATATACGAAGCCTGCAGCAGGACCACATGCAATGAGTAAGAGTGCCTGTAGTCATTCTGCATTTAGGTCATGCTGAAGATAATCCCACTTTGAATTTTGAGAGAAAATCTGGTGTCAGATAGACCCTATGAAGATTTTTCAACTGCATGGAATGGTTTCTATTACAGATCAAAATCCTTTGAGCATTTTCACAAATATCCTCCCATGTCTCCGAAAAGATCTAAACCCCCAACTCTCTCGCACAGACGTCACGAAGCTGCACAGACTTGTCTGAGGGGACACTCACCAACAAATGGTAAAGGGTACTGACAGAGAGTGTACTCTTTACAATAATCACCTGCTTCTCTGTATCGGATCTATAAGTGTCTGTTAAAATTGTATTTTTTATTCAAATCTCTAATCTGGAAAAAAAATAGAAGTAGTCTCTACTAGGTAGTCCATCCTTAATAGTTATTTGATCAAACTGTATTAATGTTTCTCCTTCAAATAACACGTGGTGGCTCGGTGGTTTGCAGTGCTGACTCACCGCAACCAGGGTCACGGTTTTCGTTCCAGTCTTGGGTGACAGGTTGTGTGGAGTCAGTATATTCTTAACTGTGACTGCGTAGGTTTCCTCCCCCAGTCGCATGTTAGATGACTTGGCCATTGCTCAATCGCTCATAGTATTCCAGGATCTGTAAGTTGGGGCATTAATCAGGGTAAATATAGGATGGTAGGGGAATGGGTGTGGGTGGGTTACTCTTCAGAGGATCGAAGTGGACTTGCTGGGCCCAAGGACCTGTTTCCATACTGTAGGGATTCTACTAATTCTAAATCACCCAAACAAGGTTTCCCCTTCGCTGCCCACAGTTTAAACCTGGAATCCATTATCCCCGGTATACCAATTATAGGAGTAAGAAACATGATTTTGGTTGTATTGCCTCGATCTGACGCATTGTTCTTCAAGTTTTAACAGTATTGATAATCATTATTTTATGACAATATTCTATAAATGTTGTCATTTTATCTAAGAATAACAGACTAATAAGGGTTCACTTTGTCTGAGAGGGCTCAATGTCTAGCCATATTGATGCCGAGTCCTCAGCGGCCCAGGCACTAACGTACAATGAAAAAAAACTTAATTGATTGCTTTTAATCGGGGATATCTACTCCTCACAATCTGTGGGGCAGTTGAAATTTTGTTAGCTAGACAAAGAATCGCTTATGGTGTCAAATAAAAGAGCTAAACCAGCCATTATGTTTCCGAAATATCTGTCTGGGAAACATCATAGAAAGCATTGAAATTGGTGGAGGAAATGAGGAAGGACATTCATTTTAATAACAGCTATCCGACCTAGCCAGGATATTGGAAATGCCTCCCATCTTTGAAGGTCTTGTTTAATTTTGTCAAACAAATGGACATAGTTCATGTTAAATAAAGGATCAAAGACAAATGTAATGAATATACTGAAATAGAGAAACCACCCCCGTGACCACTTAAAAGGAAACCAGGATTTGCCCTCAGTATCAGGTATTTCCCTAAGACCTCCCATAGGCATGGCCTCCAACTTTGTAAAATTAATCTTATCGCCCGGAAAGGCAACAAGTGAATTAATGCATTGCATCACATGACCTACCGAAATTGCGGGATTTGACAAAAACATAAGACCCTTATCAGCATACAATGTAATCTTACGTGACTTCTATCCCACTTCTGAGGCAGATATGTTGGCATCCCTACGGATGGCCTCCGCCAGTGGTTCAATCACCAACGTAAACAAGAATGGTGAAAGGTGTCAACCTTGTCGGCTGCCTGGAGAAATATGAATATTACTGGTTGGCCACACCATTAGTGAGAACCACAGCCAGAGGATCGCGGTAAAGGATCCTCACCCACTTGATAAAAACTTTGTGTATACCAAACCGTTCTAATGTGCCGAAGAGATCCGGCCACTCAACCCAATCAAATGTCTTCTCTCATCTAAACAGATCAATAATCCCTGGACAGATTGTTGTTGACACTCTTGGATCATATTGAGTAAATTCTTCACATTGTAGGAAGATCTGCGGCCCTTTATAAAGCATGTTTGGTCCTCTTTGGTTACAGAAGGCAGCAAAGTTTCCACCTTAATGCACGGATCTGAGACAGGATTTTTTAACCAACATTTAAAAGTGAGATTAGCGTGTAAGAAGCACAATCTTCTAGGGTCTTCCTTTCTTCATCATCAGAGAGATATGAGCCTCTTTTAAGGATGGAGGGAGGGGTTTGTCACTGTATGAGTGACGGAACACGTTAAACATCAACCCTGACAATAGGTTTCTAAATTATATATAAAACTCACTAGGAAATCTGTCAGGAACGTGCACCTTTACATTCTGAAGCTGCTTCACACCCTCCTGCGCTGACAATGGTGCATTAAGGCACATCACCTATTTAGGGGTTACTCCTGGAAGACCCAGGTTCTTGAAAAATGACTCCATCTTAATCCATCTATCCTCAAAATGTTCAGTCTGAAATAATTCGGTGAAACATCCCAGACAGGATACATTAATCTTTTGGAATTGAAGGGAAGGATCTCAATATCTTCCCTAAATGAGGTAACGGCTTAAGAGGGGCGTTCGTTTTCCTGGCAAGATAGACTAAATACCTGCCTGGCTTATCACCATGTTCAAACAGCCTTTGTTTTGCAAAAGTAAGTTCCTTCTTCGCTGTCTGTATGAGCATGGAATTCACTGTAGACCGAAGCGTTGTCATCCTCTGCAGCTTAGCCACTGAGGGACAATCGCAGTGCGTACTTTCGGCTGCCCTCAGCTTTGCCTCAAACCAGCGTTCCTGCTCCCCCTTCTGCTACATCATAAGGAATAATTATTCCCTTGGCATAAGCCTTAGCAATTTCCCAGAGAATGGATGGGTTACTGGTTAAATCTGAATTAATGGCTAAGAAAGATCTGAGTTCATTGTAGTGGTCGGCACAGTGGCACAATGGTTCGTACTGCTGCCTCACAGCGCCAGAGACCCGAGTTCAGTTCCTGCCTCAGATAACAGTTTGTGTGTATTTTTCACATTCTCCCTGTGTCTGCTTGGGTTTCCTCCCACAATTCAAAAATGTGCAGGTTAGGTAAATTGGCTATGCTTAATTGCTTGTAGTGTTAGGTGAAGGGGTAAATATGGGGAGTGTGGAGTTTTTGAGCCCAGGTGCCTGTTTCTACACTGTAAGTAATCTAATCTAACTACTCAATTAACCAACTCGTCTTAAGAATCAAGAGGCACATTCGCTAGTGTCTCGAATCTATTATGTTGCTCTTAATCTAAATCAATAAGTATCCTGCTTCAGGGTCAGAAATGGTAATATTCCCAATTGTGCAGGATGCCACCGAATCTAAGATTGTTGCAGGAATGTGGAAGATATCAACCCTTGTGTGGCATTTATGCCGATTAAAGAAGAAAATAAAATCCCTACTTGTGATGTGGATCTGCCACCAGACATCCACCAGCTTTCGTTCTGCACACATATCCACTAATTGCTTACATTATAACGTGGGTATTGGGGCACCTTAGGACATTCTGTCCACCGTGGGGTCCATAAGACTTTTGAAAAATTCTACAATAATGTGCCACGATGCAAGATAAATGAATTTGGAAAATGCATCTACTAGGAATTTCAGAGGGTACGCTGGGAGTCGGGTTCGGGGTGGAGGGGGAGCGGGGGGGCGGGGGGGGGGTGGAGCAATAAACATTCAGAATACTATATTCTTTACTATAGTTCAAGGCTTTGGGTATTATGAGCCTCCCGTGCGTGTCAAATACAATCTAGTAGGTTAAATGGAAGATTCTTTTTATCCATTATGGCTTCTCCCCTCCTCGTAATATTAAAAGAGGAGAAATAAACCCGATCAAACCCGCCCTTCTGTAATGTCAAATGTTCATTGTCATCAAGGTGCATTTCCTGCAATCGGACAACATCCATCCTCTCTTTTTAAGACTAGAAAGTAAATTTTCCCTCTTTTCTGGCTAATGGCTCCCCTTAATGCTCCAGGTCGACCATTTAAGCACATCATTACCCAGAACACACTGTAGCAACATTTGAACTCGAGAGAGAAAGAACTCGAATTCCTGATCATTAATAACCAAAGTCTCATAAAGCTTAAAAACTACACAAACTAAGGCTACTGCAACTGCCAACTCTCAAAACTTTCAAAAACTAAGCATTTTAAGTAAGTTGCTGGGATGGAGTGGGTTAGGGAACCACTATGCCAGTGCTGTGATGCAGAGCCCAACAAAGGAGACCTTCCAGATCGCCACCATCTTGGATTTCCCCTTAACATTTTATCGTTATTATCATTTCATTTTGCATTATATTCCTGGATGTGCTGGAGTAGTGTGTTTTTCTTTACCACTGTCAGCATTTCCCCAACACTACACATTCCTGCCATTCCCCGATAATCCTTGACTCGGTTATTCTTTATGAATCTTCTGTCTGTGCCCCAAACATATTAAATATCTCTGCCTCCAATGCATTGCAGGGAAGAGAGTTCCAAATACTCTCACCATTGAGAAAACAAAAAATAACTTCAGCTGTGTGAGAGATTATTTTTGTCTCCTTGCCTGAGAAAGGATATAATTAAATTGGAAGCAGTTCGGAGATGTTTCACTTCATTTATTCCAGGGATGAGGGTCTTATATTACGAAGGCTTTAACAGGTTACTCTTGGAATGAGAGGTCATCTTATTGAAACAGACAAAACCTAGAGGAGAGTGATCAATAGATACCCACTGGGTGTTTGTATCGTCCAAACTTCTTGTCATATTTATAGATTCTCTACAGTGTGGAAGCAGGACATTCCATCAAGTCCACATTTAACCTCGGAACAGTATCCCCCCCGGACCTGGCCCCCTACTCAATCCATGTAACCCTGCATTTCCCATAACCTATCTAACCTACACATCCCTGGGCACGATGGGCAATTTAACATGGCCAATCCGCTCAAAGCTGCATATCTATGGACGATGGGAGGAAACTAGAACACTGGGAGGAAATCCACACAGACATGGGGAGAATGTTCAAATTCCACACAGAGAGTTGTCCGAGGTTGGAACTGATCGCAGCTACTTGGTGAGGAGAGGTATCAGTGCTAACCACAGATCCACAATGCGTATCCGTTAGTTCTATTTTTACTTGTGGCTAACTAAAGAAATCTGCCTGACTTCTTCCTGTCACTGAACCTGACTCAGTCTGAGAACTTTATCATCGGCCATATCACCAACCTGGTTACATTAAAAATTTGGTGTCAGCAGTGGAGGAATGGGATGATAAATGAAACAGTGACACCCTCCAACATCCTTCAGAGCAGGAATTAGGATAAATCCACAAAGTGGGATTTCAGTCAAGTAGGAATTCTCTTTCCCAGAAGTTTGGCGTGGCTGGACCTTGATATTACATCGAAGCTGCTTTGTCTGATTTTCTATGGACAGGTGAATCAGGGATAATGGTGCTTGGAAAGAAAAGTGCAGCTGGGATCACAATGAGATGAGCCATGACCTTATTTACTGGTGGAGTATTGTGAAAGGGACGAATGGCCCACTTGTGTCCCTCAGTCCTATGTTCTGATGTTCCATTCAGCCCTCAAACATGCTAAACGGGGCAGATCGAGGCCACTCCGATGGTTAGGTGCAGTTTTGGAAACGTACTCCGAAAATCCAGGCTGGACCAGGAAGGGACCACCACCCCCACCCCACCAGTCCCTGTTTCCAGGCTTCCCCTCTCTGTAACTTCTGGTCCAGATGAGGGACTTGTTGGAGACCCAGATACGCTGGGAATACAGCTCCATACCCCATCCAGGGTTAAAACAACAAATCCTCTGCTCTCGCTGAATGCAACATTGTACAACAGGATTTCCAGCAAAATAACCCGTTACTTTCCAAAAGCATGACGTGAAATTAATAAATAGGAACAGGAGTAGGTCAATCGGCCCCTCAAGCTAACCCTGTCGTTTAATAAGTACATGGCTGATCTACGCCAGGGCTCAACTCCACTCTCTTGCCGACTCCTTGTATCCCTCCACACCTCTCTGCGTTAGGGAATTCCAGGCATTCACTACCTTCGGAGAGAAGGCATTACTCTGCATCTCACATTGAAATCGATATTCCTTATTTGGTATCTATATCATCGAATTCGACACTTTGCTCAAGAATGGAAACAACTTCTCAACATTTACCTTCTCCAACCCCTTCTGTGTCTTGTAGGTTTCAGCAGTATCACTCCTCATTCATTTAAACCTCAATGAATTATCGCCTCACCATCTTAGAGATTCTCAATAACACAACCCTTTCATCCCACGAAACCGCCTAATGTACGAACCAAGTTACTTGCTGCATCATCATGCTGACTTTATGTTTCATACACAGGAAGACTCCAATGCCTTTACTGTTCCTTTTCTGGAAGTCCTCTCCATTAAGTAACAGCCTGCCTTTTGATTCTCAGTGTCATCCTCAAACTGGGAAGTGTATTGCACTCAGCTCCCTCCTTCAGGCTGTCAGCTTAGATTGTAAATAAATGATGCCATCAGACTGATATCTGTGGTACTCCAGCAGATAAACCTTTACCATAAAGATCCATTAATCCTGACTCTGATTTCTGTGTTAAACAATCATCATCCCATGTTAATACAGTATCCGACGTCCTGAAGCTTCTGTCTTATGTAAGAACTTTTGTTTTGTAATACCTTGTGGAAAATCTCTGCAAAGCCTGGTGTCCACCAGATCCCCTTTATCAAGTCCGCTTGTTACATTTACAGGCATCTCCAGAAAATCTTTGCATGATTTTACAGGGCAAAATATCATTTCCCTTTCACACAACCACACTGACTCTGCGTGAAGCTTTTCTAAATGCCCATGCTTGCCAGGTGTTCCAAACTATACTAGTCTTATCTGTTTTCATTAGGTCCATGTTCCTCTAAATGTTTCCCATTCATATGTTTGTCCAAATGA
The DNA here is from genome assembly GCF_047496795.1 of Chiloscyllium punctatum. Lineage (NCBI taxonomy): Eukaryota > Metazoa > Chordata > Chondrichthyes > Orectolobiformes > Hemiscylliidae > Chiloscyllium > Chiloscyllium punctatum. The sequence continues at coordinate 57,367,449 of NC_092771.1, forward strand.
GTTTTAAATGTTGTAGCTGTCCTTACATCTCCCACTCTTCCTCTGGAAGCTCATTCCATACCCACACCGCCCTCTGTGTAAAAAAGCTGCCCCTTAGTCCCTTTTAAATCTACTCTCTTTCACCTTAAACCTATTCCCTCTATGTTTGGATTCCCCTACCCTTTGGAAAAGACCTTGGCTATTCACTCTATCCATATCTCTCATGATTTTATTCGTTTCTATAATGTCACTCCTCAACATCCTACACTCCATCTGATGCTAACTTCAAGAACAAGCGTTTAAAGATAAGCACTGCAAAATTGAAACAATATTAAAAATGACAGGTAACCAACACTCAGCCCAAACGTCATACTGTGATTTGCTTTTCTCCATATTACAATAATGAGGCAGCATGAAACGCTTACTAGTGCCAATAAGAAGTCAAGCACCTGAATTCCTTTATCTAAAGGGGGTGATGATCACGACAGTGAAAACGTATCTGTGGCCAGATCTATGCAATACCACATAGTCAACATTCTCCCTCCTGGCCTCCGTATAACTTTGTGGTTGTGTCTTTTTTATCTTGCATTCAATAGAGAGAATCCCTTTCCCCCATTTACACCTTAAATTCTACCCGTTATACAGAATATTTTAGTTCACCGCTGTTAAAAGCCCGTTTTTCTTTTGCCACACCCTCTTTTCCCTGCCACCCATTCTCCACATCTGGCAAGTGATCAAAAGACCATTTTGCAATTGTCCTCAGTTTTGAAGAATTTTCACACTGGACTGGAACCGCTAACTCTGTTTCTCTTTCTCTGCAGATGCTGACAGACCTGCTGAGGTTCTCCAGAAATGAATAGGCGCAGAACAATTTTTCAATTAAATAAATAATCACAGATACTGGAAATAAAAATAAAAAACCTTTAAAGAAGGTTCACTGGACCTGAAAGTTTAACTCTGCATTCACTCCATTAAATTCTGTAACACGTTTGCAATTTCTTCAGCAATTTCTGTTTATGAACAATTTCCAACGACATATTGTCAAAGATGCCCAAACATCCTGTCCAACATGGAGCGTTGTACTCTGGGAACTGAACAGTAACGCATGGTGACAAGTTCCTTGACTCTGAAACTGCATAAGGCTGGCATCACTGACACTGCAGAGCTCTGATTCGTGGTCAGGGAGAAAAACAGAAGGAAACACATTCACTTCAAATACAGAAGATGGCATTACCGAAAGGAAAAGATTCAGATTAGTACTTTAAATGGATATTATTTATGCAACAAATTGGAGGTGTGACACCAAGGAAAGACTTCCAGCAGAATGAGAACATGAAAATGGAAGTATTTCCGCACCAGAAACCAGAGTAGGTCACTGAATACAGGGCTGATGGGTGAATGGGTCTCAGTTTTAACCTGGGGGTGGGGGGGGAACAGTCAGTAGAATTGAATTGTAGATATTGCAGTGACGGCAAACAGAGGGGCAGCCGGGAAGGAGAACTGTGAGTATAAATACTCACCCTTTAATCACCAACGGTCACTTGAGTGGGAGCAGCGGCCGAGGAAAAGCGAACCCGGGAGACTACAGCTCAGGTAAGACAGTTTGTTTCAAAATTACTTACCTGCAGCGGGCAGCGGAAGTGAGGTTGGAGCGCATAGCTGGGCGGGAAGGTAAGTGATTAGTATTTGAGTAGGTGTGTTCTAGACCCCAGGTTATTGACTCAGTGTTCTTGTTTTTGGAGACAAAGTGTACAGTCATGACAGCGCAGGCGGTGGAATGTTCCTCCTGCAGGATGTTTGAGGAAGGGGTGACCACCGATACTCCTGCCGACTTCGTCTGCAGTAAATGCAGTCAGATCCTGATCCTCACCGAACGAGTTAGGGAACTGGAACTGGAGCTGGATGAGCTGAGGATTATTCGAGAGGCTGAGAGGGTGATTGATAGAAGCTACAGTGACATAGTTACGCCGGAGAACAGAGGTAGCTGGGTAACAGTTAGAGGTGGGAAGGGGAAGAAGCAGGCAGTGCAGGGTTCCCCTGTGGTCGTTCCCCTAAAAAATAAGTATGCAGCTTTGGAAAATGTTGGGGGGGACAGCCTTGCAGGTGTAAGCTGCAGTGAAGGGGTCTGTGGCTCTGAGACTCAGATGGGAAAGGGGGAGAGGAGGAGAGCGCTAGTTATAGGGGACTCTTTAGTTAGAGGGACGGACAGGCGGTTCTGTGGACATGGGCGAGACTCTCGGATGGTTTGTTGCCTCCCGGGTGCTAGGGTCTGAGACGTCTCGGACCGTGTCTTCAGAATCCTTAAGGGGGAGGGTGTGCAGCCAGAAGTCGTGGCACACATTGGCACCAACGACATAGGTAGGAAGAGGGGTGGGGAGGTCATTCAAGAGCTCAAGGAGTTAGGCTGGAAGCTAAAAGCTAGGACAGACAGAGTCGTCATCTCTGGGTTGTCGCCGGTGCCACGTGACAGAGAGGCAAAGAATAGGGAGAGAGTGCAGTTGAACACGTGGCTGCAAGGATGGTGTAGGAGGGAGGGCTTCAGATATTTGGACAATTGGACTGCATTCTGGGGAAGGTGGGACCTGTATAAACAGGACGGGTTGCACCTGAACCAGAAGGGCATCAATATCCTGGGGGGTAGGTTTGCTAGCACTCTTCGGGGGGGTTTAAACTAATTTGGCAGGGGGATGGGACCCGGACTTGTAGTCCAGCAAGTAAGCTAGCTGTGTGTCAGGATGCCCAAGACTGTAGGGAGGCTGTGGAGAAGGTAGCACTAACAGGGACTACTTGCGGACACAGAGATGGGCTCAAGTGCGTATACTTCAATGCAAGGAGTATCAGAAATAAGGTGGGTGAACTTAAGGCGTGGATCGGTACCTGGGACTACGATGTTGTGGCCATCACGGAAACATGGATAGATGAGGGACAGGAATGGCTGTTGGAGGTTCCTGGTTACAGATGTTTCAGTAAGATTAGGGAGGGTGGTAAAAAAGGAGGGGGGGTGGCATTGCTAATTAGAAATGGTATAACGGCTGCAGAAAGGAAGTTTGAGGGGGATCTGCCTCTGGAGGTAGTATGGGCTGAAGTCAGAAATAGGAAAGGTGCAGTCACCTTGTTGGGAGTTTATTATAGGCCCCCCAATAGCAGCAGAGATGCGGAGAAACAGATTGGGAAACAGATTTTGGAAAGGTGCAGAAGCCACAGGGTCGTAGTCATGGGCGACTTCAACTTCCCAAATATTGATTGGAAGCTCTTTAGATCAAGTAGATTGGATGGGGCGGTGTTTGTGCAGTGTGTCCAGGAAGCTTTTCTAACGCAGTATGTAGAGTGTCCAACCAGAGGGGAGGCCATATTGGATTTGGTACTCGGTAATGAACCGGGACAAGTGGTGGGCTTGTTAGTGGGTGAACATTTTGGTGATGGTGACCACAATTCTGTGACTTTCACCTTAGTTATGGAGAGAGATAGGTGCGCACAACAAGGAAGATTTTACAATTGGGGGAAGGGAAATTACGATGCTGTAAGACAGGATTTGAGGAGCATACGTTGGGAGCATAGGCTGTCAGGGAAGGATGTGGTGGAAATGTGGAACTTTTTCAAGGAGCAGATACGACGTGTCCTTGATATGTATGTACCTATCAGGCAGGAAAGAAATGGTCGTGTGAGGGAGCCTTTGTTGACGAGGGAGGTTGAATGTCTAGTAAAGAGGAAGAAGGAGGCTTACATAAGGTTGAGGAAACAGGGTTCAGACAGAGCAGTGGAGGGATACAGGATAGCCAGAAGGGACCTGAAGAAAGGGATTAGGAGAGCTAAGAGAGGGCATGAAAAATCCTTGGCGGATAGGATCAAGGATAACCCCAAGGCATTCTATGCGTATGTGAGAAACCTGAGAATGACAAGAACGAGGGTAGGTCCGATCAAGGACAGTAGTGGGAGACTGTGTATTGAGTCGGAAGAGACAGGAGAGGTCTTGAACAAGTACTTCTCTTCAGTATTTACGAACGAGAGGGACCGTATTGTTGAAGAGGAGGGTGTGAAACGGACTGATAAGCTAGAAGAGATACCTGTTAGGAAGGAAGATGTGTTGGACATTTTGAACAACTTGAGGATAGACAAGTCCCCCGGGCCTGACCGGATATATCCTAGGATTATGTGGCAAGCAAGAGAGGAAATTTCAGTACCGTTGGCAATGATCTTCTCGTCTTCACTGGCAACGGGGGTGGTACCAGGGGACTGGAGAGTAGCGAATGTTGTGCCCCTGTTCAAAAAAGGGAATAGGGATAACCCCGGGAATTACAGGCCAGTTAGTCTTACTTCTGTGGTAGGCAAAGTAATGGAAAGGGTACTGAGGGATAGGATTTACGAGTATCTGGAAAGACACTGCTTGATTATGGACAGCCAACACGGATTTGTGAAGGGTAGGTCTTGCCTTACAAGTCTTATTGAATTCTTCGAGGAGGTGACCAAGCATGTGGATGAGGGTAGAGCAGTGGATGTCGTGTACATGGATTTTAGTAAGGCATTTGATAAGGTTCCCCATGGTAGGCTTATGCGGAAAGTCAGGAGGCATGGGATAGAGGGAAATGTGGCCAATTGGATAGAAAACTGACTAACCGGTCGAAGGCAGAGAGTGGTGGTAGATGGTAAATATTCAGCCTGGAGCCCAGTTACAAGTGGAGTTCCGCAGGGTTCAGTTCTGGGTCCTCTGCTGTTTGTAATTTTTATTAATGACTTAGATGAGGGAGACGAAGGGTGGGTCAGTAAATTTGCAGATGATACGAAGATAGGTGGAGTTGTAGATAGTGAGGAGGGCTGTTGTCGGCTGCAGAGGGACTTAGATATGATGCAGAGCTGGGCTGAGGAGTGGCAGATGGAGTTCAACCCTGCCAAGTGTGAGGTTGTCCATTTTGGAAGAACAAATAAGAATGCGGAATGAAGGGTTAATGGTAGGGTTCTTAGTCAGGTGGAGGAACAGAGGGATCTTGGGGTCTATGTACATAGATCTTTGAAGGTTGCCACTCAGGTGGATAGAGTTTGTAAGAAGGCCGATGGAGTATTATCGTTCATTAGCAGAGGGATTGAATTCAAGAGTCGTGAAGTGATGTTGCAGCTGTACAGGACTTTGGTTAGGCCACAGTTGGAGTACTGTGTGCAGTTCTGGTCGCCTCACTTTAGGAAAGATGTGGAAGCTTTGGAGAGGGTGCAGAGAAGATTTACCAGGATGTTGCCTGGAATGGAGAGTAGGTCGTACGAGGATAGGTTGAGAGTTCTCGGCCTTTTCTCGTTGGAACGGCGAAGGATGAGGGGTGACTTGATAGAGGTTTATAAGATGATCAGAGGAATAGATAGAGTAGACAGTCAGAAACGTTTCCCCCGGGTACAACACAGTGTTACAAGGGGACATAAATTTAAGGTGAAGGGTGGAAGGTACAGGGGAGATATCAGGGGTGGGTTCTTTACCCAGAGAGTGGTGGGTGCATGGAATGCGCTGCCCGTGGGAGTGGTAGAGTCAGAATAATTGGCGACCTTTAAGCGGCATTTGGATAGGTACATGGATGGGTGCTTAATCTAGGTTAGAAGTTCGGCACAACATCGTGGGCCGAAGGGCCTGTTCTGTGCTGTATTGTTCTATGTTCTATGTTCTAAAACTGGGTTATCATCTGATGCTGTAGATTTCAATGAAAATCTGTAACTTTTCCCCCAGGATAGTCCATCCATCTACCATTTCCATCAAACCGATCCATGGGTCAGTGACGAGTGTGGGTGAACATGGTTGGGTCAGAATCACGTGCACCTAAACCAGATGACAATCCATTAAAGCTACCGCACTTAACTGGTTACACTACGAACAGCAGGACTAACATCTGATACAGAGGGAGAGAGATGATCCCAAGACTAACAAATCAGATAAAAGCTCTCTCGTCCTCTCAAATCCATGCATAAAAGTCGATGGACCATTAAACAACTTACTGGAGGAGAGGACTCCACAAATATCCCCATCCTAAATATTGGAATAGCCCTGCGCATCCATGCAAAAGATACAGTATCTGCACCATCCTCAGCCAGAAGTGTTGAGTCGATTACCCACCTCACCCTCACTTTGATACCCTCAGAATCACAGATGCCCGTCTTCAACCAATTCAATTCACTGTACGTGACATGAAGCAACAGCTGGACACTATGGATACGACTAAGGCATTTGGCCCTGACACCATTCCTGCAATAGGACTGAGGACTTTTGCTACAAAACAAGCCATGTACCTGAGGAAGCTGTTTCATTCCAGCTCCAATTCTGACAACTCCCTGGCAATGTGGGTAATTATCAACTGCAGTCCTCACTTTCTCCTAATGTGGATAATTACTCAACTATGTCCCATCCCCTAAGAAGGGAATAATTACAATCGGACCAATTACCACGCCGTCAGTCCCATCACGATAGTCAAAGTGGTTGGGGTTATTTTTGATAGAGCTGTCACACAGCACAGAAATAATCGGTTCAGTGTGGTTTCTGATAGGCCCCCATGTGGAGATGGTGCTGTTGTGGAATTGTCATTGGATTGCTAATCCAGACCAGGATAATTCTCTGGCAACTGGTGCAAGTTAAAAACAATTAATAAAATATCGAGATATAATACCTGGTGTCAGTAATAGTGATGGTGTATTCAAGGTGGATTATTGATGTCGATCTCCTTCCCCAATATACTTTCAGGAAGTGAATCCCCGTGCATTCCTGTCTGGCCTAAAAGTGACTCCAGACACACAGACATGTGATACACTCTTCAATGGTCTGTGAAATGGGCAAGCAAGGCACTCAATTGTATCAAACTGCTCCGAGGTCTTAAAGGATAAACCCGGAGAGAACAGCCGGCACCAGCCTCGTTACCAGAAAAGGGAATGGGAAACACAATCCTGTCGACCCTGCAGAGACCTCCTTCCTAACAGCTGAGAGCTTGTGAAAACATTTACAGAGCTTTCCCACACACTGCACAGAAGTATCAGGAAAGGAATGCGTCATACAACTCATTGAGCTTTCCCTATTCTAGTTAATGGTCGAACATCTCCTCAACGCAGTTTTCCCCATACAATATACATATCCCTTAATATGTTTAAACATTGTGAACCATAAAATGAGAACTGCTGTAGTCCATTCAGCCCATCAGTTTTGCGCCTCCATTCTATGTACAGGCAGTTCACCAATAACACGTGTTGATTAAATATATTTCTGCTGCATTGCAGTTCATGAAACTTTTTCTATAAATTGAACCTGGCGTTTACTGTGACGCGATTCCTTGTCGGGCACCAGCTGAACAGCAAACCCAGCCTCAGAAACCCTCTGTCTACAAAAGTTACAATCACCGTGTTCAGCTAAAACAGGAATGCAATCGACTCTGCAGGCCTTGAAACTGAGCCTGAAACTGGGAATTGTAGATTATTTTGAAAGAACTTTATTTCAAACTGTGGGGAGAATCTTGGAGAGAACTGGAATTCGGCATCGGCATCACATGGTCAGTCAGCCCCCGCACGCTTTCTGGTGAAGATTGTGGTGAAAGGTACAGTGCAACAGTGAGTGATTGTAGTGTGAAAGCGTTACATTTACAGCACTGTTCCATTACAACATGTAATTTAAAGATTTATTTAGACTGTCCTATTGTGTGTTAGATCAAATTTAATTTTTGGTTTTTACTGATATTTTTGGGAGTTCGCCACTTACCCTCTTTTTTCCATAGACCCCATTATTAATATTGCACCATTTTCTACAATACAATGTTGTACAGGAACACAGTTACTGCGTTATTAGAGAACAACCTGGAATGAGAGCTGATTTTCTATCTTCACACCATACTCCTGCTCTCTCCCTATCCCTTTAGTTTCCAGAAATCCATTATTTATATTCAGCCCCTTGACTTCCACAACCTGATCTGGGAGAGAGTACCCCTGGTTCGCCAGTCTCCGAGTGCAGACATTTATTCTCATCTCAACGCAAAGTGGCCTGTCTGTACCTAATATTGTGGCCTCTTGTTTTAGACGTCCCAGCCGGGGGAATTACCATCCCTGCTTTTAATCTGTCTCGCCCTGTCAGAGTGTTATATAATTCACTGAGATTTCCACTCATTTTCCTAAACCCCATTGAATACAAGTCCAGTTGCCCCAACCTCTGCTCCCACAACAAGTCTGTCATCCCCGAGATCAGTCTGGTCATCCTTCGCTGCTCTCCCTCAATGTCAGGTTTGTCATCTGTTCGGAAAAGAGACCAAAACTGCACACAATACTGCACAATGTTCGAGATGGGGTCTCACCAAGACACTGTACAGGTGCAGTAAGATACATTTACTCCTGTACTCAAATGCCCCTGAAATGAAGGTAAATACAGCATTTATGTTCCTTCCTGCTTTCTGCTCCTGCAATATTGCTTTCAGTGATTGGTGTACAGGGAGACCCAGATTCCTTTCAAAGTTGCAGTTCCCTACGTGCTGGGCCTTCATGCAATGGTCAGCGTTCCAGTGCCATTCCCAGTATTGACGTCTGGCTTCAGAACGCATTGCCACACATGGACTCTGAGGGCGACGCAGAAATAAACAAAAATGCAGCTTAAGTTCATTTATAATGCAACATTTTTCAACCACTCCTTTTTCAAATGGGAGGCTGCCATCCATTGTTCCCATCAAAGTACACAACATCTCATCTCCCCAATTACTCTCCACCTGCCACGTATTGGCCCAGTCACTCCACTTGTCTCAATCACCTTGGAACTTCTTTACATCCTCTTCATCCACTCACAGGCTGACATCGTTTTGTGCTGTCAGCAGACTTGGGAATATTGCATTTGCGCCCTTCACCCAAAGATATGATGGGTATTGGGAATAGCTGGAGCCCAAGACACGATCCGTACAATATCCTCCAAGCCTTCCATATAAAAATAAAACATTGTTTTATTCCTACTCCCTGTTTCCTGCCAGCGCTCCCATTCTAAATCTATGACCATATATTCGCCCGAGTCCCATAGGATTCGAATTTGCACAATAGGCTTGGGGCTTTATCAAAAATCTTTCTGAGATTCCACTCGTATGGCATTGATACCTCCTACATAAATTTACGAATAGCCACTTTCTCAAATATGATTCCCATTTCAGAAATCTCTGTTGACTTTGTCTATGCCCATTAATTTCAGTCCAATACTTTCTCTAAACTGTTTAGTCGCTATTTTCATTCTATTCCCTTTTTCTCACAAGACTGAAGTTTCCTAGTATGACTAGGAAGTTTTCTTTTTGGTTTTGTTTTCTTCTGTGAAGGCATTACTGAAGTATTTGCTCCATAGTTCTGCTATTTTCCGGTCCTCAATTATCTGGCATCAGACTGTAAGAAATCTGCAACTTTTTTCTCTTAATTTTGCCATTGACATGTTTCCAGAAAATATTACAAGTTCTCCCTTATCAACTTTGTTATGACAATCTTCAGAAACTCATCAATTCCTACCTTAAGCTATTCAATGATTGACCTTCCACAGCCATACAATCACAGAAGCACAGACTCTGTACTACCAGAAATACAGCACAGTCTACACTCGGCCCATTTTCCGACACAAGACCTTAGCCATGAATCTTAAAGCATTTGAAATGCACAACCGTGTCGTTTCTAATGGTTTGAGGTTAGCATGACAACTCCACTCTCAAGAAGTGCATTCCAGATCTCAGCACGCTCTGGTTGAAAAACAATTCTCAACTCTTCACTAAACCGCAAATCCTTCACTTTTAAAGTGTGGCCCTTTGAGTAACAGCAACAGCTGCTGTCTATTCACCCTGTCCATGTACTTCGTAATCCTATCCTTCTGAATCACAGACCTCTCAGCCTTCTCTCCTCCAAACTAAACAACCTGAGGTTATCCAGCCACTCTCCATACCTGATATGCTCCATCCCAGGGAACATCTCTGCACCGCCTGCACTACAATCACATCCTTCATGTAATGTTGTTCCCAGACCTACACACAGTATTCCATCTTGCCCTCACCAATGTTCCACATAGTTCTTATAATCTATGCCTCGATTAATAAAGGCTTTGTTTACATTCCCCTAGCCTTTCCCAGATTGTGTATTAACCTGTGCAGTCACATTCAGCGATGTCTCGAGAAGCACCTTCTGAGCTTCCTAGTGTGCTGCCATTCATTGAGTACTCCCCTGTCTGGTTCCTTCTTCCAAAGTAACCCTCATCTTTATCAGGGATACATTCCATCTGCCATTGATCCACCCATCTGACCATGCCATCAGTATCTACCTGTAACATAAAGTCTTCCTCACAACTGCCAACCACCCGGCCAATCTTTGTATCAAACACAAACTTATTTATTACACACCCCACCCCTCGTCCATATTCACAGCTGCATCATTTATGAATATCACAAATAATAAGGATAAAAATCTCTCAACATCAGTTGCATCACGTGGTTGTGCACGTTGATGGAGAAGCAGCGTTTCGAAAGCTAGTGCTGCAGAATAAACCTGTTAGACTTGGTCTGGTGTTAGGTAAAAACAATGACTGCAGATGCTGAAAACCAAATACTGGATTAGTGGTGCTGGTGTTATTCTATTTTTAGATTTGTCAACTGCAGCCCAACACTAGCACCTCCGAATCACAAATAATAAGGGACCCAGCACTGATGTCCGTGGTACAGCATTGGACACTGGCCTCCAGTCACACAAACAGCCTTCTACCACTCCCCTCTTTCTCCTACTACTAAAGTTGATTTAGATGCAACTTGGCAAGTCACTAATGAGTCCTACGTGTTCACTGGTTATTCTGTTCCGCTTGACACACTTGTAGGTTATCTGGGGATTCTCTGTAATCTTGCCCATAAGACCATAAGACCATAAGATATAGGAGCGTAAGTAAGGCCATTCGGCCCATCGAATCGACTCCGCCATTCAATCATGGCTGATGGCCATTTCAACTCCGCTTACCCGCATTCTCCCCGTAGCCCTTAATTTTTTGTGACATCAAGAATTTATCAATTTTTGCCTTGAAGACTTTTAGCGTCCCAGCCTGCACTGCACTCTGCGGCAATGAATTCCACAAGCCAACCACTCTCTGGCTGAAGAAATGTCTCTGCATTTCTGTTCTGAATTTACTCCCTCTATTTCTAAGGCTGTGTCCACGGGTCCTCGTCTCCTCGCCTAACGGAAACAATTTCCTAGCGTCCACCCTCTCCATGCCATGTATTATCTTGTAAGTTTCTATTAAATCTCCCCTTAATCTTCTAAACTCCAAGGAATACAATCCCAGGATCCTCAGCCGTTCCTCATATGTTAGTCCGTGTGAATCTCCGCTGGACACACTCCAGTGCCAGTATGTCCTTCCTGAGGTGTGGGGACCAAAACTGGACACAGTACTCCAAATGGGGCCTACCCAGAGCTCTATAAAGTCTCCGTAGCACAACGGTGCTTTTATATTCCAACCCTCTTGAGATAATTGACAACATTGCATTCGCTTTCTTAATCACAGACTCAACCTGCATGTTTACCTTTAGAGACTCCTCAACTAGCACTCCCAGATCCCTCTGTACTTTGGCTTTATGAATTTTCTCACCTTTTAGAAAGTAGTCCATGCTTGTATTATTTTTTCTTTATTTCTTTTGTCCTGCCTTGCCCCTGTGTTCGTCAGTCCCCTCCACGTGCAGACTTTCCTCCTTCTTGCAGTCTGCAATGATTTGTCCCTTATCCTGTCATTATGTGCTTTGAATGTGGATTAGACAGACTGATAAATTTCCTGTTAATTTCCAACTTGCTGTATGTTTTGTGAGTTTTATAAGTTCACAGTGACCCACAGCTGATTCGTTGAAACTCTAGAGAACATCGGCCGAGTGTTCCCATCACGCAATCTCGCCATCTGAGGGATTTATCTGGATAATGTACATTACACTTCCTTTGTGGTCAGTATATTCTTTCTTAGATGTGGTCACCAAAACTGTTCTCAATACTCCAGGTACAGTCTCACCCACACTCTGTGAAACTGCTTCAACATGTCTTTACATCTATATTCTGACTCCCTTAAAGGAAGGCAAACCAAACTTTAAGTTTCCACTGACATATATTCCTCCAAATACCCTTCACATCATTGCATATTCGAACTCACTGTGTGAGTTCTTATAGAAAGCCTTCTGATAATCTAAAATATGCCAATTCTACTGGATCCCCATTATCTATGCTGTAAGAATCAACTTCAAACAATTACAAAGTTTGTCAAGTATGATTTCCCTTTCAGAAATGCATACTGAGTCTCTCAAAGTTTGCAGTTAATGTCTAAGTATCCAATATCACATCCTATAAAATAGATTCCAACAGTTTCCTCACAAATGTCAAGTTAATTTGTCAGCAGTTCTCCACACTATCTCTTCTCCTCTTTGTAGATGCTTGGATCATTCATCTATAGTGCTTGGATCACGTTTACTAATGTACATTTATCTACATCATCTTCTGGACTCTGCAGAATGTACAGGAAAATAGAACGAAGTCATCAACAATGCAATCAATACTTCTATTTGTGATTTATTTCTTAAGATTTTTGTACGAAGTGCATCTGGTTTGTCAAACTTAGCAATGCTCAATCCAGCTGCATGTTCAATATTGCCTTGTTACTGACATGAATTGACTTTATGTCTTTACTTCCTCAAGTCTTATACAATCACTGCGTATTTCTGGGTGATTTTCTGGATCTTACTCCATTAAGACAGATGTAAAGTAACTGGTCATTTGCTTTGCAATTTCCCTGTTATTCACCAGAAACATGACTCTCCTGATTGCAAATTTCCACATTTGACTTTTGTTTTCTTTTGAATTATAGATCATCGATTTTTGCAGTCCTTGTGTTCCTGTTTGTTTGCATGCATGTTCGCTTTTTAATTTCCTGATCAGTTTCATGACCATCCTTTTCTGTATTGCAATTTTCTGAGATTTTCTTTGGATTCCACAATGTCTGGAATTCTTCTGAAGTCACTTCCTGTGATTAATATATTCTTTAATTTCTTATGTTAATCATCGAGTCACTGACTCTCTCTTTGGTATTTTCACCTGAAATAAGTCGACATATCTTTCAGACTATGCAGTATTTCTATAAATCTCCTGGTCCTGACCAGATATATTCTGGAACACTGCAGGAGGACAGAGAAGTAATAGTGGGGGCACTGGTTGGTACTTTTGTATCATCAGTAGCCAACGGGTGAGGTCCCGGAGGACTGGAGGGTAGCGACTGCTGTGCCCTTATTCAAGAAGAGCTACAAAGAAAAACCTGGGAATTAGAGACCAGTAAACCTAACATCTCTAGTAGGTAAGTTTCTTGAGAAGACTCTGAGAGAGACAATATACATGCATTTGGCAAGGCAGGGTGTGATTATGAGCAGTCTGCACGTCCTTGTGCATGGGGGATCATGGCTTAAATATTTGTGAGTGTGCTTTGGTGAAATGACCAGTAACTTTGACAAGGGCATTGTGGTGTACGTAGTGTATATGGATTTCAGTAAGGCCTTCAGTCAGGTTCCACATGGTAGGCTGGTCTGGAAGTTTAGATCCTATGGAATTGAGGGGGAGCTTGCAAATCAGATCCAAAATTTGCTTGATGGTAGGAAACATAGAGTTAAAGTGGAAGGATGCTCGTCGGACTGAAGGCCTGTGATGAGTGGAATGCCTCAGGGGTCGGTTCTGGGGCAATTACTGTTAGTTTTATCCATGTATATTATATATATATATACATATTACACACATCTATGATTTAGATGAGAATGTACAGGCATGAATTATAAGTTTCAAGGTGACACAAAAATAGGTGGTATCGTGGACAGTGAGGAAGATTATTAGAAATTTCAGAAATTACAGCAGTGCCTTAATCAGGTGAGGAAGTGGGCCAAGAAATGGCAAATGGAGATTAATTCGGATAAGTGTCAGTTCTTGCATTTTAGAAAGTCAAATTAAGGTAGGCGTTTCATGGTGAATGACAGGGTCTTAAGGAGTGTATTGAGATAAAGGGACCTTGGAATTCAGGATCAAGGTTCTCTGAAAGTGGAGTCGCAGGTAGATAGGGCAGTGTAAAAAGGCATTTGGCATACGGACCTTCATCAGTCAGAGTAATAGTATCGAAATTTGGGAATTATGTTGCAGTTATACAGGATGCTGGTGAGGCAATACTGGTAGTGTTATGTTCAGTGTTGTTCACTTCGCTATAGGAAGGATGTTATTAAACTGGAAATAGTGCAGAAGAAATTTACAAAGATGTTGCCCGGACTCAATGGCCTGAGATATAGTGAGAGTTTGGGCAAGATAGGAGATTTTACTTTAGCGTGTATGAGACTGAGGGGGATCTGATAGAACTGTATAGGATCATGGGAAGCATGGATAGAGTGAATGCAATCAGTCTTTTTTTCCACAAGATTGAACAACCCACGAACTAGAGGGCATCAATTTAAGATTCGAGGGGAAAGAGTAAAAGGGAACCTGAGGGGCAATGTCTTTTACACACAGGGTAGTGTGCACATGGAATGAGCTGCCAGCAGAAGTGGTTGAGGGCGGTACATTCACAAAATTTAAAATGCATTTGGACAAATACACGGATAGGAAAGAATAAGAAGGATATGGGGCAAGAGCAGGGAAATGGGGTTAATGTGAATGGACATTTTGTTCGGAATGGACCAATTTGGGCTGAAGGGCCTTTCTCCGTGCTGTCGGACTCTATGACTCTCACAATCATTGCTTCTCCCATTGAATGTTATATTATACTTCCCCAATTCATTGAAGCGTGCTTGACCCTCCAGCCTCCGGGCTTCCATGATGCTTAACCAGAATGATCAAACATTCGATATTGTATTCAGACGCCGTGTAAAAATGCAACATATGATGTCACTATTCCTCCAAAGCTGCTTCAGAGCAAGGTTATTAATTAGTCCTCCTGACAACACAACACCAAATCTGAAATAACCTGCTCTCTAGTTTGGTTCACAACACACTGTTCAACCTACCTAATACACACTTATGGAAGTTTATCTTCACAGTATTAGTAGTCACTGCAGTTTCGTTGCAACTTGAGACCATCCATTATTACTGCAGCACACACGATTATTTGTTACTCATTCACAGGATGAGGGTGTCGCTGGATAACCAGCATTTATTGCACATGCCAGATGGCAGTTAAGAGTCAGTAGCGTTGTCTTGAGTCTGGAGTCACATGCAGGCTACACCAGGTAAGGACTGCAGTATCCTTCCCTCAAGGATATCAGTGAACCAGATGAGTTTTTCCAACAATCGACAATGGATTCCTGGTCATCATAAGCCCTTGATTCCAGATACATATTGAATTCAAATTCCACCATCTGCCTTGTCAGGATTTGAATTCATGTCCCCAGAATATTACCTGGGTCTCTGGGTTAAGACCGCAGTGAAAATATCACTGTGTCATTGCTTCCCCTTGAATATACTTGCATACCTAATTTCCAGAGCATATGCTGTAAAGTATTTACATGACAGATTTGGTTTTGATATATTATACACTAATGTTTGCTTCACCTTGTTATTTGTAAGATCCACACAAGCGAAGGAAAGGGTCTGAGGCGTTATTACTGATAGACTTGGACAAGACGTTCAGGGAGACTCACCTCAACGCTGAGATGATCTGAAGAATTGGTCAGCAATACAGGACAAGCATCAATATTCTTTCCTCCCACTTTGCCAGGATAAGTGTCACTATATTCTTCTGCTCCATCACACTCACTGTATATCTGTTATAACACCTACCCCCGAACAAGGCTCACACTCTATCTCCAAATAAGGCTCAAGCACGACCTTACTCACTGTTGAATTCAGCACCTTCCCTCCCTCACTTTTTCTGTCACTGACGCAATAGCCCCGCACACTAATACCACTGCATGGATACAACACTGTGGTCATACTCCCTCCGGACATCTCACCCTTCCCCTATACCAGCATTAACAGCAAGGACACCCACTCTCACCCTCACTCCGTCCCTCCTCTTCTCCCATTCCAGGAGAAACATCCTGGAATAGGACATAAAGGGCCACGCAGGGTGTTAGAGTGCCCGATATCCGTTCCCTCACACACTACCTCGACATGTGGGGAGGATCCTGGAAAGAGCCAGAGAGGACCAGGACACCTTGTGTGGAGATTCTGAAACATCGACGTCCCACCAACCGAGTAAGCAGCAATGTTCAGTAAAGAGGAATTCTCAATTTAAACTCGCTGGCAGTTCCAATCTCATCTCTCTCACTTTTCAGGCTTAGTTAAAAGATGTCAGATGGAGACAGAGCGTCTACAATGGGATACAGACAGGGGGAGGGCAGAGCATCTGCAATGGGATACAGACAGGGGGAGGGCAGAGCATCTGCAATGGGATACAGACAGGGGGAGGGCAGATCACCTGCAATTGGATACAGACGGGGGGAGGGCAAAGCGTCTGCAATGGGATACGGACAGGGGGAGGGAAGAGCATCTGTAATGTGATACAGGCAGGGGGAGGGCAGATCACCTGCAATTGGATACAGACAGGAGACGGCAGAGCGTCTGCAATGGGATACAGACAGTGGAGGGAAGACTGTCTGCAGTGGGATACAGACAGGGGAGGGCAGAGCATATGCAATGGGATACAGACAGGGGGAGGGAAGAGCATCTCCAATGGGATACAGACAGGGGGAGGGCAGAGCATCTGTAATGGGATACAGACAGGGGGAGGGCAGGGCATCTGCAATGGGATACAGACAGGGGGAGGGCAGATCACCTGCAATGGAATACAGACAGGGGGAGGGAAAAGCGCCTGCAATGAGATACAGACAGTGGAGGGCAGAGCGAGGGCAGTGCGTCTACAATGGGATACAGACAGGAGAAGGGCAGAGCATCTGCAATGGGAGACAGACTGGGGAAGGGCAGAGCGTCTGTAACGGGATACAGACAGGGGGAGGGAAGAGTGCCTGGAATGGGATACAGACAGGGGAGGGGCAGTGTGTCTGCAATGGGATACAGACAGGGGAGGCAGAGCGTCTGCAATGGGATACAGACAGAGGGACGGCAGAGCATCTGCAATGGGATACAGACTGGGGAGGCAGAGCGTTTGCCATGGGATACAGACAGGGCAGGGGCAGTGTGTCTGCAATGGGAGACAGACTGGGGGAGGGATGCACTCTGCAATGGGATACAGACAGGGAAGGGCAGAGCGTCTGCAATGAGATACAGACAGGGGAAGGGCAGGCGTCTGCAAAGGGAGACAGACAGGGGCAGGGAAGAGCGCCTGCAATGGAACACTGATGGGTGAGGGCAGAGAGTCTGCAGTGGGCTACAGACGGGGAGGGCAAAGCATCTGCAATCGGATCCAGACAGGGGAAGGGCAGAGCGTCTGCTGTGGGATATAGACGGGGAGGGCAGAGAGTCTGCAATGGGATAAAGACAGGGGAGGGGAGAGCATCTACAATGTGATATAGACAGCTGAAGGCAGTGCGTCTGTAATGGGATACAGACGGGGAAGGGTAGATCGTCTGCAATGGGATACAGACGGGGAAGGGTAGATCGTCTGCAATGGGATACAGACGGGGGAGTGCAGAGCGTCTGCAATGGGATACAGACAGCGGAGGGCAGAGCAAGAGCAGTGCGTCTACAATGGGATACAGACAGGAGAAGGGCAGAGCGTCTGCAATGTGATACTGACAGGAGAAGGGCAGAGCGTCTGCAATGGTATACTGATGGGTGAGGGCAGATGGTCTGCTATTGGATCCAGACGGGGAGGCAGATCATCAGCAATGGGATACAGACGGAGGAGGGCAGTGCTTCTACAATGGGATACAGACAGTGGGAGTGCAGAACGTCTGCAATGGGACACAGACGTGTGGAGGGAATAGCAACAAGCAATGGCACACAGACAGATGATGGCTGTGAGCAAATCTTCAGCAGAAAAAAACCAGTACAATATATATGTGATGGAAATTTTCTGTTTTGTGGAAAAGACGAAACAGCAGAAATTTATTTAAATACAAGGAGAATGCAGAACTCAGTGGTACAGAGAGATTTGTGTGTCTTAGTACATGAATCACATCAAATTAACCTGAAGATGTAGCAAGTGATTTGGAAGGTAAATGTCGTGATCCTATTTCGTGCAAGGGGTGTTGGGTATGATCTTAGCGATGTTTTTTGCATCAGTACAGGCCATTGCTGAGATTACATCTGTTGTATTATGTGTAGTTATAACAGCCTAAACTGAAAAAAAAAGCTTTCGAAACGTCTCAAAGATGTTTCTCTTTACGCATTCTTAGAATGAAGGCATTACGTTGTGAAGAATTAACAGTTCGGCCTGAGAATGAGGGATGTTTTATTGGCCACATAAGATCTTGAGAAGAGTGTAGTTGGTGAATACCGGATGGATGTTTCTCATTGTGTGTGAGAATAAAACTGGGGAAATAATTTAAGAATAAGTAAGTTTCAAAGGAAAGGTCATTTGACAGTAAAATTGAACTGTGAATTCTCTTCCTACATGCTGACAGTCAAGCTGAGCTTTTTCAGCAATTACTGTATATGTTTAAGAATATTCATTTTAACACAGATATTGTGAAGACATGAAACACTTATTTTTACATTATGCAAGCACATAGTAACACATCTTCAAGACAAGTAGAAACATTTATTGTTAATGAATTGATACTGCAATAACGCACTGACCTGGAGTCGAGAATGTGATGGAGTCATATAGTTAAGACAATATTCAAGAAGAGCTCACGGAGTTCAGTGTGGGACTGATAACGTTACTGATTTAACTTACAGATGGAAAATGTAGCCTATCTGTGGAGAAACATTCTATTGCTCCTTTTCTATTTCCCAATCGCTCATCACAGCAATGTGTGGGAGTGAAAAAAAGCCCAGTCGCCTTTCCCACTAATGGAGGATTCCTGATGAGGATTCATTGGAATCTGCCCATTGCCTGAAGCAAAGCAATTCAGCAAAACTCAACTGTTTCATGAAGAAGTCCCATTGTCAGAAGGCTGTGCAAGCAGAATAACAACAGAAGTAATTATTCGACTCGAAAGTGAGGGGAACAGACAGGAGATTCTGTGGCTGCAAATGGGAATCCGGAATGGTGTGTAGCCTCCCACATGCCCAGGGTCCAGGATGTATCAGAGTGGCTGCAGAACGTTCTCACTGGGGGTTGGGGGGGGGGGAGAATTGGGGGAAGCAGTCAGAAGTCATTGCGCTCATTGGTACAAAGGACAGAATGACACAGGTAGAAATAGTGATGGCATCCTGCAGAGTGATTGTGGAGAGCTAGGGAAAAGGATAAAAGACAGTGCTAATATCCAGTTTACTTCCAGTTCTCCGTGCTAGTGAGGGTAAGAATAGGATGATATGGCAGATGAAGGGGTGGCTAAAGAATTGGTGCAGGGGGCAGAGATTTTTGGATTACTGGGATCTTTTGTGGGGCAAGGTGACGTGTTCAGGAAGGACAGGTTGTACCTCAGCTGGAAGGGGACCAATATCCTGGCAGGCATGTTTGCAACTGCTGCAAGGGAGGGTTTCAACTAGATTGGCTGGGGTTGGGGAGTGGTGGGATCCTCAACAGCAGGGAGACAAGTGCGAGGCTGGAAGGAGATACAGTAATCAGAAACAGTAAAATGAAGAGACAGGTCAGGCTAGACAATGACGGGGAGCACGGAATGCCTGTTGGATTAAATTGCAACTGTTTCAATGCAAGATGGCTGACAGGTAAGGCCGATGAACTCAGGGCATGGATCGGTGCGTGGGACTGGGATATTATAGCCATTACTGAAACATGGCTAAGGGAGGGACAGCACCGGCAGCTTAATGTACCCGGGTACAGGTGCTTTATGCGGGACAGAGATGGTGGAAAGAGGGGACGGGGAGTTTCATTTTTGATTAAGGCGAGTAACACAGCAGTAAACAGAGATAAAATAACTGGTGGATCATCCTGAGAGGATTTTTCTGGGGAGCTAATAAATAAGAAGGGAATGGTGATAGGATTTGGGTTGTACTATAGGCCCCCAAATAATAAACGAGGAATTAGGGGAGCAAAAGTATGTAGACAGACTGGGGAGACTTGCAGGTCTAATAGGATTGCATTAGTAGGAGATTTTAATTTTCCTAACATAGTCTGGGAATGACATAGAATTAAAGACTGGGATGGGGTGTATCTATTAAGTGTGTTCAGAATAGTTTCCTCAAGCAGTAAGTAGAGGGTGCAAATCGGGAAGGGACAAAACTTGACCTACTCTAACATCTCGGGCAGGACAGGTGACTGAGGTGACACTGGGGCGCCCTCTAGGACCCGTGAACATAGTTCTATTAATTTTTAAATAGTAATGGAGAAGGACAAAACTGGTCCACATGTTCAAGTTCAAACTTGGGGCAAGGCGAATTTTGATGGAATTAGACAGGAGCTTGTAGGGGTTGGTTGGAGGAGTTTGTTTGCAGGCGAAGGGACCTCCTGCAAGTGGGAGGACTTTAAAAGTGAAATGTCTACAGTTCAAGGTCTATATGTTCCTGTGAAGGTAAAGGCAAGGTTGGTAGGAAGGGGGAACCTCGGATGTCAGGAGATAATGAGACTTTGACCAGCAAAAAACAGGCGTGGCTCAGGTCCAGGCAGCCGAGATCGAGGGAATACCCGGAGGTATACAGGGGATACAGTAGTTCACTGAAGAAGGAAATCAGGAGGGCTAAAAGGGGGCACAAGGTAGCTTTGGCCGAGAAGATTAAGGTGAATGCAAAGAGGTTCATTAAGTATATTAAAGTAAAAGGAATAACTAAATGAGAATATGACCCCTCAAGTCCCAAAGTGGACATGCATGTCTAGAACCGTAGGAGATTTGCGAGATTCTCAATGGATATTTCTCCTCTGTCTTTACCGTGGAGAAATACATGAAACTTGGGAGGTTAACAAAAGTCGTAGTGTTTTCTTGGGGTGAGTCAACATCACAGGAGAAGATGTGTTGGATGCATTAGAATGTATGAAGGTGGGTAAATCTCCTGGTCCTAAACAGATGCATCCAAGAATACTGCAAGATGCTACAGAAGAAACTACGGGGACCCTGGTTGATATTTTTGCATCATCGTTAGCGACAGGTTAGGTTCCAGAATATTGGAGATTAGCAAATGTTGTTCCATTATTCAAAAAGGGAAGCAAAGAAAAATCTGGGATCTATAGACCAGGATGTCTAACATCTGTGGTACGTAGGCTGCTTGAGAAGAGTCTGAGGGATGAGATATGCATGCATTTGGAAAGATAAGGTTTGTTTAGAAATAGTTTTTTTGAAAGATTCCCTACAGTATGGAAACAGGCCATCTGTCACAACAAGACCACACCGACCCTCCAAACAGTAACCCACCCAGTCCCATTCCCTTACTCTATATTACCCCTGACGAATGCACATAACACGATAGGTAACTTAGCATGGCCAATTCACCCGACCTATAGATCTTTGGATTGTGGAAGGAAAATGGAGCACCCAGAGGAAACATACACAAACACAGTGAGAATGTGCAGTCTCCACGCAGAGAGTCACCGGAAGCTGGAACCAAACCCGGATCCATGGCACTGTGAGGCAGCAGTACTAGCCACTGAACTACCATGTCACCCTTGCTTTTTTTCAACACAGTTCAATGACACAGGTACGAAATCTATTCTGCCCTTCACCCATGATGCACGTTCGAATATCACATACCATGAATAATGTATTCTCCACTGAAAGTGTCATATTATTATTATTTATTAGTTTTATATTATTAATTTTAATAATTATTATTAATAGTTGTTTTAGACTGGAAAGATTGCATGGCTTTGTGAGTGGGAGATCATGCCTCTCAAATTTGTTTGAGTTCATTGATGAAGTGACCAGGAATGTTGATGAGGGTAGGGCGGTAGACTGTGTGGTTTTCAGTAAGGCCTTTGACAAGGTTGCCACTGATAGGCTGGTCTGGAAGGTTAGAATCGCATGGAATCCAGAGGGAGCTAGCAAATTGGACACACAATTGGCTTGATGGTACTAAGCAGAGGTTAATAGTGGAAGGATGCTCTCGGACTGGAGGCCTGTGACACATGAAGTGCCTCAGGGGTCTCTGCTGGGCCCGGTGCTGTTTGTAATCTGAATCAATGATATTCTTGCGAATGTACAAGGTATGTACAAGGTTAGGAAGCTTGAAGATGACACTAAGATAGGTTAAAAATCACACAACACCAGGTTATAGTCCTACAGGTTTAATTGGAAGCACACTAGATTTAGGAGCGACGCTCCTTCATCAGGTGATTGACAATCACCTGATGAAGGAGCGTCGCTCCGACACCGAGTGTGCTTCCAATTAAACCTGTTGGACTATAACCTGGTGTTGTGTGATTTTTAACTTTGTACACCCCAGTCCAACACCGGCATCTCCGATTCATGACTAAAATAGGTGGTATCGTGGACAGTGAGAAAGTATATCAGAAATTGCAGCAGGACCTTGATCAAACTGGAGAAGTGGACTGAGAAATATTTTGGCAACGTTAGATCAAGGTAGGAGTTTCATGGTGATTGGTAGGACCTTAAGGAGTGTAGTTGAGCAGAGGGACCATGGAGTTTAGGTCCTCCGTTCTCTGAAAGTGGGGTCATAGTTAGACATGGTAGTGAAGTAGGCTTTTGCCACACGAGCAAGCATTGGTCAGGACATGGAGGAGAGCAGTTGGGAAGTTATGTTGCAATTATACAGTATGTTGGTGAGGCTGCACTTGTAGTGTTGTGTTCAGTTTTAGTCACATTGCGATCGGAAGGATGTTTTTAATTTGGAATGTGTGCAGACGGATTTTACAAAAATGTTGCCTGGACCCAACAGTATGAATTATAGGGAGAGGTTGGACAAGCGAGGACTTTTTTCTTTAGAGCACAGGAGAGGGGTCTTATAGAAGTTTACATGGTTAGGGTGAATGGACCCAACCTTTGTTTCCTAGAGTTGGGGAATCAAGGATGGGACAGCCTCAGTTTAAGGTGAGAGGGGAAAGAATAAAAGGGAAACTAATGGAAACTGTTTTACACAGAGAGTGGCACACAAGGAGTTGAATCATTTATATTAACGATATTTAAATGGCATTTGGGCAAGTACATGGACAGGAAAGGTCGAGAATGCTATGAGCCAAGTGCTGGGAAATGAGTTTTGTGTGGTTTGATATTTGGGTCAGCATGGACGAGTGTGGGCCAAAGGGCCTCTCTGCCTCTCTCCGTGCTGTCGGACTTGATGGCTGTACAAATAGAACAGCATTTGGGTCAAACTCTCATTTTTCCTTAGGTCATAAGTTCGAATCAGATTTGGACAATGTTCTTTCAAGTTAACTTTGCAGATATTTTGCTTTTCAGTTTGTTATCAACAATACGTATGTGTGTGCGCATGCGTGTGTGTGTGTCTGTCTGTGTGTGTGTGTGTGTTTGTCAGTATTTTTCAAAGGGAAATATCACTGTACATATTTGCAATATCGTCTCGTCATTCCTCTTTGCATCTTAGTTTGTTTTGGTCATAGACATGTTGTTTTAGTAAATTAAAGAAATCTGCCTGACTTGTTCCTAACACTGACCCTGACACACTCTGAGAACGATATCATTGGCCATATCACCAACATAGTTATAATTATATTTTGTGGGCAGTGGAGGAGTGGGGCTAGAAAAGGGAGAAGTGAGCCAAAACAACACAGGGAATTATCGACTCAATCAGCCAAGGTCAGAGACGAGGAGTTCCTTGGAGGGGATTCTGAGGGATAGAATTTTCATTTATTTAGAAAGGCAAGGAATAATTAGAGATAGTCAATATGGATTTGTGAGATGGAAATCATGTCTAATTAAAGTGATTGATTATTATGAAGAGATGACAAAGAAGATTGAAGAATACACTGTGGTGTACAATTTTTACGCAAACTTCAGCAAGGCATTTAATAAGGTTCCCCATCGTAGGCAGATTACTAAAATTAGGTTATATGTAATCGAGGTAAAGCTAACCAATTGGATACAAAATTGGATTGAAGGTAATGCATTGTTTTCCAAACTGAAGACCTGTGGCCAGCGGTGTTCTGAAAGAATCAGTGCTCAGCTCACTGCTTTTCATAACGGATAGAAACAACTTTGATGTGATTATCGGAGGCATCGTTAGTAAGTTTACAGATAACATCACCAACGCGGTGCAGTGGACAGTGAAGAAGATTATCTCGGAATATAACGGGATCCTTGAACATCAATGAGCCAAGGATTGGCAGATGGTGTTTAGTTTAGATATTTGTGAGGTTTTACATTTTGGCAAGTTAAAGTGGGGTAGTGCCCTGGGAAATATTGCTTAACTAAGAGACCTACGGGTGAAGATTCATAGTTCCTTGTAAGTGGAGTTTAGGTCGGTAGAGTAGTAAGGAACATGGTTGCCATGCTTGCCTTAATTGGCTCGAACATTGAGAATAGGAGTTGGAGTAACGTGTTGCGATTGTACAGGACGTAGGTGAGGCCGCATTAAGAAAACTGCGTACATATCTGTTGACTCTTTTCAAGGATTGATGTTGTTAAGCTTGAAAGGGTGCAGAAAAGATTTACAAGGATTTTCTGGAATCTGAGGGTTTGAGCTACAGGGAGATTATGAACAGGATGAGGCTTTTTCCTCTGGACTGTCAGAGACTGAATGGTGACATGACAGAGGTTTAATAAAGTCCTGAGGGGCATGGATAGTCTGATTGGACAAGATCTTTTTCCCAGTGTAGGCTGTCCAGAATTAGATGGCATAGGGTGAAGGTGACAGGGCAAAGACTTAGAAGGGACCTGAGGGGAAAAGATTTCATACAGAGGCTGGTGGGTGTACTGTCAGAGAAAGTAGTGAAAGCGTGTACAATTAAATGTTTACAATGTAACTGGATAGGTACATAATAGGAATGGATCATGTGATGTGGGCCAAATGCTGGCAAGTGGGACGAGATCTGATTAAGATGCCTGATTGGCATGGACAAATTGGACAAAAGGATCTTTTTCCACGCTGTATGATTCTCTTATTCTCACAGCGGGATGAGGAAGAATTCTAAAAGGGCCATTCGAATGGGAATTCTCTTCCCCGGAAGTTTATGGTGCCTCTCTGATTACAAGTATTCACAGCTGAGTTAGTTAAAGATTTGACAGAAAAGTGAGTCACGGAAAATGGGACATAGACAGGACAATGAGGCTGAGACCCCAATCTGATCAGCCACAATCTTAATGCCTGGTGGAGAAGGCTCAAATTCTCTAATGACCCACTCCTGCTCCTCAGTCCCATGTTTCTGTGTTCCATTCAACCCCTCTAACCGGCTAGATAGGAGCAGTTAGAGTCCACTTATTGTTATAGCATGGTGCATAGAAATAGAGGAAACAGTTCGATCCCTCGAGACTGTCCCACTCGGTTTGGGAGATTGGAAAATGTAATTGGAAGACCCAGGCTGGATATGGAAGAGGTTGCTCATTTCTCTTTCCAAAACCTCCCCTCTCTGTGTCTAGTGCTTCATTTGTTGAACATGTTGCAGACCCAGATTCACTGTGAATACAGCCCCCAAATCTCACCCAGTGATGGCTCACAAAATCCACGGGTCTCCCTGATTGCAACATTCCATAAAAGACCTTCCAGGAAAATAACACATACTAACTTTCCAATAACAGAATGGGAGAGCATCAGAAACAGGGGCAGGTCATTCACATCCCAAGCCTGCCTTGCCCTTCACTAAGATCAAGGCTGACCTGCTCCAGTCTCAAATCTTCTTAATGTCCAAGTCTTCTTGAGCACTTCCATAGAACACAGAACAAAGAACAGTATTGATTTGGAGATGTCGGTGTTCGACTGGGGTGTACAAAGTTAGAAATCACGTAGCACCAGCTTATAGTCCAACAGGTGTAATTGGAAGCACAGTAGCTTTTGGAGCATCGCTCCTTCATCAGGTGATAGTGGAGGGCTAGATTGTAAAACAGAATTTATAGCAAAAAGTTACAGTGTGATGTAACTGAAATTATACATGGAAAAATTGATTGTCTGTTAAGCCTTTCATCTGTTAGAATACCATGATAGTTTCACTTCTTTCATGTGTAAATCATAATTTTTTTTTAAAAGTTGCATTCTCAGGTGAGCTGTGAACAATGGTGATAGCAAGATAAAATGTTGAAGGTTTTGCCCACCTGTGTTCTCTAACAATGCTATAATGTTTAGATTGATTCTAAGCTAAAAAGTGAGATAACGGAGTTTTACATGAATTCATGCAGATTTTGAGTTCAAGGTTCTACATGAATGCATGCAATTAGGACCTTCAGTCCTCGACGTTGTGTTGTTTGTCCTACTCTAACCTACATGCTTCAGTTGTCTTTGTTCCATTTGCCTATCCAAGAGTCTCTTAAGTTTCCCTCACGTATTTGACTCTACTACCACTGATGGTAGTGCATTAAACCCTCCACTCTCTGTGTAAAGAATCTACCTCTGATATCTCCCCTAAAACTTCCCCCAATTACCTTAAAATTATGCCACCTAGTGATAGACATTTTTGCCATGGGAAAATGTCTCTGGCTATTCACTCTCTCTCCGCCTCTCATCATCTTGTACACCTCTATCAAGTCACCTCTCATCTATTTTTCCTCCAATGAGAAAAGCCCTCACTCCCTCACGGTTTCTTCGTAAGACTTCTAGTCCAGGCAGCATCCTGATAAATCTCCTCTTTACACTCTCAAAATCTTCATTATCCTTCCTATAATGAGGAGACCAGAACTGAACACAATATTCCCTGTGCGGTCTGAGCGGGGCTCTATCGAGCTGCAGCATAACCTCGCGGCTCTTAAAACTCAATCCCCTTGCAACTGAAAGCCAACATGCCATACGCCTTCTTAACAACCCGATCAACTTGGGTGGCAGCTTTGAGGGATCTGTGGACACGGACGTCAGGATCCCTCTGTTTCTCCACACTGTCAAGAATCCTGCCTTTAACCATGTATTCTGCATTCACATTCCAGCTTGCAAAGTGAATTACTTCAGTTTGAACTCCATGTGCCACTTCTCAGCCAAGCTCTGCATCCTGTCGATGTCCCATTGCAACCTACAATAGCCCTACACATTCTGCACTACTCCAACCACCTTTGTGTCATCGGCAAACTTACTAGCCAACTCTTCAACACCCACATCCAAGTCATTTTTGAAGATAACAGAGAGCAGAGGTCACTGAACTGATCCCAGCGGGACACCACTGGTCCCTTTCAGTGATCTAGCTCCCCTAACTCTCTGTGTAAGCGAGTTCCTGACATTCACTACCCTCTGTTTTAAGAAAACCTTCTCTGCTTCTACACCATGACCTACTGATATGAACAAAAGAGGTAACGCAGCGGCTCATGTAAGAGAGAATGACCCTGAATTCAAGGCAGTATTTGACTGAGGATGACATCAAGGAACCTGAACGAAATCACACTTACTGAGAATTAATTATGACCTCTACACTGCTTGGAGTCATTCACGGCACAAGGGAAGATGATTATCATTGGTGGGCATCAATCATCTCAGCCGTGGTGCACAACTGCAGGAGATCCTCAGCGTAGCTTCCTCAGCTCAGGCATCTCCAGCTTGTCATCATAGAATCCCTACAGTGTGGAAGAAGGCTATTCATCCCATTGAGTCCAAACTGAGCAGATTAGATTCCCTACAATGTGGAAACAGGCACTTCGGCCCAACCAGTCCACACCGACCCTCCGAAGAGTAACCCACCCAAACACATTTCCGTCTGACTAATGCACCTAACATGATGGACAATTTAGTATGGCCAATTCACCCTGCGTGCACATATTCGGACTGTGAGAGGAAACCGGAGCACCCGAAGGAAACTCATGCAGACAAGTGGGGAATGTGCAAACTCCACACAGACAGTTGCCCAAGGCTGGAATCGAACCTGGGACCCTGGTGCTGTGAGGCAGCAGTGTTAGCTACTGCTTCACCGTGGCAGCAGAAGAGGGGGCATTCACTGAAGTCTACAAAATTTTCAGGACAGGTTGTCCCTCTTCAGCTCTTGAAACAATTTGTGACCATGTATAGCAAGACTCGAACAACATTCAAGAGCGTGTTGTTAAAGTCTGGGTAACATTATGTAACAGCACAGTACATTTCCACAGTAAAAGGACAGGTTCATTCAGCAGCTCAATCAGGAAGAGGTTATTCAGCTTGTCAAGCCACTAACTCAGGAACAGGAAAGTGTCAGAGATGCTCCAACATCACAAACAAATGAAGCAGGGGCTGCACAGACAGACTGCTCCAAATTGATACACATGGCTCAATTACCCATGGTACATATGTGTTACTTTAACATGGGTTTCTGGTAGTTGGAATGAAGCCAACATTTTTTAGCCATTCTCCAAGTTACATTCCATCTCCAAGAAGGCAGACCCATGGTCTCCGTGGAGTCAGAAACCGGTGGGGGAATAACTAACTGTTTCAGAATGATGGTATTTTGGCTGCTGACAGTATTCTGTACAAAATGACACTCAATGTAGCGTCACACAGTAACTGTGCATTAAAGTGTTCAGAGTTCATTCAGAGCCCGTACCTCGCGGTCAATTGACGTGAGGCTTCTGCAGATGCATGTGAACTGTCGTGAATTAAACATTCAATGAGAAGTATGACATTGCCACCCCATTCAGCTGTTTGGGAGATAATGAGTTTCTGTCCATACCCATCAAGCTTCAACTTCTTATTCTCTCACAGCGCTACAGATTAAGCACATCGTTACTTCACTCTCTCCTCATGGTAACATCGTGCTAGTGTTTAGTCTGGTCAAACTCCCGTACACTCTCTCAGTGACAAAGGGATCATTGATTATAATGCAGACCAAACCTTTACACATAGCACCAAATACTTTCTCAACAAAACATGATCATTGGGAAAGATATTCTAACTTTGGTACTTCAATCATTTTGCATGAAGAACCACATATCATTTACTTCCTGCCCCTGTATGAATTCTGTCAGTGACTTATGACCAAGGACATCCAGGTCTTTTTCAACAAAAGCACTCGCCAACCTCCCTACCATGTAATAAATATAAATGTGCATTTGTTGTTCACATCTGAATAATTGTTATACCTTGTCTCCATCCTGTTTTAAATATTTAGATTGACAATAGCTGCTGTCCAGTCTGCAGGATCCTTTTCAGAATCTAATTAGCTTTGAAGAATAATCAGTAATTATTTCACTAGTTTGTTCTCACCTCAATCACTCTGAGATGTAACTCATCAGATGCAGCAACTTATGAAACTTCAATTCAATTAGATTTTCAATAACATACACTTCATTAATTCTGATTTCCTGCAGTTTCCAATTTTTACCAGTCCCTCTGTTCCCTAATATTTGTGGAAAGTAGTTTCTGTACCTTCCCCTGTGGAGATGGAACCAATGCATTCCTCTCAGCAGGCAGATGGTTTCAGTCAACTCGTGAATACACTGGCGGACTGCACTTCATTCATGGTGGATATATTACCCACTGCTGCCTGCAAAGTTCCAGAATCAATCCAGTTTAATTCATCGTGAGTGTCAGCGCAGTCTTGCTACTGGTGTGAGAACACAGGTTATACTGAAGGAGGGGATACAGCTCAGTGATCACCTCAATTTTGAGACAAGCTGGTTTTACACTTTACGCCTGAATGGCTGCAGCTTAGACAAATCTTCCTGGAAATCCCAGAGATGAAAATATAATGCCTCACTCCTCCCTGTTTATACACCTTCCCTTCTTTGTAGTCTCAGCCTCATTTGTTTACTATGGACCCAGACACACTGTAAATGCAGTATCCAGAGTGGGGTTCCCAGACCACCGAGGCTCCCTGAATGAACCCAGTAGCTGACATCACTATCCTGAGAACACCATCCACAGACCCTCCACTGACTTTCCAGATGACAGCAGCAAGTGAATTCCCCACAGCGACAATGCATCCATTCACTACTGAAAATGCCTCGGACTCCTCAGTTTCTCTTGGAGACAGTGAGGAACGCAGTTACTGGAGATCAGAGCTGAAAAATGTATTGCTGGAAAAGTACAGCAGGTCAGGCAGCATCCAAAGATCTGGAGAATCGACGTTTCGGGCATGAGCCCTTCTTTAGGAATGAGGAGGAAGAGCTCCTCATCTTCCGCCTACGAACCCTCCAACCACAAGGGATGAATTCAGATGTCTCCAGCTTCCTCATTTCCCCTCCCCCCACCTTGTCTCAATGCCAATCCACCACCTTCCTGACCTGCAATTTTCTTCCTGACCTCTCCGCCCTGACTCCCACTCCGGCCTAATACCCTCACTTTAACCTCTTTCCACCTCTCACAATTTCCAACGCCCCTCCCCTAATTCCCTCCTCCCAACCTTTTATCTTAGCCTGCTTGGCACACTTTCCTCATTCCTGAAGAAGGGCATGCCCCGAAACATCGATTCTACTGATCTTTGGATGCTGCCTGACCTGCTGTGCTTTTCCAGCAATACATTTTTTAGCTCCTCAGTTTCTCTTCCTGGCTGAGAAAGCTCATACATCTCCACACAGTCGCACAGTAACAGTTCCTGTCTCCAAATAAACAGTTGACCATGGAACATTACGTTTCTCTATATCTCACGACTATAAGTATTGCTGATGGAGTTGATCACCACACTCAGAGACGAGAGATAGAGTGAAAATAACTCACGGTAAGCAAGGAGATCCCATAATAAATATGATATTCAGGTATATGTGAAAAGGGGAAATGGCAGAATAACTTCCCATTCTGTTTTCCTTCCAGTCCATCATCAGCAATCCTTTTGCTTGCTTTTCCTTTCTCTCTCTCTCTCTCACTCTCCATCTCTCTCTCTTTCTCTCTCACTTTCTCTCTCTTGAAGTACATCACCCACTCAACACAAACCTCCCGCTCACCCTTCCTGCCATCCCTGATATAATAATATCATTTCTCAGCTGCATTCAGTTTTGATAGGTTCACTGAACTCGAAACATGATTTTTTTTTCCGACAGACTGCCATACCTGCTGAGATTCTCCAACATTCTTTCAGACGGTGGAGGATTTTATTTCAGATCGCCAGCATCCGCATTTCCTTCGTTATTTCACCTTTAATGTTGTTGTTTCGCGGGATGCCAGCATCACTGGCAAGGGCAGTATTTATTGTCCATCCTAACTGCCCTTGACCACGCGGCCATTTTTCAAGGCAATATGGAGGCAACTAAATTGTTGTGGATCTGAGGTGACACTTAGTTCAGACAGGGCAAACATGTTCGGCTTCTTTACCAAAGGTTATCAATAAAATAAGAAAAGAAATCCCAGTGGTTTATGCTTGCCATGAGTGAAATTAGGTTTCATTCCAATTTTTTATATTTGAATTTAACTTTAGTCATCGGCTGTGGTAGGATTTCAGACAATGATTTTAAAGTCATGACTTGCGCCTCTGAAGTACACAGTCAGTGACATTATTACTCTGTTTAAGAGTCCCTGTTGTGAAGTAACTGTAGAGACAAGAACAAGTTTGTCGTCAAACTATTTGTAACTGGAAGAGAGTTCAGAAGGGAACTGGAGCCATAAAATCTGTCGTTAACGAAGGGGTAGGTGATGGCGAAGTCAGCAACAGAACTCAGGCAGAGCTGGAAATTGGGGATATTACGAAGGGGGTGTCAGCAGGTTTGATCACACGGAGAGAATATGGAGATATAAAAACATTCACAGTAAAAAGGAAGCTCAAGGTTGTGAACAGTCTTATTCCTTCTCAGATATTTATGAGTAAGTTGTTTAGAAATGCATAAGATGGAAGTGGGGTTTGTGACTGAAAGTTTATGTATTTGTTAAATATAATCAACCAGAATAGCAATAACATTCAGCATCATTTATGGAATTGACAGAGATAGACTTAACAGGAACACCAATAATAGCGAGGATGGGATAGTACCCAGCTTGAATTATCATCAGTACGGCTCGTATCCGCACCTCTAACCATGGCCAATCCCGAGAAAGATAGTAAAGACCCAAGGATAAACTCCTGTCCATTGTTGCAACGTTCATGTCTAATGTTCTCAGATTCGGATCCATTGTTGGAACATTCTAGTCTAATATTCTCAAATTAAATCCATTGTTGGACCATTCTAATGTTCTCAGATTCTGATTTCTCTCTCTTCCTCTGTAGCTGCTGATCCCAATCTTGTTGAGGTTGACGCTGCGCCGAATACTATGGCAAAACAAGTTAAAAGAAGGCCCTAATTATGGAAGAGGGAAATCCTCCAGTGACCCAGGTGGGTCCAGAAAGAATGATATTAATCACAGTCACTGAACAAACAGCTCCAGTTAACCATTTCACGGCAACTCTGATATATCACAATAATTGGTGTGTGTGGGATTTTGATATCGATGATTATTGGGCTCATGACACATCTCCAGTTGTAAACATCGAGGAGAGGGAGAGACATAATTATTTCTCTTCACAAGCTCGATTATTCTGCTGTGTTTTGGCAATATAGGAATTGCTGGGCTCCCGAGGCAGTCTGTGTCTGATCACCAGGCCCGCTGCATCTTTTTGTTTTATTTATTTATGTTTAACTTTGACTTTTGTCTGTCCAGCATTTAACGGCTTAGGTGGGTTTAGGCATTTTTGAGAGAACGCCTACAGAGCCATAGACGGTGTAGATACAGTCCATTCCTTGTGTTCTTGCAGCCACGGCCTGGTCCTGTGAAGTGATGGTCAAACTCTCACAGAACCAGGACTCTTAATTTTACCTTTCACCAGTTATTGCTGGTATCTCAGCAGGGTTGGAAGGCAGGAAATCTCTCCCGGGTGCTACACACTCTCTCTGTGATTTCTCTCTGAACTGTCTTTGAATGTTCTTTCCTCCTGGATTGGAGAACTGCATGTCAGACAATCTGTTTCTTGCATTTGTTTTTTGACCTTTGTGTGCTTATTGGATGATACCATATTGGAGCAGTTAGTGTATAGTAGTTAAATAAACTATTATTCTGCTCTGTTTTCGAACAGAATTAAGTTATTGCAAGTTCGTCTTCCTTTTGTTGTATTTTACCGAGAGTCTTCGAATAAATTGTGTTTTGCTTAATGACGAATATATTGACCAAGTCAATTCTATCTCAAACACAGCACCTTACATTTATCAGCGGAATGGGCCGAGCTGGAGGAGTGATAATCATGTCAAGAATTATAT
Source organism: Chiloscyllium punctatum (assembly GCF_047496795.1). Classification (NCBI taxonomy): domain Eukaryota; kingdom Metazoa; phylum Chordata; class Chondrichthyes; order Orectolobiformes; family Hemiscylliidae; genus Chiloscyllium; species Chiloscyllium punctatum. The sequence continues at coordinate 57,400,604 of NC_092771.1, forward strand.
CGGTTACCCAATCCACCTCTCAGAACCAGCCCAGATACGTATAAGCCCAGATGAGGTACCTCCTCAACATGAAGCGCTGCGTAGACCAGGCTAATGCACTGCTCACCAATCCGTTCAGATTCGAATACTGTTTAGAGCTCACAAGTTCACTACTTATGTGTCCAACAGTGCACTGATCTATAAATTTGGACGAAAAGATCTGTTCAACACAGGGCGCTGTGCAGAACACACAAAGGCATTGTTCTATTCACGCAGACTGGATATCTGTGCAGCATGGGGAGCTGTGCAGTAAATAGCAGTGAATTTATCTTTTAATGTGGAGCAGTTACCTTCCCAGCATATGCAGCTGTGTGCACCAATCACTGCATTACTGTGTAAAACTGTGTTAGAACACTGCCCAGCGTGGGGAACCTTGCGGCTCATGCTGGAAGCGACAGGATGTGCAGCACCTCTTCATTTACAGCTCCATATCTCCATTGTGGCATGACACAGGAGTGCTGTGGGTGTGAAACTCATTGCCAGAGAGAGATGGCGGGGGAATCAGTTTAAATACCAACAAATGGGAGGAACTTGGTTAAAAGACAGGGGGAGATTAAGAGAGAATTTCAGAGAATGATCTGATGATAGGTTTAAAAATTGTGAAATGAGAATATTTCGATAGCGTCTTGCAATATAAGCCACTGCTTCTCGGAATGATGGGTAAGCAGGATATTTGTGTAAGTTATGATGATTTAGAATTTTGGATAAGCATTTGTCCTGCAGCGTTGTAACTGGGAGTAGGATCAGCAGAGTTTTCGACTCACTGGGCTGAATCGTACAATAATTTGTCTCAGTGCCATTTTCATTGAATGTGACAGAAGGAATATCTACACGAGGCAGAGCTAGTTTCCTGGTGTTATCTTATCGAACTCACCTCATTAACTACCCACCCTACCTCATGGTGTCCCTCTCATTCAACGCCAGCACGATTTTCCCACCCATTAGGGCTGGAGGCGCTCACCATCGCCCGGATGCCCCTGGATATTCAGTGATCCCTGGTACTGCTGCCATCATGAAAAGGCCAGTGGGCACACGGTTGAGTTTTCTTAGTTTGGAGCTGCCCTGCACAGTTTACCCGAGCATGGCAGATAAAGGGAAATTACACCACAGCTTGACGACAGAGGCACAGAGGTCATGGTGAATGGTCTAGTACAGAGGGGGACCATTCTCTTCCCAGACCATTGTCTGAGCACACCACCTAGCTCAGTGCAGTATCTGTGGTCCGAAGAAAAGTCCAGCAATACAGGAAAAGCATCAATAATCTTCCCCGTTCTGTCAGGATAAGGGTCAACGTATTCTCTCTACTCTCTCACACTCATTGCATATCTGTTAGTGCCTTCCCCAGAATAAAGCTCCATTACTCTTACCACTGCAATACAGCACCTTCTCTCACTCTCTCTCTCTCTCTCTCTCTCTCTCTCTCACACCTACGCAATACCCCCACATAGTGAGAAAATGTTCTTATGAGTGCAGTTTCTAGAATTCTCTGGTTGATGTCATTCGTACAATGTTCCAGATAATTTTCAAAATAATTCAATGTCAGCAAAATGTTCATACCCCAGTATGTAACCCATCAGAGGAAGGAGCAGAGTTTTACTTTTATTTTAAATCACTCAGGTTGAAAATGCATCATGGGGCCATTAATCCTCTCAAATATGCTCCACTATTCAGGCAAAGGAAGCACCTAAACACTTGAAGACTCACTCTCTTCTTGACGAGAGGCGCCACTTTGGAGTTTCGCCAGTTTCACTGAAACACTCCTGTAATCCCGAGAGTTATGGAATATTTCACACAGTGCCACCAGTCACTCTGTAACCATTTCTATCAAAACCAGCTATGAATTGCTGATGAGCTGTTTACCTTTGGTCTTTTCTGTTTGAGAAAAGCCTTGTACATTTTGTGAGAGACAATGCAAAACTTTCATCTGACTTCAATTTTGTTTATAATATTGAAACTCTTTGTGCCTTCCCCTGCGAGAAACAATGTAAAATAATGTTTTAACTTCTCTGCATGTTCCCTGAAATCAGTTCCCCAATCACATCCTACAGGTGTCCCACATATTCTTTCCTGCCTTCCTTCCAAGGTTCACACACACTTCATGAATGATTTTTATTCGATATGGGAAAACTCTTGCGGTTAGTTTCTTTTCATATTTCTTGCCAGTTTTGAAATGTTTTTTCTTTGTATTTTGTTTTGTACAATCTGCTTCTTGTTCCAAAAGTAAACTTCCCAAATGTGGCCAATGCTAGAGCTCAACAATCTGAATTCTTTAGTTTGTGATTGATTAACATACTTCACAGCATTTGTGCATCATGGATGGTTCATCTTCACATCTTCATATCATCTTCTTTTTCACCAGAGCCAAACATTACTGAGAGTTATTAATCAGTACCTGCTTTAATGTTCCCACACCCCTTCCCCCCACACCCACCCCCGCCACACACATATCTGCTGACCTTCATCTGTGTCTATTTTCACACTCCGTATTTGACCAGATATATGACATGTATCTGCATTTGAAATGCCTGGATCTTTTCAATCAATCAGGGGGAACCTCCGTATGTGGCTGAACACATGATCAGCTGAGGGTAACTCCATTCTCCCAGTTTCCCTGGCTCTGTCATTTCTGTTCGATGATGTCACATTCCAGTGGGAAGCTTCCTACATGTCATCCTTTTCTCTCAAACGAGAAATCCCCTAAATCTGATGGACTGAGCTTTCAGCTGTGTCTGGCCCATCTCCCTCACTTCTGCCCTCACTCCGTCCTTCCTCCCCAGAACAATGATAGATCTCCCCTTGTCCACACTTCTTTCTGCACTAGAATCTGCATTCACAGAATCATCCTCCGCCACTTCCACCACCTCCAGCAGGACAGCACCAGCAAACACATCTTCCCCTCCCGTCCACTGTCAGAAATTCACAGGGACCATTCCTTCTGTGGCAAGCTCCATTACCTCGAACAGGTCCCCACTCCCCCATGGCACCTTCCCATGTAAAGCTGCAACTTTTGCCCATTTATCTCTTCCCTCTTCACTGTCCAAGGCTCTAAACACACCTTCCAGGTGAAGCAGCATTTCACTTGTACGCTTTCAATCCAATCTCCTGTCATTGCTGCTGACAATGCAGTCTCCTTTACATTACTGAGCTAAACAGAAACTGATTTGATGAACATCTCCACTCTATCTGTAGGAATGACACTGACATTCTGATTGCTCCCCATTTCAAGAACCTACATTGCTCTCAAGATAATGAGAATTCTTTAATATCTTAACTTCCAGAAGGCCTCTGACATGGTACCCCACAGGAGGCTGCAGAGTAAGATAAGGACCCATGGTTCTCAGAGGACAGGTACTAGCATGGATAAAAAATTGCCTCTCTTACAGGATGCAGAGTGAGGATAAAATTGTCACTCTCAGGATGGCAGCCGGTGATTAGCAGTGTTCCACAAGAGTCATTGTTGTGACCACAACATTTTACTTTATAGGTTAACGATCTGAGTGGCGGGACAGAAGACATTCTGGCTACGTTTGCAGATGAAGCAAAGATAGGTAGAGATGCATGTAATAGTGAGGAGGCAGGGACTCTGCAGAAAGAATTCAACAGTTTAGGAGAGTGGGAAAAGGAATAGCAGATGGAATACAATGTGGGGCAGTGTGAGATCATGCACTTTGGTATGAAGAATACAGGCATGGACTATTTACTAAATGGGAAAAAAATCAGAAATCTGAGGAACAAAGGGACTTGGGAGTCCAAGCGCAGGATTTGCCTTAGATAAACTTGCAGGTTCAGTCAGTAGTTAAGAAGGCAGATTCAATGTTGTCATTCATCTCGAGAGGAGTAGGATATAATGGTGGGGATTCTGAGGCTTTCTAAGGCTCTGGTCAGACCATATTTCCAGTATTTTATGCCTCATACCTCAGGGAGGATGTATTAGCCTTGGTGTGTGTCAAGAGTAGGTGCACCAGAAATGAAAAACTTAACACATGAGGAACGTTGGAGAACTCTGGGTTTATATTCGATGGAGATTAGAAGGATGGGTGGGGGGGGGGGGGGGTGGAGGGATCATATTGAAACTTACTGAATACTGAATGACCTGGATACAGACAAAATTGGGAGGACGTTGGCATTGGCAGGAGGACACAGGCTTAGAGCAAAGGGAATATCCATTAGAATGAAGATAAGATGAAACGTCTTTAGACAGAGAGTGGTGAAATTTTGGAATTCCTTACCACAGAATGCTGTGGAAATCAAATTATTTGGCACCAACGATATAGCCAGGAAAGGGACTGAGGATCTGAAAAGTGACAACAGAGAGTTAGTTTGGAAGCTGAAGAGCAGGACGAGTAGAGTAGTGATCTCAGGTTTGCTACCAGTGCCACGAGCTAGTTAGATGAGGAACAGTCAGCGAATGCAGATTTACACGTGGTTGTGGGGCTGGTGCAGGAGGGAGGGCTTCAGATACCTAGACCATCGGGATACCTTCTGGGTAAGGTGGGACCTGTACATGAAGGACGGGCTGCACCTGAACTGGAGGAGCACAAATGGCCTGTTTGGGAGGTTTGCTCGTGTGATTCTGGCATGTTTAAAACGCGTTTGGCAGGGGGTAGGAATAAGACCACATGTCTGAGACGGGGTTAGTTGCAGATGGGACAGTGACAGGATATATTGAATCTATCAGGAAGGTTTCTCACGCTATGAAACAAAGGAATCAGTTAAAGTGCATCTGCTTTAATGCAAGGAATGTCTGATCTAAGAGTGACAAACTTAGATTATGGATCAGTACTTGGGGCTACGATATCGTGGCCATAACAGAGACGTAGGTTTCACGGGGCAGGGATGGTTGCTTGATGTTCCAGGGTTTAAAACGTTTAAAAATGTTTCAGGGCAGCACAAAGTCTCAATGATTAGTACTGCTGCCTCACAGCGCCAGAGACCTGGGTTCAACGCCCAACTCAGGGAACTGTCTGTGTGGAGTTTGCACATTTTTCCCATGGGTGTGCTCCGGTTTCCCTCCATAATCCAAAAATGTGCAGATTAGGTGAACTGGCACATGCTTAATTGCCCGAAATGTTTGATGAAGGGGTAAATGTAGGGGAATGGTTCTGGGTGGGTTGTTCTGTGGAGGGTTGGTGTGGACTTGTTGGGCCGAAGGGCCTGTTTCCACACTGTAAGTAATCTAATCTTATCTAAAAAAGAACAGGGTGGGTGAAAATGAGGAGAGGGTGTAACATTGCTAATCAGAGAGTCCATCACAGCTACAGAAATGAAGGTTGTTGAGGAAGGTTTGTCTACTGAGTCAGTATGGGTGGAAGTTAGGAACAGCAAGGGAACAGTCGCCGGATTTGGGGGTTTTCTACAGACCATCTAATAGCAGTAGAGAGATTGAAGATCTCATAGGCGGGCAGATTCCAGAAAAATGCAAAAGTAGCAGGGTTAATGTTATGGGTGATTTCAACTTTTCCAATATCGACTGGAACCTCCGAAGTGCAGATGGTGTGGATGAAGCCGTTTTTGTCAGGTGTGTTCAAGATGGTTTCCTTGCTCAGTATAGAGACAGACCGACAAGGGGAGAGGCTATTTTGGATTTGGTGTTCGGCAACGAGCCAGGACAGGTGTCAGAACTCATGGTGGGAGAGCACTTTGGTGAAAGTGATCACAACTGCCTCACATGTAGCATCGTCTGGGAGAGTGAAAGGAGCAGTTTCCAAAGGAAGATATTTAATTAGGGAAAAGGAAATTATGATGCTATCAGACAGGAGTTGGGAAGTACAGACTGGGAGCAATTGATCCACAGAAAGGGTACAGCAGGCATGTGGAGACTGCTTAAGGAGCAGTTGTTGCGAGTGATACACAAATTTGTTCCTCTGAGACAGGTAAGAAGGGGTAATATTAAGGAACCTTGGATGACGAGAACAGAGAAACTTCTCGTCAAAAGGAAGCAGGCAGCTTACGGAAGATGGAGGAAGCAAGAATCTAACACAGCTTTAGAGGATTACAGGCTTGCTAGAAAGGAGCTCAGAAATGGACCGAGGGGCGCCATGATGGGGCATGAAAAAGGCTTGGCAAGAAGGATTAGGGAGAATCCAAAGCATTTTTCTCATACGTGAGGAATAAAGGAATAATTAGGTAGGAGGTAGGGCCAATCAGGGATAGTGTAGGGAACTTATGCGTGGAGTCTGAGCAGATAGGGGAAGCCCTAAATGAGTTTTTTGCTTCGATTTTCACCAAGAAAAGGGAACTTGCTGTAAATGAAAACTTAGAGGAGCTGGTTCAGATCAAGATTTCAAGATTGATGAAATTGATGTGCTAGAAATTTTGAAAAACATTAAGATAGATACGTCCCCAGTGCCAGATTTATCCTAGACAGCTCCGAGAAGCGAGAAAGGCGTTTGCTAAGCCGCTGGTGAGGATATTTGCTTCCTCAGTCTTCACAGGAGTCATACCGGAGGATTGGAAGGAGGCGAATGTTGTTCCTTATTTCAACAAGGGTAATAGGGAAATCCCTGGTAATTACAGACCAGTCAGTCTTACGTCAGCGGTCAGCAAAGTTTGGAAAAAAATTCTGAGGGATAGAATTTTTGACTATTTGGCAAAGCATTGTGTGATTAAAGCAGTCAGCATGGCTTTGTGAGGGGCAGGTTATGCCTCACAAATCTGATTGATTTCTTTGAGGAGGTGTCAAGACAGGTCGACGACGGTCGAGCAGTGGACGTGGTGCATGTGAACTTCAGGAAGGCATTTGAGAGGGTTCCCCATGGAAGGCTCAGTCATAAAGTCAGGAAGTATGGGATACAGGGAGATTTGGTTATCTGGATTCAGAATTGGCTGGCTAGCAGAGGGTAGACAGTGGTTGTAGATGGAAAATATACTGCTTGGAGGACAGTGTTGAGAGGGATCCCACAGGGCTATGTCCTTGGGCCTCTGCTATTTGTAGTTTTTATAAATGACTTGGATGAGGAGGTTATGGGGTGGGTTAGTAAATTTGCTTATGACACAAAGATTGGAAGCGTCGTCGATAGTATAGAGGGCTACTGTAGGCTGCAGTGCGATATAGACAGGATGCAGAGCTGGGCTGAGAAATGGCAGATGGAGTTCAACCTGGGTAAATGCGAAGTGATTCATTTTGGAAGGTCAAATTCGAATCCTGAATATAGCATTAAATACAGGATTCTTGGCAGTGTGGAGGAATAAAGGGATCTGGGTGCGCAAGTGCATAGATCCCTCAAAGTTGCCACGCAAGTGGATAGGGTGTCAAGAAAGCATATGTTGTTTTGGCTTTCATTAACAGGGGGATTGAGCTTAAGAGCTGCAAAGATTTTCTGCAGCTCTACAAGTCCCTGGTGAGACCACACTTGGAATATTGTGTCCAGTTGTGGACCCCCTACTATAGGAAAGATCCAGGGGCTTTAGAGAGGGTGCAAAGAAAGTTTATCAGGATGCTGCCTGGACTGGAGGGCTTGCTTTATGAAGTAAGGTTGAACAAGCTTGGACATTTCTCTCTGGAGACAAGGAGGTGAGAGGAGAGCTGATCAAGGTGTACAAAATAATGAGAGGAATAGATAGTGTCAATACCCTTTTCCCCAGGGCAGGATTGACTAGTACGAGAAATCATAGTTTGAAGATATTAGGAGGAAGGTAAAAGGGAGACGTCAGAGGTAGGTTCTTTATGCAGAGAGTTGTGAATGTATGGAATGCATTGCTAGCTCTGTTGGTGGAAGCAGAGTCATTGGGAACATTTAAGCGACTGATGGACATGCACGTGGATAGCAGTGAGTTGAGGGGTGCTTAGGTTAAATTACTATATTTTACATTAAGATTAAATCTCAGGACAACATCGTGGCCCAAAGGGCCTGTTCTGTGCTGTCCTGTTCTATGTTCTATTTAGTATAGTTAAAAGAGACTCAGATAAGTTCTTGATTGACATGGGATCAAAGGTAACTGGCAGGAAGCAGGGAAATGGGGTTGAAAATCTATAATTCGCGATCGAATGCTGGAGCTGACTTGATGGTCCGAATGGCTTCATTTCTGCTCGGAAAGAGTTGTGGCCTTATAATATTTCGGTCCTGGATGGCACGGTGTCTCAGTGGTTTGCACTGGTGCCTCACAGCATCAGGGAACTGGGTTCGATTTCCTCTGGGTGTTCTAGTTTCCTGCCACAGTTCAAAGTTGTGCAGATTAGGTGAACTGGCTATGCTGAATTGCCGATTGTGTTCAGGGATGTTGATGTTTGGTGCAATAGTCAAGGGTCTACGTATAGTATTAGGGTAGAGAATAGGATTGGTTCGCATACTCTTTGGAGGGTCAGTATAGACCTGTTGGGCTGAAGGGCCTGTTTTCACACTGTAGGGATTCTAAGAAAATGCAGGCTGCTGCAATGTTCCAATGAAGCACAACCCACGCTCGAGTAACACCTCACTTTACACTTTGTTACGTTACAGTCTGTAGGAGTTAATATTCAATTCCATAAATTCACAGCCTGAACCCACTATGGCTGTTCTCCATTTTCCGTACACGCTCCCTCCTGGGCTCCCTAAGTTCGTGTCTTGTTTATTTCCATTCAACAGAGAAAATCAACTTCTAATATTTACACATTAATTTACACACATTATATACCTGTGTCTCTTTCACCACAATTTCAAGCCCATTTGTCTTTCACACTGGGCCTCCAAACACTCTTTCCCACTTCTGCCAAGATACTAAAGCGCTCACTTTCCAATCCTTTACACGTCTGAAGAAGATTTACACTGGACTTGAAACATTACCATTGTTTCCCTGTCTCTGCAGATGTTGCCAGACCCCTAAGTTCCTTCAAAAATGAAAAGTTACAGAACACATTTTCAATATAGAAAAGATCATTGGATACAGAAAATCTGAAACAAAAACAAAAATTGTTGGACTTACTGGGTGCTTTGAGGAACAGTCACAGAACCCGAAAGATTAACTCTGCTTTCACTCCACAGATGCTGTCAGACTGGTCAGTGTCTTCAGCACTTTCTGTTTTTGAATAAGTTTCAAACATGTGTGTCAAAGCTGCTCACACGCCCTGTCCAACATGGAGCACCATACACCGGGAAGTGAATGATAATGCACGTATACAAATTCACTTGTTCTGAAACTACATAAGGCTGTCATCACCGACACTACAGAGCTCTTAACCATGGTCATGGAGAGAAACAGCGGGAAACACATTCGCTTTAAACAGAAGATGGCATTACTGGAGGGGAAAATATTCAGGTGAAAACGTTAAATGCTTTTGAGGAATGCGACAATTGGAGGCATGGCATCATGAAGATACCCAAACAGGATGAGAATTTTTAAAAAAGGAAGTGTTCCCACATGAGATACTGGGATAGAGCATTGTGTACAGGGGGGAGGGGGGGGGGAAGGACGACCGTGCCCCATGCGAATGAGGACAGGCAGCAGAATTGTATTGCAGATAATGCATCTGAAACTGGGCATTCATGTGATGCTGTAAATCATAGCAGCTGTCGTAGCAGCAGCAGCAGCAGAATTATATTCAACCACAATATAATCTCTCAGTCTACCATGAACATGAAGCCAATCTCCGGTTCAGTGATGAGTGTGGGTGAACATGCCACGGTCAGAACCATGTGTACCTAAACCTGATGACAACCCATTCAAGCGACCGCACTTACTGCTTAAATTAACAAACAGCAGAACTAACATCTGATAGAGAGGGCGCCATGACCACAAGACTGTGACCACTTCTTTTAAAACCAGCTATGAATTACTGCTGGCCTGTCTACTCTTACTCTTATCTGTTAGAAAATCCTTGTTCCTTTTGTTAGAGACAGTTCAAGAATTTCCCTCCTATTACCATTTTGTTTACATCTTTGAAATACTTACTGTACCTTCCCCTGTGAGGAAAGATGTAGAACACGGGTGTAAATTATCTGTCTGCTCCCTGTAGCCAATTCTTCAGTCACACCCTCCAATTATCCTCAGTATGCTTTCCTAATTAATTTCACCTAAGATCATACACTCATCTTGAACTTTTTTTATATGCTCGGAAAAGATCGTGCTGCTTGTTTTTTGTATTTCTTGCCAATTTACTACATCATGTCTTTTCTCCCCTTTTCCTCGCTTTCTAGATTGATACAGTCATATAGCGCACAAACAGACCATTTGGTCCAACTTGTCCATGCTGACCAGGTTTTTCAAACTAAACTAGTCCCATCTGATTGCATTTTCTCCATATGCCTCTCAACTTTTCCCATTCATAATGTCCTAATGAGTTTTAAATGTTGTAGCTGTACTTGCAGCTCCCACTCTTCCTCTGACAGCTCATTCCACATACACACATCAGCCGCTGTGTGAAAATATTGACCCTTCGTCCATTTCAAATCTCCCCTCTTTCACCTTAAACCTCTGCCTTCTATGGTTGAACTCCCCCATCCCGTGGGAAAGACATTGGCTGGTCACTCTATTCATACCTCTCATGATTTTATAAACTTCTACAATGTCACCCCTCAACCTCCTACATTCTATCTGACACTAACTTTACGAACAAGCATTTCAAGATAAAGCACTGCAAATTTGAAACAGTATTCATATGACAGGTAAATAACCTTCAGCCCAAACTTCATACTGTGATTTATTTTTCTCCATGTTATAATACTAAGGCAGCAGGAAACTGTTACGAGTACCAATAAGAGATCAAACATCTGAATTGCTTTGTCCAAATGAGGTGATGATCTCTACAGTGAAAGCGCATCACTGGCCTGAACCATATAAGAAGGGGAATTCTTGTACCACACGGTCAGCGTCAACCTTTAGCAGAGTGAGATGAAGGCTGAGTATACTTTTGAAATTTGGATCACAGTGTGAATTCAGTGCAAAGGGGGAGAGGGGTTTTCAATAAGTTTTACTCAAAGAAGGAAACTTTCCGGAGTGAGATGTGAGTGGGAGGTGTAAAACAGCATGAATGGAGAGGTCGAGCCACACTGAGACCAGAGGCAAAGTGGCAGCACAAAACGCAGCTTGATGCTACTGCAGAGTAGGTAGACTTGAACAAAGAGTTTCAGGTGAATTGGGGAGGGACCATAATGTAAGAGAATGTACTCTGTAATTTGACAGGGAGAACCTGGAATCAGGAAGGGGACACGAGCAGGGAAGAAGATGAAACAGCAATGGCAGCAGTTTCTGGGGGGAATTCAGGATGCACAGCTGAAATTCATACCCAGCATCTGGTTCTGGTCCCTGAAATAAACATCCTAAATCTGGCCCTCCACTCATGCTCATCCATAGTATCCTTGAGAGCCTTTGTCAACCATGGGTGCTTCACCTGCTTATCGAGTTCTTCTTTTTGAACAGAAACAATAATTACTGAGCGGTTTGGGATATCTGCTTGAATGTCTGCTCACGTATACTCACTGACCTTCCTCTGGGTCTATTTTCACATTCCGCTTCAGACCAGATGAGAGATAGAAATCCTCAAATTAGATGCCTGGTTCTTTTCTATCATTCAGAAGGAACTTCTGCCTGTGGCTGAACACAAGATCAGCGGAGGCTGACTCAATTCTCCAAGTTTCTCCATCTCTGTTGTTTCTGTTTGACGATACCACATTCCTGTGAGCTGTGTCTAACGTGACCTCCTTTTCCATCAAACCAGAAATCCCCGAATTCTGGTGGACAGGGCCTTCAGCTATGACTGTCCCATCTCCCACAGTGTTGCCCTCAATCCGTCCCCTCCACCCCAGAACAATGATAGATTCCTCCTTGTCCACACTTCCTCCTGCACGAGGATCCACATTCACATATTCATCCTACACCATTTCCTCCATCTCCAGCAGGACAGCATCATCAAACACATCTTCCCCTCCCGTCCTCGGTCAGTATTTCACAGCGACCGTTCCCTCTGTGTCACCGTCCATCACCCCGAACGTTTCCCCACTCCTCCATCGCACCATCCCATGCATTTGTAGAAGCTGCAACACTTGTCCATTCATCTCTTCCCTCCTCACTGTCCAATGCCCCAAACATAGCTTCCAGGTGAAGCAGCATTTCACTTGTAACCTTTCAATCTGATCTACTGCCATTGCTGCTCACAATGCAGTCTCTTTATATTGGCGAGACCAAATAGAGATTGCTTTGAGGAACACACCCACTCTGTCTGTTGAAATAACCCTGACCTTCTCATTGCTTCCCATTTCAATAACTTACCTTGCTCTAATGCTAACATTTCAGCCCTGGGCTGCTGCAATGTTCCAAGGCAGCACAACCCAAGCTCGAGTAACGCACATTACACTTTGGTACATTACAGCCTTTAGAAGTTAATGTACAATTTCATAATTTCACAGTCTGACCCCATTATAACTGTTCTCCAATTTCCGTACAATCTCCCTCCTGGCCTCCCTATGACCTTGTGTGGTTGTATCTTCTTTATCTTTCACTCAATAGAGAGAAACCCTTTTCCCTATTCACATCTTAATTTAAAGCTATTTCACATGGTCTTCTCGTTCACCACTACTAAAAGCATGTTTATCTTTTGCCACACCCTCTTTTACCTGTCAACCTACTCCCCACATCTGTCAAGGTATTATAAAGCTCATTTTCCAATCCTTTTTCAGTTCTGAAGAAGTGTCATACTGGAATTGAAAGGCTAACTCTGTTTCTCTGTCTCTGCAGATGATGCCAGACCTGTTGAGTTTCTCTAGAAATGAATAGGCTCAGAACAAGTTTTCAATTAAACAAATAACTATGGATACTGGAAATGAAAATGCATAAATTGCTGGAAAAAATGGGAGTTTTGTAGAATGTTCACTGGTCCTGAAACATTAACTCTGCTTTCACACCACAAGATGCTGCCAGACCTGCTGAGTTTCATCAGCAATTTCTGTTTTTGAACAAGTTCCATAGACGTGTGTTAAAGCTGCTCAAACGCTCTGTCTCACACAGAATACACTGGGATGTAACCGATAATGCAAGGTGCACAAATTCCTTGATCTGAAACTACATAAAGCTGGCATCACTGACACTGCAGAGCTCTTAATCTTGGTCATGGAGAGAAACAGAGGGGAACACATTCACAACAAACACAGAAGATGGCATTGGGGGGGAATGGAAAAGATTCAGATGCATATGTTAAGGGATTTGAGTAAAGTAACAAATTGGAGGCGTGACACCAGAAAGAGACCCTCAGCACAATGAGAATAGGAAAATGGAAGTGTTACCACATCAGACACCAGGTTAAGACACTGAGTACAGGACTGATGGGTGAATGGGTCTTAGTGTAAACTGGGGGATAGTCAGTAGAATTGAATTGAACATATTGGAGCTCAAAGTGGGCATTCATGTGGTGCGGTAAAATCACAGCTGCAGCAGAATTGTATTCAACTACAATCTGTAAGATTTTCCACAGGATAATCCCTCAGCTTACCATTACCATCAAGCTGATCTATGGTTCAGCGATGAGTGCGGGTGAACATGATAGGGTCGGAACCATGTGTACCTAAACCTGAGGACAATCCATTAGAGCTATCGCACTTGACCGGTTATATTCGCAACAGCAGGACTAACATCTGATACAGAGGGCGAAATGATCCCAAGATTAACAGATCAGATCGAAGTTCTGCAGTGCTGCCACATCCAGACATAAATGTCGATGGACTATTAAACAACTCACTGGAGGAGAGGACTCCATAAATATCACCATCCTAAATAACAGGACAGCCCTGTACATCAGTGTAAAAGACATGGTTGTATTATCTGCACCATCCTCAGCCAGAAGTGTTGAGTTGATGATCCACCTCACCCTCGCCATGCTGCCCGCAGAATCACAGATGTCAGTTTTTAGTCAATCTGATTCACTGCATGTGACATGAAGAAACAGCTGAACACAGTAGATACGACAAAGGCAATGGGCCCAGACACCATTCCTGCATTCGGACTGAAGACTTGTGCTGCCCAACAAGCCGTGACCCTGGGGAAACTGTTTCATTTCAGCTCCAATTCTGACATCACCCTGGCCACATGGAAAATAACTCAGCTTTGTCCAATCCCATAACAAGGGAATGACTACAGTCTGACCATTTACCACGCCCTGAGTCCTGTCATGATACTCACATTGGTGGGAGTTCTTTTTGACAGAGATGTCAAGTAGCACAGAAATAACCTGCTCAGTGTGGTTTCTGATAGGTCCCCATGTGGAGATGGTGCTATTGTAGAAATATCACTGGATTAATAATCCAGACCAGGCTAATGCTCTGGCAGCCGGTGGAAATTATAATTAATAAAATATCGAGATGTGAAACCTGGAGTCATTAACAGTGACATTGAAACCAATGTCGATTGTAAACACCAATTTCCTTCCTCAATGTCCTTTCAGGAAGTGAATCTCCCGTGCTTTCCTGGTCTGGCCTAAAAGTGACTCCAGGCAAACAGACATGTGATAAACTCTTCAATGGTCTCGGAAACGGCCAAGCAAGACACTCTATTGTATCAAACTGCTCTGAGGCCTTGAAGAATAAAACAACACAGATCACCCAGCACCAGCCTCAGTATTGGATCTGGAAACACTATCCTATTGACCCTGCAGAGACCTCCTTCCTAACATCTCGGAGCTGGTGGCAACATTTACAGAGCTTTCCCACAGACTGCACAGAAACATCGGGAAAGGAGTAGGTCATTCAACACACTGAGCATCCTCCATTCTAGTTCATGGTGAAAATCTCCTCAATTCAGTTTTCCCCACACAATGTTCATATCCTTTAGTATGGTTAATCATCGGAACATATAAAATAGGAACTACTGTATTCGCTTTGGTCCATCAATTTTGATCCTCCATTCGATATACAGGCAGTTATCCAATAAAGGTGTGTTTATTAAACGCAATTTCGCTGCAACACAATTAGTGAATTGAACACCTTTCTTTATACAGTGTGTTCCCGTTCACTGTTGTGGGAGTCAGTCTCTGTCACCAGCTGAACAGCTAATGCCAGCCTCAGGATCCCTCTGTCTGCCAAATGCACCCTCAGTGTGTTCAGATAAAGCAGGAATATAATCCGCTCTGCAAGCCTTGAAACTGAGCCTGAATGTGGGATTTGTGGTCTACATTTAGAAGGAACTTTATTTCAAACCGGGACGGGAATATTTTGGAGAGAACTGGAATTCTGCATCACGTGGACAGTCAGCCCACGCAATTTCTGGGGAAGATCTTGGTGAAAGATACAATGCTGTAGTCAGTGGCTGTAGTGTTAAAGTGTGACATTTACTGCACTAACTCATTACAATATACGGTTTAAAGATTTATGTAGCCTGTGCTATTGTTTGTGTTAGGCTGACTATTATTTTTGTTTTGATTTTTACTGGTAATTTTGGGGGTTCGCACGGAAGCCTCTTTTTCCCATTGTCCCCATTATTGATATTGCACCGTTTTCTGTAACACGGTGTTCCACAGGAACACAGCTGCCACATTATTGGATAACTGCCTGTAAGTATTGCTGATTCTATATCTCCACACCAAACTCCTGCACTCTCCCCATCCCTTCTGTGTCTTGAAATCCTTATTTATATTCAGTACTTTAGCTTTCACAGCCTGATCAGGGAAATAATTCCCCAGGTTCACTAGTTTCTGAGTGCAGACATTTAGTCTCATCTCAACACAATTTGGCCTGGCTGTACCCAACACTGTGAGCCCATGTTTTGGACATCCCTCCCAGGGGAATTATCATCCCTGCTTCCAATCTGTCTCGCCATGTCAGAGTTTTATATAGTTCACCCATTCTCCTAAACCTCATGGAATACAGGCACAGTTGTCCCAAACTCTGCTCCCACATCAAGCCTGTCATCCCAGAGACCAGTCTGGTCCTCCTTCGCTGCTCTCCCGCAATGTCAGGTTTGTCTGTTATTAGGTAGGGAGAGCAAAACTGCACACAATACCGCACAATGTTCGAGGTGGGGTCTCACTAACGCCCTGTACAGCTGCAGTAAGACACCCTTACTCCTGGACTCAAAACATCCTGAAGGTCAGCACACCACTCATCATCAACAAAATTGTGTATTCCCGTGACAGCTGAGCCTGCTCTAACCTGAGTAGGATCCTTACAACAGGCTGGTAAATTGTGGCTGCGGCTGTACAGGGTCTTAGTGAGATCACATCTGTAGTAATGTGCACAGATTTAATCTCCTCACTAAGAAAGGGTATTGGTATTAACTCAGATATTATTCCCTCAACTGATTCCTGCAATGAAAGTGACCATTTGACCCATCGACTCCACGCTGATCCTCTGAAGGCCATCCCATACAAACCCCACTCTCCAACCCCCATCCCAACCCAATCTCTGCAACCTAGCATTTTCCATGACTACTGCACCTAACTGGCACATCTTGGGACTGTGGGAGGAAACTGCAGTACACGATAGACACCCTTGCAAGCACAGGGAAAATGTGCAAACTCCACACATTCAGTGACCCGAGATTGAAACAGAACCAGATCTCTGGTCCTGGGAGGCAGCAGTGCTAACCACTGAGCTACCCACTGTGGGCAACGCAACCTGCCTGCACAATTCAACACTCGAAATGTGGCATAACAGCAGGGAGATTCCATAAGTCCCCAAACTTGTCATAGTGCAACAGGATGAGGACAATGATATCTTGAGGGGCTTGGTCAGGAACAGGCGCAGGACATGCAAGACATCGAAGCTATAGTGTAGGAACACCAGGAGGACATTCAGCCCATCGTGTATGCAAAGCAGGAACAGAATGAGTCCAATCAGCCACCCATGCCTCTTACACAGCAATTGGAGCCGATCTTTTACAGCCTCGTGCCTATTTCACAGGAATTGAAACGGACTGTCGAGGTTATGGAAAGGGAAGAACTTCGAATAACCAACTTCAATCGGGAATGAAAAGTTATGAGCAAATGATTGAAGACAAATTGTTCGAATCTGTTATTAAGGAATTAACAACAGGAGACTTTGAAAGTCAAACCATAACCCATCAAAGTCGACATGATTGTATTCAGGATAAATCATGTTTGAATGATTTTCCGAACTTTTTTTAAATTAAAACGTGTGACAAACAAGTTGAATAACTGGGATCTGAAAGATGTATTATATCTTGACTTCAAGAAGGCAATGCTTGACGCAAGATTAATAGGCAAGAGAAGAGCACATGAGTTAGGACAATTTATTTGCTTGGAGAGAAAATTGGCTAACCAATAAAAAACCATGATCTGGAGGTGCTAGCTTTGGACTAGGTTGAGTAAGGTCAATAATCATATGGCACCAGGTTATAGTCTGACGGGTTAATTTGAAAACACAAGCTTTCATTGTCCTGCTCCTTCGTCAGGTCTTAGAGAGAGAAGACCTTAGGCACAAAATTTATTAGGAAAAGATGAAAGGGTTGTACAACACATGCACATGAATTGATCACATCTAAGATGGCTGCTAAATCTCTAATCGGTTCGAATGGAGATGCAGATTTTGATTGATGAATATGCAAATCCAGAGTTCCTTTCAAGTCCTGCCTGGAGATACCTTCTGGTATTATCGATGTAAAGGAGGTGACCCCTCCAGTCAGACATCGTATTTTAGGCATGTGGTCATGTTTGGGGTCTGTATGTATCTTCACCCGGAATCAGACTGGGTTTATTTCCAAAGTAGGAGTTAATAAAATATCGTATTGACTGACTCTCTACAAATTGTATTTTTGTTGAGAAAATATAATGCATCTGGAAATACAAACCGGCAAATGTAAATTCATCTTACAGATTAGATGTGTGTGATTGAAAACAAGGTGGAGTGTCTGTGGGAAGGAGAGAGAGTGTGTGTGTTTGTGAGAGTGTGAGGGGGAGTATGTGTGTCTTTGGGAGGGAGATTGAGGGTATGCATGCGTGTGAGAGAGGGGAGAGTGTGTGTGTGTGCATGTGAGAGAGGGGAATGTGTTTGCGTGTGGGAAGGAGACGGTGAATTTGAATGGGTGTATTTAAAGGGGAGAGGGAAAGGATGTGTTTATCCTCGTTAAAACACAGCAGATGTGGCAGATCCCTTTCCCCACAAACACTCTGTGGTTTCAGAGCTCCCCCTCTCTGCAGCCTCTGCTCCATTTGTTGTTCATGTTGCAGACCCAGATGCTGCAACTACAGTCCCTATGCTCCATCCAGAGTTGGTTCACCAAATCCTCAGGTCTCTCTGAATGTCTGAGGCAGCTCACAGCACAACCTCCAGTAAACCATCTCCATCACCTCCACTAACCTTTCCATGACAGGAGGCAGTCAGATGTCCCTCAGCTCCTGTTCCTTGACAATAATACTCGAGGGGTTTCCTCATGGTATGGACTGCACAATCAACTGAGAGGGACAAACACAGGCCTTCAGAGGTCAGGCACAGACCAAGTTTCAAAGACGTGTCTCAAAGCTGCTGGAACCCAACTTGGACCAACAGCCCGCCACATACCATTGCATCTTTTCTGAGCTTCACAATTCTAGCACTCGATACACTCGGGAGTGAAAAAACAACACCAGGGAAAGGTACAGAAAAAAAACAATTAATTAACTGATAACAAGTTGTGAAAACATGAATGAGGAGACAGGGGAGTGGGAGTAACTGGAGAAGTGAGACAATGGTGTTTCCAATCACAAGAATGAGAGCATTCAATAAAATTATTGCCAGATCAGTTGAAATGGTTAGTTACATCAAATTGTGAATCTGCCTCACAGAACCATCCCAGACACCATAAACTGGGACAAGGTACTAGCCAGAATGGAGGTCTGTGCAGCCCACGCTAGTGGACTACTCTATAACTGGACTACCTGCCCAGCATTGGGACCATTGCAAACCTTTGCCAGTATATTGCTACTATACTTGGACTACAGAAATGTCTTGCACGGGAAGATGCGTAACCCATGCAGTAAGTGACAGTAAATGGACTCCCACAAATGTATGGCTCTGTATCTCCACTGCTGAATATAAGATAAGAGATTGTGTGCGTGTGTGTGTGTGTGTATGTGTCTGTGTCTGTGTGTGTTGGTGGCAGTAGATATGAAAATTGTTATTTGAGAGAGAATAGACATAGAGGTAATCAGTTTAAATGTGAACAAATGACAGGGTTTTGTGCCATTAACAGAGAGAGACTGAGGACCGTGTTATAGACAGAGGTGACGATGTGTTTGTGAATACTAAAGTAAAGGCATTCCCAGACCAAACAACAATATAAAGCAATCCATACAGGAATGATGGGATTTTGTTCTGCCTTTAGATACAAGCCATGGAATACCGAGTCAGATTTGGTTAAGCAACAGCAGATTATTGGCTTTATTAAGATTGTGTTTCATAGCTGAAGGTTCACACAGCAGATGGCATGAACCAGTGAAATATATTCTGCAGTTGACAATAGTAAAAATTAGGAATGGTCAGGGTATGGTGTCAGTAATCAGCTTGTAGCCAAAGGGATCACCGTAGTTGTGACTGGCCTGTTTCAGCCTCAATTATTGGCCAGGGATGAGATGGAGTAGAGGAAAGAAATGGAGTTTGCATCCAGAACAGAAGACAGTGACCTCCAAGCTCCCAATATTTAAATAGCAAGGGCAGTGATGCAATGAATCCTGGTCCATACCAGAAAGTGCATAGGTCAATCAACAAGGCCTAGTGCCATAACGAAAGAAGGAGAGAAAGAATGAACAAGTTCACTGTTGTTTGACGTGGTTTGGAGCGTGAATACTTACAGAGCAAATGAAAAGAACAGTAATACAGTCGCACATGGTTAATGCAAATAACAAATCGACAATGAAACTTACCAGGGACACCAACATTAGCCAGGATAGGATAATTAAAAAAATGAATAATATAAAGTACATATTTGATCCGCGATGTTAACAGCAAAGAATATGTAGAAAGAATCCAAATATAAGAGGATAAACTCCTGTCCATTGTTGGAACATTCCAGTCTATTGTTCTCAGATTCTGATCCACTGTTGGAACTGTCCAGTCTAATGTTCTCAGCTTCTGATCTCTCCCTCTCTCTGGAGCAGCCGATCCCTGTTAGTGCTATCGGTGGTGCTCCCTCCCATACTATGGGATAACGTATTGAATCGAGCCCTTTTGTCATTAAGATGGAAACTCTCCACTGGGATAATTAGAATCCATGGAGACTGACATTCGTCACAGTCACCAAACAAACAGGTTCAGTTAACCAGTTCCTTGCATCATTTTACATAACACAATAAAAGGGAACATTTACGAGGTTTAGATGGAATGAATGAGAGTTGCTGAGGGATAGGTCATAAATCTTTCAATCTTTTTAATGTCTTCCCTATATATGGGAGTATTGTCAGAACACTGCACTGTTGTATATGATTCACCCTGTTTATAAAAGGAGACAGGAATAAAATAACAGACGAGCTGCATAAAATGTTTGGTGGAGACGTTTCGAGATACCTTTGTGTAATGCTGCTCCAAGTTTGAAATTCCCTGTTATCAAGTCCTTTCTTAACCTTGTGACATCATTCAGAGCATTGAAACTGCTGCTCAGGAACAGGGAGAAACAGGAGGTAGTCCCCAGGACGTGAGCATGAAGTGTACATGTCCTGCCCTGATTTGCATTTCCAAAATGCAGCACCTCCCATTTATCTAGATTAAAAACCACCTTCCCATTGTCAGCCTATCTGCCCATCTGATCAAGATTCCATTGTACTCTGAGGTAAACCTTCTTTGCTGTCCACTACACCATCATTTTTGGTTTCATCTGCAAACTTCGCAACTATTGCTGCAATGTTCACATCCAAATTATTTCTGTGAATAGTAAAAAGCAGTGGAACCAGTACTAACCCTTGTAGCACACAACTGGTCACAACCCTCCTTTTCGAAAAACAATCCTTCACCACCACCCTCTGTCTCCTGCCTTCGGGCTAATTCTGTATACATATGGCTAGTTTTCCCTGTATTCCATATGAACTAAACTTGTTAACCAATCTACCATGCAGGAAGTTGGCAAATGCCTTACTGAAGTCCATACCAACAATACACACCTCTGCGTCAATGAATCCTCTTAGTCACTTCTTCAAACATACTCAGTCAATTTAGTGCTTCGATCCATGTGGCCTATCACTTATCAGTCCTTGCTTTTCAAAATCCATGCAAACCTTGTGCCTCATAATCCTTACCAACACCTTGCCCTCCACTGAAGTCTGGCTCACTAGCTTTTCCTTACCATCCGTCTTAAATGTTGTCAATAATCGCACCAAGTTCGCAAGCCTCCTATCTTCCGGTAGCTCATCTGTGACAATTGACGATACAAATATCTCAGCAAGGGGCCCAGCAATCACTTCACTCGCTTCCCACAGAGTTCTCGGGTACATCTGGTCAGGTGCTGAAGGTTTTCCCACCTTAACGGGTTTACAAACTCCAGCATCTCCTTCTCTGCAATACAGGCACTTTTCAACATGTCACGGTTTATTTCCAAAGTTCTTTAGCTTCCATATCCTTCTGCACAGCCAATACTGACGCACGATGTTTATTTAGTATCGCCTCCATCTCCTGCGGTTTTGCATATCGGCAACCTTGCTGATCTTTCAGTGGCCCAACTCTCCTGGGTTATTCTTTTGTCCTTAATGTATGTGTAGAGTCCCTTTGGATTCTCCTTAACCCTACTTGCCAGAACTATTTCATGTACCCTTTATGGCCTCCGGATTTCCCTCTTATGTATACTCCTACTGGCTTTAGACCCTTCTCAATAGTCACTTTGAAACTGGAAATAAGAGCCAAATGACGATGATGAATCCATTTTCGATTTTTGGAAAAACCCATCATGTTCGCTGATGGCCTTGAAGGAAGCAAACTGCCTGAGTTACATGTGACTCCAGACCGACAACAATGTGTGTGACTCGTAACTGGATTAGTGGTGCTGGAAGAGCACAGCAGTTCAGGCAGCATCCGAGGAGCAGTAAAATCGACGTTTCGGGCAAAAGCCCTTCATCAGGAATAAAGGCAGAGAGATAAGCTCGAGGAGGGTGCGGGTGGGGAGAAAGTAGCATAGAGTACAATAGGTGAGTGGGGGAGGGGATGAAGGTGATAGGTCGGGGGCGGGGGGAGGGTGAAGTGGATAGGTGGAAAAGAAGATAGGCAGATAGGATAACTCAGGACAAGTCACGGCGTCAGTGCTGAGCTGGAAGTTTGGAACTGGGGTGAGATGGGGGAAGGGGAAATGAGGAAATTGTTGAAGTCCACATTGATGCCCTGGGGTTGAAGTGTTCCGAGGAGGAAGATGAGGCTTTCTTCCTCCAGGCGTCTAGTGGTGAGGGAGCGGCGGTGAAGGAGGCCCAGGACCTCCATGTCCTCGACAGAGTGGGAGGGAGAGTTGAAATGTGACTCGTAACTGCCCGCTGGGCAATTAGTAATGGGTAATGAATGCAGGTCCAACCAGTGATACCCTCAACCCGTGAATGAGTACTGAAAAAAACCTTCACTCCTGCTCTCCCTACCTGACATATGCGTCCCTCTTATCCATGACCAGACACTCAATTTCTCCCGTCCTCCAGCATTCCTTACACCTATCAGCCTTACCCTTCACCCTAACAGGGACAGACTGTCTCTGTGATTTTGACATCTCCTTTTTGAAGGCTTCCCTCTTCTCAGCTGGCCCCGTAACTGCGAATATCTGTTCCAATCCAGTTTGGAAATTCTTGCTAATATCATCAAAATTGGCCTTTCTCCAACTTAGAGCGTTAACTTTTAGACCCAGTTCATCCTTTACCATCTCTATTTTGAAACTAATAGAATTATGATTATGTGTCTCAAAGTGGCTCCCCACTGATAGCTCAGTCTCCTGCCCTGCCATATTTCCCAAGGGGAAGATGACGTTGAGATCCTTCTCTGTGATGGACAGCATTGATCAAGCAGCTGCAACGTTGTAACTGGGATTGGGGTCAACATTGTCTTCGTCTCATTGGGCTGGATCGAATCATAATTTATCTCAGGGCCATTTTCATTGAGTGTGACAGAGGGATTGTTTGCACAAAGTCGAGCTAATTTCCTGGTGCTACCTTATCGAACTCACCTCATTAACTACCTACCCCAGCTCATAGTGTCCCTCTCATTCAATGCCAGCCCTATTCTCCCACCCATCATGGCTGGAGGCACTCACCATCGCACTGATGCCCCTGGGTATTCCGTGATCCCTGGCACTGGTGCCATCTTTAAAAGGCCAGTTGAGCTTTTTTGATGTCGGAGCTGGTTTGTACAGTTTACCCCGAGCATGGCAGATAAGGGGCAATTACACCACAGTTTGTCGACAGGGGTACAGAGGTCCTGGTAGATGGGCTAGTACAGAGGGGGACCATTCTCTTCCAAGAAAGGGTCACACTATCAGACCCACCGAGCATGGTCTGAGGTCCCCACTCAGGTCAGTGCAGTATTTGAGGTCTGAAGAAATGTCTAGCAATACAGGACAAGCATCAATAACCGTCTCCGCTCTGTTAGGATACGGGTCACTATATTCCCTCTGCTTCCTCACACTCACTGTACATCTGTTGCAGCAGCGACCCAGAACAACATTCATGCTCCACCACTCTCACTGCTGCTTGCAGTACCTTCCCTCTCTTTCTCTCTCTCCATTATTCGCCCCCACCACACACATACGAATAACATTGCATGGATACAACACTGTGGACTGACTCCCTCCAGACACCTCACCATATATCCCCCCCACCTACACCAGCACTAACAGCAGAGGTACCCACTCGCACCCTCCCTCCCTCCGTCCCTCCCTTTCTCCCATTGCAGAAGAAACAGCCTGGAATAGGACAGTAAGAGTCAAGCCGAGTGGTGGAGTGCCCGATATCCGTTCCCTCACGTCCACCCTCCCCCTGCCATGTTCAGGGGAACCTGGTACAAGCCGGAGAGGACTGGGACACCTCGTATGGAGATTCTGAAACATCCACGTCCCACCGACCGAGTGAGGAGCAATGTTCAGCGAAGGGCAATTCTCACTTTAAACCCACTGGCAGCTCCGTTTCCCCCCTGGCACAACTTAGAAGCCGTGGCCCTGATGCCATCTCCCTTTTGTGTCGAGCTGGTACAAATGGAATCCCCACGGTCTCGGTGGGCAGGAGGGTGGGCTCACAACACATCGTCACCACCACCTCCCAGAAAGGGAGCACGGAGACTCCCTCCTACACCTCCCCCTGTAAACAGCTCAGATACTGAAACTAATCTGTGAGATTTACTGCTCTCCCCACTTGTCCTGACATCTTCAGTAACCTGTTCTCAAATACATCCTGGCCCTTTGCTCCTGCACCTTCTTTATAACGGTACAACCTGTTTTGTATTGTCTTTCAATGTCCTTCCTACTAAAGAGCATCACCTCACACTGTGCTGCATTGATCCTCATCTGCCATACACCTGAACAGTACATCAACATATAACTTTCCTGTTGGAGTTCCACACCGTCCTCAACAAACTTTACAATTCTTTCAGGTTTGGTATCTGCAAATATTGAAATTGTCCTACAGTCACACTCCACTCAAAAATACTGACACACACCAAACAGAGCGAGTGAAATATTGACACACTCTCCAGGTCTATATTACAGTCAATGTATAGAGAGTGCTTCTATGTGTCTGTATTCGTGTGTGTATCTGTGTGGGGCGGGTCTGGCAGTCTCTGTGGTGTTTAAAGTGATGTAATATCCTTCAATATGAATTCTGAGTAAGGATCACTCGATCCAAAACGTCAACTTTCATTTTTGTCCAAAGATGCTTCCAGAGCTGCTGAGATTTATCTTGTTTTCAATCTCTGTTGCACCCCCACCCCGATCCCCCACCCCCACCCCACTGTAATCGTGGTGCTAAAGTGTGTAAACGATCAGGGATTCAGTCTGGGAGGGAGATAGGGAGGGCAGCAGCTCGCAGCAAAATCCAACCTGAATTTTGATTGCACCAAACACACACACACACGTGCATACACGCGCGCGCACGCACTCACGCACATGCACACACTCGGTTGGTTTGGAGACGATTGTCATTGTACTTAGGCCCGCAGAGTGGAATATGTTCGTGTGGAGAAATGTCTGCGCTCCTTCTGCAATGTGGAAATGTTTTGTCACTGGGTAGTGTTTCCAATACACAGTTTGCACATTAAAGCATATTTCCATTGCAATTATATCCAAGCAGTTCCGAGTGAGCCACTTTCCAAGGCGATGAGATTAATTTTAATGCACTTCTTGTAACTTGGAATTTTTAATGTTTTATTCTTACAAGTAATCTTACCTTTGAGAAAGGTTTGAAAACACCTAAACCAGACCAGCAGAGTGTGGGCTTGTATCACTTTTAGAAAAGAGGGAAATGGAGAGGAAGGGAGAGTGGTTTTGACCCAGTTTCAGTGATTCACACCAAAAACAAGAAGAGTTCC
Source organism: Chiloscyllium punctatum (assembly GCF_047496795.1). Classification (NCBI taxonomy): domain Eukaryota; kingdom Metazoa; phylum Chordata; class Chondrichthyes; order Orectolobiformes; family Hemiscylliidae; genus Chiloscyllium; species Chiloscyllium punctatum. The sequence goes on from NC_092771.1 coordinate 57,426,007, forward strand.
CATTGCATAGAGATGCAGAGACAGAGATCCACACACTAATGCAGGAACACATGAAACAAGCCCAGAGAGATAGACATGCAAACAGAGGTTAACAGAGACATATATAGACACACAGGAATAGACAAACACGAACAGAAATATGCAGGCACATACTGGGACATGCAAACACACATAGACTCATCGAGTTATACAGGGTATTTGCAAACAGGCCTTTTGGCCCATACAGTCCATGCTGACCATAATCCCAAGTTAAACCAGTCCCACGTGCCTGTGCTTGGCCCAGATTTGTCCAAATGTTCTCTTGTTCTTGTACATAACCAAATGCGTTTTAAATGTTATAACTTCACCCACAATCCATCACTTCCTCAGAAAGTACATTCCCTACACGAACTACATGCGGTGTAAAAATGAATCACCTCACAGGTCCTGATAAGGTGGACCCAATAAATTTGTAGGAAGCTAAGGAAGTGATTGCTGGGTCCCTTGCTGAGATGTTGTCATCATCAATAGCCACAGGTGAGATGCTGGAAGTCATGAGTTTGACTAAAGTTTTGCTATTAAACAAAATGGAAAGAAAAAGCCAAGAACTATAGATTGGGGAACCTGACATCAGTGATGGGCACGGTGTTGGAGGGAATAATGAGCTACAGGATTAAAATGCATTTGCAAAGGCAAGGACTGATTAGGGATAGGCCAAAGTGAGGACTGCAGATGCTGGAGATCAGAGTCTAGATGAGAGTGGTACTGGAAAAGCACAGCAGGTCAGGCAGCATCTGACGAACAGGAAAAGTGACGATCTGGACAAAAGCCCTTTATATGCATCGTGAAATGGGGGTGTGCGTGGATAATCATGTCACACTAATTTGATTTTGTTTTTGTTGAGAAGCAACGGACAGGATTGATTATGGCAGAACGCTGGATGTGATCTATATGGACTTCAGTTAGGCATTCGACATAGCTCCCCATGGAGACTGGTTAGCAAGATTAGATCACATGGAATACTGGGAGAATTACCCAGTTGGATACAGAACTGGCTCAAGGGTAGTGGACAGAGGGTTGTTTTGCAGACTGAAGGCCTGTGACCAGTGGAGTGCCACAGGGATTGGTGCTGGTTCCGCTACTTTTCGTCACGTATATAAATGATTTCGATATGAACATAGGACAGTTAGTACGTTTGCACATGACACCAAAATTGGAGGTGTAGTGGCCAGCAAAGAAGGTTACTTCAGATTACGACGGGATCTTAATCAGATGGGCCAATGGGCCGAGGAGTGGCAGACAGAGTTTAATTTAGATAAATGTGAGATGCTGCATATTGGAAAGGCACATCAGGGCAGGACTTATACACTTACTGGTCAAATCCTGGGGAGTGTTGCTGAACAAAATGATCTCAGAGTACAGATTTATACTTCCTTGAAAGTGGATTTGCAGGTAGATAGGGCAGTGAAGAAAGTATTTGATATGTAATTGGTCAAGTCCATTGTGTATATGCGTTAGGAGACTGGACTGTGACTGTACAGGACATTGGTTCGGGTCACTTTTGGATTACTGTATGCAATTCTGGTCTCCCTGCTCTGTAGGAAGCATGTTGTCAAACTCGAAAGGGTTCAAGATGGGTTTACACTGAGGTTACCATGATTGGAGGGTTTGAGTTACAGGGAGAGGCTGAATAGGCTGAGCCTGTTTTCCCTGGAGAATCAGAGGAGGAGGGTTGATGTTCGAGGTTAGTAAAATCATGGGTACAACGGATAGATTGAATATCCAAAGTCTTTTCCCTAGGTAGTGCAAACAAAAACTAGATGGCAAAGGTTTAAGGTTGGATGGGAAAGACAAAAAAGGGCTCTAATGGACAATATCTTCATGTAGAGGATGTTTCGTCTGTAATGTGCCTCCAGAGGAAGGTATTGAGGCTGGCACAATTACAACATTTAACAGGCATCTGGATGGACAGATGAATGGGAAGGGTTTAGATGGAAATTGACCAAATGCCGGCAAATGGGAGGAGAATAGTTTTGGCTGTCTGGTTGCCATGGACACTTGGATCAAAGGGTCTGTTTACATGCTATACAGCTCTATGACGCCATGTCTTTTAACACACTTTCTCCTCTTATCTGAAAACAATCCCCCACTCCAGGGAAAAGACACCTACCATTCAACATTACCGATACCTCTTATGATATTCTAAACTTCTAAAAGGTTAATTCTCAGCCTCCTACGCTCCAGTAGAAAATGTCCGAGTCTGTTGAGCCTGTCCTTATATGCAAACACTCCATTCCCAGCAACATCCTGATAAATTTCTTCTGAACTCTCCCGAAATTGATAATATTCTCGATATAACAGGGCGACCAGAACTGCATAAAGTCCTATACGACATGCCTCATGAATGTCTTGTGCAACCTGAAAATACCGTCCCAACACCTGTACTCAAAGGACAGTCCACTGCTATTCGTCATTTATATAAATGATTCGGATGAGAACATAGGAAATATACCTAGTAAATTTGCAGATGGCATCAAAATTGGAGGTGTAATGAACAGTTAAGAACGTTACCACAGAGTAAAATGGAATCTTGTTCAGATAGGCCAATGGACTGAGGAGTGGCAGATGGAGGTATATTTAGATTAATGCGAGGTGCTAAATCTTGAAAAAGCAAATCAGAGCATGACTTATATATGATAAAGTCCTGGACAGCGTTGCTGAACAAAGAGACCTTGGAGTACAGGGTCATATTTCCTTGAATGTAGAGTTGCAGGTAGATAGGATAGTGAAGTAGGTGTTTAATATGCATTCCTTTATTGTTCAAACCACTGGGTGCAAGAGTTGGGAGGTCATGTTGCGGCTGTGCAGGACATTGGTTAGGCCACTTTTGCAATATTGCGTACAATCCTAGTCTAATTCCTATCGGAAAGATGTTGTGAAATTTGGAAAGTTTCAGAAAAAATTGACAAAGATGTTGCCAGGGCTGGAGGATTTGTGCTGTAGGGAGAGCCGGAATAGGCTGGGGCTGTTTTCTCTGAATCATTAGGGGCTGAAAGGTGAATTATAGAGGCTTATGAAATCATGAGAGGCATGCATAGGCTAAATAGACAATGTTTTTTTCCCCAGGGTAAGCGAGTCCACAATTAGAGGGCATAGGTTTAAGATGAGAGGGGAAAGATTTAAAAGGGACCACAGTAGCAATTTTTATGTTTAGAGGGTGGTATGCGTATGGAATTAGTTGCCAGAGGCTGGTTAAGGTAAAGTATTTAAAAAGAAACATCTGGATGAGTATATAAATAGGAAGGGTTCAGACGGATATGGGCAGGTGTTGGCAAAATTGACAAGATGAGGTTAGGGTCTCTGGTCGACATGGACAAGTTGTACCAGAGGATCCGTTTCCGTTCAGTACATCTCTATGACTCAACATTTAATTGTATATGTGTTTTTTTTGTTTGTTTTACCAAAGTACAATACCTCGCATTTATCAACATTACACTCCATCTGCAATTCTTTAGCCCAGTGAGTGATAATATTGGGGAAGAAAGGCTGGAAAGTAATCAGTTACCTTGTACCATTTAATGGTTTCAGGAAGAGGGCAGTCACACGTTAGAGCTGGGAAACAGTGATCGGTGTTTCAGGCCAGAAAGTAAGCTCTGTTTTTGTCTCTGGTGTTCCGTGTTGATATTTATTCGAGATCCTTCATAGTGCAGTGGTGTCTGCAGGATTTCATTCCCTCATATTGCAGACTACAGATAGTAGCCATTTAATCTGGAAATAATAAACAAGTATTTAAAGATGTTCATAGTTTATCTCGAAGGCAGAGCTCATAAACTCGACATCCTACAGTTGAGGCAAGTACCTTGCATTTTTTAAGAACGTTATTATTTTAACTGGGTAATTCAGTAGAGTGAACCAGATTTCAATGAATTTGTGAAGGGTAGGTCTTGCCTTACAAGTCTTATTGAATTCTTCGAGGAGGTGACCAAGCATGTGGATGAGGGTAGAGCAGTGGATGTAGTGTACATGGATTTTAGTAAGGCATTTCATAAGGTTCCCCATGGTAGGCTTATGCGGAAAGTCAGGAGGCATGGGATGGAGGGAAATTTGGCCAATTGGATAGAAAACTGGCTAACCGGTCGAAGGCAGAGAGTGGTGGTAGATGGTAAATATTTCAGCCTGGAGCCCAGTTACAGGGATCAGTTCTGGGTCCTCTGCTGTTTGTAATTTTTATTAATGACTTAGATGAGGGAGTCGAAGGGTGGGTCAGTAAATTTGCAGAAGATACGAAGATAGGTGGAGTTGTGGACAGTGAGGAGGGCTGTTGTCGGCTGCAGAGGGACTTAGATATGATGCAGAGCTGGGCTGAGGAGTGGCAGATGGAGTTCAACCCTGCCAAGTGTGAGGTTGTCCATTTTGGAAGAACAAATAAGAATGGGGAATACAGGGTTAATGGTAGGGTTCTTAGTCAGGTGGAGGAACAGAGGGATCTTGGGGTCTATGTACATAGATCTTTGAAGGTTTCCACTCAGGTGGATAGAGTTTGTAAGAAGGCCTATGGAGTATTATCGTTCATTAGCAGAGGGATTGAATTCAAGAGTCGTGAAGTGATGTTGCAGCTGTACAGGACTTTGGTTAGGCCACAGTTGGAGGACTGTGTGCATTTCTGGTTGCCTCACTTTAGGAAAGATGTGCAGAGAAGATTTACCAGGATGTTGCCTGGAATGGAGAGTAGGTCGTACGAGGATAGGTTGAGAGTTCTCGGCCTTTTCTCGTTGGAACGGCGAAGGATGAGGGGTGACTTGATCGAGGTTTATAAGATGATCAGAGGTATAGATAGAGTAGACAGTCAGAAACTTTTTCCCCGGGTACAACAGAGAGTTATAAGGGGACATAAATTTAAGGTGAAGGGTGGGAGGTATAGGGGAGATGTCAGGGGTGGGTTCTTTACCCAGAGAGTGGTGGGGGCATGGAATGCGCTGCCCGTGGGAGTGGGAGAGTCAGAATCATTGGCGACCTTTAAGCGGCATTTGGATAGGTACATGGATGGGTGCTTAATCTAGGTTAGAAGTTCGGCACAACATCGTGGCCCGAAGGGCCTGTTCTGTGCTGTATTGTTCTATGTTCTATGTTCTATGTTCATACCGATCTGGAAGCTGACATTTAAAGTTAAAAATTTGGGCATGGTTTAGATTTTGTGCAGTCGGTAGTATCCCTGCCTCTGAGGCAGAGCTCTGGATTCTATTCCAATTCCTGATCTTCCCTGGAAGTGTCCCTAGCTCGAGACCAGATTGTCTGGATTCAGGTGCAGCGTGTCAAAACAGGCTGATGAACGAACACACAGGAGAATAATGCTGCAACTTTTGGGGCTATTGTGGAGTGGTGGTAGTTTCCCTACCTCTGGCCACTGTAGGGCCAACTGGAGGCCAACTAATCCAACTAGAGGTGTTTAATAATATGTCTGAACGCATTGAGTAAAATGCTTTTAAAATTGTGGTTTGATCGAGATGGAAGAGGTGTCAGTGTTGAATTTCAGAATTTAAGCCCCGGATGCCTGTAAGCACAGACCTTGGGTGGGAGACATATTTGCCCCTTCTAGAGGTTTATAAATTCATGAAGTGCATGGATAGGGGGTGAATAGTCAAGATCTTTTCCCCATGCTTGGAAGTCCACAATTAGAAGGCATAGATTTAATCTGAGAGGGGAAAGATTTTAAAGTGACGTCGGGGCAACGTTATCACTCAGAATGTGGAGCGTGTACATAATGAACTGCCAGAAGAAGTAATGGAGGTAGGTATAATTACAACATTTAAAAGGAACCCAGATGGATATATTGATAGGAAGGATTTAGAATGATATGTTCCAATTGCTGTCAAATAGATTAGATTCCCTACAGTGTAGCACAAGTCCACACCAACTCTCAGAAGAGTTACCCATCCAGAACCATCTCACCACATTTACCCCGACTAATTCACCTGACATTATGTGCAACTGAGCTTGGCCAATTGACATAAGCTGCGCAACTTTGGACTGTGGGAAGAAACCCACGCAGACACAGCGAGAATGTGAAAACTCCACACAGTCAGTCAGCTGTGCCAGCAATCAAACTCAGGTCCCTGGTACTGTGAGGCAGGAGTGCTAACCACTGAGCCACTGCACCACCCCAAGTAGGGCACGATTACTTTCGGAAATCAGGTTGGCATGGACGAGTTGGTCAAAAGTGTCTGCTTCGGTGCTGTACAACTCTTCAGATTCATCAAGCCTTTTGATCGAGGTCCCTGTGTAATCTTCATTGTCCACTACATAGCCAAACTTGGTTTCATCCACAATCTTTCTAACAACGCCTTCTATAATTCTCATCTGAATCATTTGTCTAAATGTCAAAACGAAAATGGATTGAGCAGAAGTCCCTGTGGAACACCACTGTGCACAGTGTCACAAACCTGGTCCCTTTTCTCTTAAAGCTTCCTTTTCTCAAAGATACTGTGTCCTTGAATTTTTTTTCAGAGGCGTCGTAAATAGTTCCCGTCTCCAAGGTGATTGGTTTGGTACAGAGATTGAACGGTTTTGTGATTAAAGGTATAATGAAAGGGGAGTGGTCAGCTCTCGAGTTGAGCAGGTCAGTCCAGAACCAGTTTGCAGTTTAGCTCTGTGGACAGGCTCTCTCTCGCTCCCACTCTCTCTCCCTCTCTCTCTCTCTCTCTCTCTCTCCCCCTCCTTCTGCCCTTCTAACTTTAACGTGCAATCATTTGTTCCATTTCTACTGTTTTTAAGGGGGGGTTGTTTATTGGGATGGTTGTGTACTTTCAGAACAGCTAATTAAGTCTAGTTTGAATAGATTGAGTTCTGTAGGGGTTCTTTATTTTGTTCTTTGTGTTTCATTGTGTAGTTTTGTGAATATTTTTTGTCTATGTTAAAACCTGATAATTTTCACTGTGCACTTACTGAAACAAATTACAAAGTTAGAGTCTGCGCTGCCTGCTCAAGAATATTTTGAGTGGTCTCGCCTAGTCCATAACAACAGGCCTCCAGACCGAAACACTACCGTCCTCGATAATGCTGTCTACTGCTATTAGGACACACACACACATACACAGACACGTACACGACACACATACACATACACACGCACCCATGCATACACACACAGACACACATTCCTGAAGAAGGGCTTATGCCCGAAACGTCAATTCTCCTGTTCCTTGGATGCTGCCTGACCTGCTGCACTTTTCCAGCAACACATTTTCAGCACTGATCTCCAGCATCTGCAGTTCTCACTTTCTCCTCGAAGACACACACAGCGACACACACACACACGCACAGACGCACATACACAGATACACACACACAAAGACACGCACACAGAGACACACAGACACATGCACACGCACAGACACACACACCCACAGACAACACATGCACACAGACACACACGGATGCACAAAGAGACATACACACACACAGACACACACACACACAGATACACACGTGCATGCGCGTGCCGCAGACACACACATCTTTAGAGTCTTTAGGATAAAACTCGATAAGTTATGATTAAAGATGGGCTCAAGGCTTGTTGTGAGAGGGTAGTAGAACTATCTTGAAAAACATGTCATCCATGATCAACAGTTCAGTTGAAAGGATGAGCCAAATGACCTTTTTACTGCTCTAATTTTGTACGCACTATGGTACGTGCATTCGTCTGTGTTAATGTGTGTATTTGCGGGTGCATATGTGTCTGTGTGTCCGTGTTTTTGTGTTTCTGTGTTTTTGTGAGGTTGAGTGTGTCTGCGTGTGCACGTCTGTGTGTGTCTTTGAGTTTGTCTATGTGTGCCTGTGTATGTATCTGTGTGTGTCTGCACATGTTTGTGCTCCTCATTACTTTTAGTAATGGAAATATCAATGTACATTTTTGTAATTTCTACACTGTTTGTTATTCATCTTTGCATCATAGCTTGAGGAACTTTGTTTTAGTCATGAATTTGTTATTTTCACAGAGAAGGAAATCTACATGACTTCTTCCTAGGATGATCATGACCCAATGTGAGACCTATATTTTAAGCCATATCATCAAACTGGTAACACCGATAATTTGCTGTGACCAATAGAGGAGAGGCAGTAGAAAAGAAAAGAGTTACTCAACAACCCAGGGAACTCTGGACTGGTGAGCCTGACATCAGTGGTCGGTGAGTTGGAGGACGGGATTCTGAGGGATAGCCAATTGCATGCATGTTCAAAGGCAAGGCTTGATTGGGGATAGTCACCATGGTTATTTGCATGAGAAATCGTGTCACACGAATTTGACTGAGTATGTTAAAGAGGTGACAAAGCAGATTGATGAAGGCAGTGTTGTAGATGCTTTCCATATAGACTGGAGCAAGTTCTTCGACAAGATTCTGCATATTAGGCAAGTTAGTAAGGTTAGGTCACATGGGAACCAGCGCACCCAAGACAATTGAATAAAAAAATAGATTGAAGGAAGGCGACAGAGGTTGGTAGAGGATTGCTTTTCAGACTGGAGGCCTGTGAACAGTAGTGTGCCAGAAGGATCAATGCTGAGCCCACTGCTTTTCGCCATTTATATAAATGATGTGAATGTGACCATAGATGGTAAGGGTAGCAAGTTTGAAGATTGCACCAACATTTTTGGTGTTGTGGGTAATGAAAAAAATTATCTCAGAGTGCAATGAGACCTCGATCAGACGGGCCCATGGGCTGACGAATGGCAGATGGTGTTTAATTCAGATAAATGTGAAGTTCTGCATTTTGGGAAGCAAATCGGGGTACTTAATGGAAATTTATTGGAGGATGTTGCTGAGCAAAGAGACGGAGAGATGTAGTGCAAAACTCCTTCAATTGAATAGTATAGTGAACAAGGTTTTTGGCATGTTTGCCTTCATTTGTCAGAGCATTGAGCTTCGGAGTTGGGATGTCATGTTACAGCTGTACAGGATGTCAGTGAGGCCACATTTTGGAATACTGTGTGCAGTTCTGGTCTCCCTGCTGTACGAAGGTTGCTGTGAAACTTGAAAAGATTTATAAGGATGTTGCCAGGTTTGGAGAGTTTGAGCTATAAGCAGAGGCTGAATCGGCAAAGGCGGTTTTCCCTGCAGAATTACGGACTTAAAGCTGACCATATAGAGGTTTATAAAATCATAAGGGGCATGGATTTTGTAAATAGACAAGGTCTATTTCCCAGAATAGGGGATTCCAAAAATAGAGGGTATAGGTTTAAGGGGCGAGGGGAAATAGTTTAGATGGAACTTAGAGGAATTGTTTTCATACAGAGGGAGGTGTGCATATGAAATCATCTGCCAGAGGAAGTGATGGAGTCTGGCATCTTGATGGGTATCTGAATAAGGAGGTATAGAGGAATATGAGCCAAATGCTGGCAAATCAGACTCGATCAGATTGGGATGTCTGGTCAGCACGGACAAATTTGCATGCTATATGACTCTTTAAGAGGGATGAGGAGACATTCTAAGCAGGCATTCCATGTGGGAATTCTCTTCCCCACAAGTTTGAGATGCCCCTTTGTTTACATTGATTCAAAGCTGAGTTAGTTAAATATTTGGCAGAGAAGTGAATCATGGATAACGGGATACAGACAGGAAAGTGGGGTTGTGACCATAACCTGATGAGCCACAATCTTAGTGCCCGTTGGAGAAGGCTCAAAGTGTCTAATGGCCCACTCCTGCTCCTCAGTCCCATGTTTCTGTGTTCCATTCAGTCTCTCAAACCTGCTAGACAGGGACAGTTAGAAGCTACTTACTGTGATACCCGAGTGCACAGAAACACAGGAGACCATTCAGTCCCTCAAAACTGTCACACACAATTTGGGCAGGAAAATGTAATTTGAAAGCCCAGGTTGGGTATCAAAGAGGTCGCTCATCTCTCTTTATAGAGCTTCCCCTCTCTGCAACATGTGCTTCATATGTTGGTCATGTGGTAGACCCAGTTTCACGGTGAATACAGCCCCAACACCTCAGCCAGAGATGGGACAGACAATCTGGCAACATTCAATAACAGAGCTTCCAGGAAAATAACACCCCCTGCTTTTCAATAATAGAATGTGGGAACCCCACAACCAGGGGTATGTCATTCATCCACACGCCCCCCTCCCCCCGCAAGCATGTCTTCACCCACAATAACATCATAAGGTATAATATCCTCTTTCATGTCCAGTTCTTCACAGCCCTCAACTCTGATTGTTCAAAAAGCACTCATTACCCCCACACTGTGACCTATTGATATGAGCAAAAGACGTGAACACAAGGGCTCAGGGAAGAGTGACCGGCCCTGACAACAAGGCATCATTTAAATAAGTATGGTCTCAAGGAGCCTGAGCAGGATTGTGCTTAATGGGAATGAGTTGGAAACTTCCCTGGTTAGAGTGATTTAAAGCATAAAGCACAATGATTGTGGTTTGTGTACAAAAATCCATGCAGTCCTGGACATATCTGCAAAAGATCCTCAAGGTAGCTTCCTCAGCGCAAACATCTTCAGCTGCTTCATAAAGATTAGAAGTGAGGGTGTTCATTGAAGGTCACACAATATTCAGGAAAAATGTTCCCCTTCAGCTCCTGAACAAGTCTGTGTCCATGTGCAGCAAGACCTGGACAACATTCAGGCTTGTGCTGTTGGAAGTATCGGTAACATTCATGCAACAGTGCTGCTGGGCACTGCACATTTCCACAGTTAAAAGGAAGAGACTATTCAGCGCCTCATGTTGGCTTCACAGGAATATGAGGAAGTCATTCAGCTCAATGAAAATATTGGAGAAGTTTATAGATAGCCCATTTAGTGCATCCAACGAATTATACAAGAAGAGGGGGAGTCACGTGTTATAGAAGACCGCAGAGCTCCTCAAAAATATTTGAAGGCTTGGCCTAGACTCTATCAACAATGAAATGTTCTGATACAGTAATATCCCATAAACATGTACTTAGCAAAAAGGAAAGATCAGGCACATATTGTCAGATGCAGTTCTCCAATCTAGGAAGGAAAACAAATCCACTGAAGCTTCCAACTCTGTGGTGACCCCAATAGCTTCTGATGTTACTGAGAAACCAAAACACTTCCTGTAATGTGGCTGCCAGAACTGCACACAGTATTCTATCTATGGCCTAACCAATGGCATGTTTAACTCATATTATGTCGCCTCGATGAACAAACACAATGCCTACAGTCCAGTGGCCCCGTGTGATTTCTTAACTGGCTATTACACTGTCCAGTCACATTCAGGGATGTGTGGAGAAACACCCTCTGACCTCCCTAGTGTTCTGCTATTTATGGAATTCTCTCCTGTCTAGTTCCTTCATCCAAAGTGCATCACATCCTATTTATCAATGTTCCATTCCATCTGCCATTGAACTGACAATTCCACCTGTATCTTCCAGTAACATAAGGCCTTCCTCCTCACTGCCAACCACCTGGCAAATCTTTGTGTCAAACACAAAATTACTTATTACTCTCAGCCCCCACCCCCCACCACCCCCTCCACATTAATACTTACATAATTTATGAATACCACAAATAATTAGATACATTACACTTCTCGCTGTGGTACACCACCAGACACTGGTGTATCACTACCACCTTCCGAGTGACTTGGGACCACATAGCAGTTTTCTAGTCCTCTAGCACCTCCCTTGTGTGGTCAGATTCGACTAAAACATTTAGGTCAGGACATTTCCTCTCTTGTCTCCAACAGCATCCTGCGATACAACTCATCTGGACTTTACATAATCCAAAACCATTAATCCCAACTTGCATCCTATATAAATCTGCTCGAGAGCTTCCCAGTCCATCTTCTTGAATTCTGTACCAGCTTCTTCCTTTCTCAAATAAAACAGATGTGAAGCTCTCATGTCACAGTCTATCAATGCTCCCCGGTTTCACATTCTGATTACCTTATTGGTTTCGAAATGGGTCCTAATTTTTTCCTGGTTATTCTGTTCAGCTTGTTTTTGTAGAACATCTTGGGTTCCCCCTAACTTTGTCTGCTGCACTTCTCCATGCCCCTGTATGAGTCAGTCTGCTGTGGGTGAATTTTCTAAGTTTCCCTGAGATCACCTCTCATTCTTTGAAACAGTACAGAACACGGGTACAATCTCATCCACACTGCATGCAGTCTGTGCAGAACGCCTTTACTTCGATATTCCAATTTCCGTTAACTGAAGGCCAACTTCACTTTTACCTTTCCGTTTCCCAAAGTCGCCCCTGAACCACTTGGTTCAATTTTATTTACTATTCACTTTCTGAACTCTTAAACATCCACCTGAATATCTAACTATATCACATCCAATAGTTCTCCATTGTCTTCCCCTACAAGAAACATCTTCAAACCATTTCAAAAAAAGTTTGTTAACAGTGATTATTCAGGTGAGAGCCAAGATGGCGGCGGTCCAGTCGGTCTGCCCTGCTGAGCTCTGCACCAGAACCCAGACAAAGTTATGCATTCACCATCTCTTTCTTCCCTATTGTGGTAAAATCGGAGGTTTTTGATCCCCAGTATTGCTCTATGCCATTTTAACTGAGTAACGGAAAATAACTAAGGGAAAAGGATCATGAGGATCACAACCAGCAGGGCACCGCAGCAATGGATACACCCGTGGCTGTGACGTCGGCCTCTGCGAACGAGCCAGGAGACTTATCTGTGAAGTAGAGCCTGGCCTCAGAGATCAGAGCCTGCGAGAGAAGATTGATTCAGCGATGGAGGAGACCTGAACCAGGCTGGAACTGATCTCAGCCAAGCTGCAGAAGCAGGATCAGGAGACCCAGCGTCTCGGGCCGTGGATCGTCGAGGTGGAACAGCGGATCGCGACTTTGGAAACCATGGCAGAATTCACGACGGGTCATGTCGAAGCCCTGGAATGGTAGCTAAGGGCCTTAGTATAGTAGGTCAACGACCTCGAAAATCAGGGCCATCAGAAGAACATCAGCCTGGTCGGGCTGCCAGAACGAGAAGAAAACGGCCAGCTCGTCAACTTCGTTTCATTTCTCTCACTTACCGCCGAATGAGAAAGTGGGTTTGGGGATGGTGGGGGTGGTTACATTTTGTTTGACCCGGACTGCCTGAGATCAAGGTATGGATGGGACGGATTGAATTTTCTTGTTGTAAGACGCATGCAACTTTTGAAAACATTGTTTTGCCTGGATTTGATGAGCGGCTTCAGCTCGGAAGATCGATGGGGGATTAATGGGTAATATGTACACCCTCTGCAGGAAGGGGGGATCTCTCCACTTATTAGTGTTATATGTTGGTTCATTTTAGAAATATTTGTGAGAAGTTTTGATTTGGTTGTTATTGTAGTTATAGTTTCAAGTTTGTATGAACTGTTTACTGCTTTCACTTGACGTGCTATAAATGGGTTCTTCTCCATCAAGGCTGCCCCATCAAGGCAGCTGGTGGACCTGAACAGGGAGCTGCGTTGGTGGACGTTTGAGATGTCTTCACCCTGACGGTAGGGGCTTCACCTTTTTTTCTAACCCACGTAAGTGCTATACCAAGATTGACATATTTTTTGCCCCATTGGACTTTTTAAATGGGTCATGGGCTGCTTCAGATAGTTATGGCTAACCGCTTGTTTAATGGTGCACATGGAACCTTAAGGAGGGTCACTCACTCATTAAGGGAAAAAGATACTTTCAAGCCTCAGAAAGGAAGGGGTCAACGTAGCCTTGCTGCAAGTAACACATCTAACTGATAAGGAGCGCTTAAAGTTACAGCAGGGAAGGTTCGGTCCGGTATTTATTTCATCCTTTAATTCGAAAAGTAGAGGAGCAGCTTCACTCATTCATACAAACCTTCCACTTCAGTTGTTTGACCAAATTAATGACGAACGTGAGTGGTTTCTGATCCTTAAAGCTTTAATACATGGAGAGGAATATGGGACATTGTATAATATTGCCCCACCACACCCGCTCAAATGCGCACTCCAGGTTGATGACCCTTGGGGAACATTGTAGAATGAAAAGGGAGACTTTAACCGACTTATGGACCCCGAAGTGGATAGGATGTCAAGGGGTCTCACGGGTATTTCCCAGCCATCAAGGCAGCTGGTGGACCTGAACAGGGAGCTGTCTTGGTGAACGTTTGAGATGTCTTCACCCTGAAGGTAGGGGCTTCACCTTTTTTTCTAACCCACGTAAGTGCTATACCAGGATTGACATATTTTTTGCCCCATTGGACTTTTTAAATTCGATGCTGCCCTGCAAAATTCTGATCATGCAGCAGTGTACGTGGATGTTCAGGCCGGTGGCGATGGGACAGGCTCACAGCACTGGCGCATGGATCCTTGCCTCCTGAAAGATAGCAAATTCATTGAGTACTTTTCGCGGGAATTGAAGTTTTTATTGGGACATTAACTTGGGTACGGCCAGTAATCCATCTGTGTTCTGGAAGACTGCCAAGGCCTATGCAAGGGGTTTGATTATTTCTTACTCGGTGACTCAGAAGCGGCAGAAGGTACAGCAGTAGCGTATGCTCAAGGATTGGCTGAAGGCAGCTGAGACAGCATTCTTTGACAGACTGTCTGTAACTAAGTTGCAGCAGATTACAGCCCTCTGGGCTGCTCTCAACACTGCGCTCACCCAGACCGCAAAGAGGGAGATTTCCTTTGCGAAACAGAGGTTATTCGAGTATGGTGCTAAACTGAGAAGGTATTTGGCACACTTGGCCAGAAAGAAGAGTGCCCCCAATCTATTACATCCATTAGATGCTGGTACTATCACCTGCCGTCCCAAAAGGGTTAATGCAGCATTCAGAAAGTTCTACTCTGGGTTGCTCCAGTCAGAGGATTGTGCGGACAGATTGGAGTCATTTTAAGACCCTGGACCTCCCAGGTATAACTTCAGAGCAGGAGTCTCTTTTGAATGCCCCGTGACATCCAAGAGATACAGGATGCGGTAAAGCAGCTCTAGAGTGGCAAACCGATCGACGAGATGGCTTGTGGAGTGAGATTTATTAGGAGTTCATAGACATGATGGCTGGGCCAATGTTGCATATATTCAATTATTCCTGTGGACAGAACTGCCTCCCATCCTCTCAGAGAGAAGCCTCCATAGAACCGACCTGGAGAGCATCAAAAGGACCATTCGCATGGGATAGAAGAAACGAGGAAGTGCATTCATTTTAACCGGAGGTATTCTACCCAACCAGGATATTGGAATATCTTCCCAGAGCCGAAGAGAGGGAAAGCCCCAGAGGATTGCATATTCGTTTCGGCCAATACAGTTATTAAACGTGGAATTTAAAATTTTGTCGAAAATACTAGCGTTGAGGCTGGAGAAGATCTTGTCCTTCATTGTGAAAGAGGAACAGACACGTTTTATTAGGAGTCACAGGTCCCCTGTTAATATTAGGAGAGTGCAAAATATGGTTCAGGTGTGACAGCAAGGTCGATTCCAGGCTTGGTAGTCTCGCTGGATGCAGAGAAAGCATTTGCTTGGGTGTAGTGGCTGTACCTCTTTTATATCTTGGAACTGTTTTGCCTTGGAGGTGTCTTTGCCTGTTGGATGGCAGAATTATATAGTGACGCAACAGCGACATGAGTTCTCACTAATGGTATAAGGTCTAATGGTATAATTGTAGCATCGGCAGAGGTGCCCCTTTCGCCATTAGTATTTGTACTGGTGATTGAGCCGTTGGCAGAGGCCACCCAGAGGGGCCCCAAAATAACTGAACGGGTGGTAGGGTCAGGAAGGCATGACATCATCCTTACATAGATGACGTTCTTCACTCTGTAACTAACCTGATGATATCTTTGCCCCATTTTAAAGAAGTGCTTGATTTATTTTAATCTATCTCGGGGTATAACATCAATTTTATGAAATCGGACACCATGCCTGTTGGGTGTTATTCGAGTACCTGATCATGGGGGGTGCAATCCAATTCCCTTTCAGATGGTCACAAGAAGGTCTCCTCTATTTAGGCATTTTTATCACACCGGCCTTCTGTCAATTACATAAAGCAAACTTCGTGCAAGTGCTCAAGAAGATAAGACAGGACCTTCGGCTCTGGGAAGATATTCCAATATCCTGGTTGGGTAGAATACCTCCGGTTAAAATGAATGCACTTCCTCGTTTCTTCTATCCCATGCGAATGGTCCTTTTGATGCTCTCCAGGTCGGTTCTATGGAGGCTTTAAAGTTGGTTAAGCTTGTTTACCTGTCACCATAGGTGGCCTCTTATGAAGCTCGCCAAATTGCAGCTTCTGCAGGAGATTAAGGGTGTGAATTTTCTGGACTTTAAGAAATATCAACTAGGTTCCATGCAATCAAATGTGGCTGATTGAGCTTGCAAAGACCTGCGGTCAGTTTGGCTGGACATTGAGGCATCCCAGGCAAAATGTCCCCTCATTAATCTGTTATTCATGGACAAGACGAGGATTGTTATGAAACATTGCAGAAATCCAATTGTCCATAAAATAGTTAACGCCTGTAAAATGATGCGACAAAGTGAGGGCAATGTACAAAAATGATCTTCCCCTTTGACTCCCATTGTAGGATTGGTAGGATCCCAGCTGGGATTGATGGATTCTGCATTTTGGCTCTGAGAGTCCAGAGTAGTTTCCTGTTTCGGAGAATTATTTGACGTGGTTGTCATGGTGGTTTTAGAGCAGCTGAGCCAGAAATATGAGTTATCTTGGAGGGGCCACTTTCGTTACTTTTAGATGAGGAACTTTAGACAGAAAAAAAGACTACATTAATGGTTAGTCCCCATAAGTCGGAAATGGAGGGAAGAGTGCTTCGTCCACAGGTGATCTTTCGGTCAACACCCTCTATCATTTATTAAGAGGTAGTGTCTCAAATGATATAGAGCGGCTGCATGGAATCTGGGCTCAGGAATTGTGGGTGGAGATCTCACCAGAGGAGTGGGAAGATATTTGGGAAACCGTAAGGAAGATTTCAATTTGCAATAGGATGTAGGCTATGCAGTTGAAGGTACTCCGCAGGGTTTAATTGACACCCGAGCAGCTTGTCAAATTTAAGACAGGAGAGTCCCCAATGTGCCCCAAATATTCAATAGATGTTGGTACACTTACGTATTGCTTGTGATCATGCCACAAGCTTCATAGGTATTGGTGCACTATAGCAAGTGTTTTGGAAGGTGTTTTGGGAACCGAGGTCAAGGCAAACCTGGTGCCCCTCCTCTTGTGTTCGCTGAATCCTCCCTCTTTTGACTTGCATGGGAATAAATTGTTTAGTATTCTTTCATTTAGTGCGAGGAAGAGCATTCTGATAAACTGGGTTCCAGGAAACCTCCCAGGACTCTGATCGTGGTGTAGGCTAGTTATGGAGCCCATTCCCCTCGACTTCCTTATGAGTATGGGCACCCAAGAAATGAACATTGTCATAGGACGTGGCGGCCCTATTTCAACCATATACACATGGTTTTATTGGCTATATTGGTCAGGACATTTGTGTAACAGTGAGGGCTCTGAGAGGAAGAATTCTGAACAAATACGGGTATGGCAACTCATGCTACCGGTGATAGGGAGCTTTGGTAGGATTGTGCTGGGTGTTGTAACTTCATGTAATTTAATTTATTTTGCCTTGGTTCAGCTCGGTTTAATCTATGCTTTGTTTTGATTTTGTTTTGACATCAGCCCATTGATTTTGTGCACAGGGAAGAGAATGAGTCCATTCAGCCACTCATGCTTCTTACACAGCGACCAGAGTAGGTTATTTCACACCATGTGTCAATTATACAGGATTGGAGGGAATGAAGAGAATATATAGAGGTGAAAGCTTACCATATTCACGATGGAATATAAAGTAATGAGAAAACTGCTGGAATTTAAGAAAATTATTAAAATCGATTATTCAGGAATTAATTAAAGCATATTTACAAAGGGAAGCCACAATCCATCAGAATCAACATAATTTTACAAAAGATGAATCATATTTTCATTATTTATTTGAGTCTTTAAGAATGTGACAAGCAAGCTGCATAATGAGGATCCTGGAGATGGAAAATCAGGACTTGCAGAAGACATTGAATAAGGTGTGCACAAAAGATTAATCTGCAGAATAAGATTGTATATGGTTAAAAGTAATTTATTCGCTTGGATGTAGGCTTGGCGAAACAAAGAATTGCATTGAGTTGGAATAACTGGTTCATTTTCTGTTTCCAAAAATACCATAGGGCTCAGTCCCCAGGCCCCAACTATTAGCAATAAATACTATCACCTATTTGAGGGGATGGACATGCTATAAACAGTTTTTCAGAAGACACTGACTCAGTTGAGAAATTGTAATGAATGGTTAAGGATAGGTTGCAGATGAAACGAAACAATGAAAAGTATGCGGCAGTTTTGGTCAGTGTAACAGAAAGGCAACTTAGTATCCAAACAGAGGGAAACTACGTAGTGCTTAGGTACAGAGGGATCTGGTATCCTCATCCATATCGCAAAAAACACAGATGCAGGTGTAGCAGATAATGAGAAAGGCAACTGAAAATTTAGTATATATTTCTGAAAGAATAGATTATAAAGCGAGGGAGGTACTGATCCAATAATGCCAGGCACTTGTGAGATCGCAATTGAGTCCTGTTTACAGTGTTGGTGTCCTGACTGCAGGAGGGATGTAATTACCATGGAGGCTGATCAGAAGAGGTTTACTAGACTGATTCCAGAGATAAGGAGTTTGTCCTCTGAAGGGAGATTGAGCAATTCAGGCCTATACTCTCTGGAGTTTAGAAAAATGGGAGGAGATGTCACTGAGGACTGGACAATGCTAAAGGTGATTGACAATGTCGACATGCATTGGGTATTTCCTCATGTGGGGCAACCTACAACAAGAGACCACAGTTTTAGGATAAGTGGAGAGGAATTAGAACAGTGATGAGAGAACTTCTCTCAAAGCATTTTAAATCTGTGTAATTCACTGTTCCAGAGTGCAGTAGATGCTGGGATATTGAGTAACTGAGGGGATATGGAGAGTGGGCCCGAAAGTGGGACTGAGACCGAGATGACATCAGCCATGATTGTATTCAATGTTGGAGCAGGCTGACATCAGCCATGATTGTTTTCAATTGTGGAGCAGGCTGACATCAGCCATGATTGTTTTCAATGGTGGAGCAGGCTGCCATCACATATGATTATATTCAATGTTGGAGCAGGCTGACATCTGAAATGATTGTATTTCAAATCCTGGTATTTTCCCAGGCTGTGCAGTAACCATATCCCACTATTATAAGTCACAGCACGAAGGACAAACTATAGACAAAGATGAAGGAGTTGAGATTCAGTTAACGGACACTCTGTTTGCCGTAATGGTGCAGGGAAAACCTGAACAGGCAGTGGGTCAGACAGAGGTGTTTTGGCCTGAAAGGCTAAGGGACTTGCAACAGACAGACAAGATGATAAAAGATATATATGTTCAAGTGTACTCTGAAAAGGAGGCAGAGGATATTCATGAGGGTTATTATCTGAAAGATAGACCTTAAGACAGAAATAGAGACCACATCAGGTTAGTGCAGAGGAGAAATGTGCTGAGGTGCACCCGATTGTGTTGCTGGTAGCATAGAGATAGGAAGTTTCACACGTAGCATATGAACTACCTGTAGGAGGTCACCTGGGGTACGAAAGACTCGGGCTAAGGGACAAAAACATTTTTATTGACCTGGAATGCACAATGATGTGGTTAACATTTGGCATACATGTCATTCATGCCAAATGGTAGGTAGGCTCCCGACAGTAATGAAACTAGCACCTCTGTTGCCAATTCCCACATTTGAAGACCACTTCATGTGACTTATAAATGAGTGTGCAGGTCCCCTTCTGAAAAGCAGAGGAGAGAAAGAATTGGAGAAACAGGTGCTATTTACTCCCCCACAGAGTGAGGAATCAAATCCAAATGTCGTGGATTTTGATGTGCCTCAAAATATGTCAAAAACGTCGAAGTCCTTGAGCAGTGGGGTAGATTAGTAAACTATCTGTCTCAGGAGCATAGAACACAGTTGAAAGGTTTGTTATTGCAATATGAGAAGATATGTTAGAATCATATGGTGGGCACTATTGTATATGAAGTTGTTGTAGAGAGTACTGTTCCGATAAAACAATCCATATCGGCTTTATCCCTCAAAGTCAGACAGGTCCAGAAGGAGGTGGAGGATATGCTCAATGAGGACATCATCGAACCAAGCCCGAGCGAGGGGAGCTCGCCGAGCATCTTAGTTCCCAAACCGGATGGGACTCAATGATTTTGTTTGGATTAGTGGAAGATCGACACTGTTACAAAATCAGACTTATATCCAAGACCAACATTGGAGGACTGTATCGAGAAAGTTGGACAAGTCAGTTACATCACGAAGTTGGATTTAATGCGTGGTTTCTGGCAGGTACCTTTATCAGAGACAGTGAAATAAATTTCTGAATTGTAACACCAAATGGTCTGTGTCAATTCAAAGTGATGCCCTTTGGAATGACAAACACACCCAACACATTCCAAAGACTCATGAACAGAGTTGTAGCCTGATTAATAATCTGTGCAGTCCGTTTAGACGGATGTAGTGATCTTCACTAAGTCCTGGAAAGATCACTTGGTACAGTTGGCAGACCTTTTTGACGAATACGAGAAACAAAACTGCTGATAAAATTAAACAAAACACAATTTGTGAAAGCAGACATGATCTTTAAGGGACAAAATATCTGTCATGGAAGGTTGATCCCATGGAACGCAAAGACAAAAGCAACTGAGGAATTTCCACGGCCAACCTCGAAGAAAAGGGTGCTTCGCTCCTTCGGAGTCAGCGGATTCTATCGGAAGTTTGTTCCAAATATCAGCACTGTAGTCGCACCGTTTACCGACTTGCTGAAGAAAAACACAAAGTATTGGATGACAGAACAATGCAAGGAGGCATTCGACCATTAAAAAGAAATATTGAGCACCAAATCAGTTTCAGCTACACCAAACGCTTGAAAACATTTCAAAGTTGCCGTCAATGTGAGTGACATCGGAGTTGGAGCTGCACTGTGATGAGATGGGATCGTCCTTTTCAAAGAAGCTCAACATCCACCAGAGAAAATATTCCACGATTGAGAAAGGACTATTGAGTTTGGTACTAGCCTTATAACATTTTAATGTGTACTCACAAACGGAGTGTTGGAGATGGTTGTGTACACGGACCCCAATCTGCTGACATTCTTTGAACGCTTTAAAGACTATTTCTTTGGAGTCTTATGTTACAGACTCTTAATTTAAAAATCGTACACGTAGCGTGTCGTAAGTATGTAATCTCAGATGCGTTCTCACAGATTTAACTGATAAAGATTAGACGAGATTTGTAATTGTCCAATGTTAAATATAGGAAAAGGGGAAGAAGTTAAGGTGAACTTAGATTTAGGTTATCTGTATGTTATGGTAATGTGTTGAAAGAATAGAAAAACAAATGAGACCGTGTTTTCATTATGATTGTTCTTTTTTGAGAGAGAAGGGGTTATGAATGTGTAAAGGGTATTGTACCTTTAAGAGAGTTGAAGGATTTCCAAGCACAGTGAGTTCTGGAAAATTTACAATGTAACATGTTGTCCAGCAGCTTGCAGTACCTGGGTTACTATGAGACAAAAAATAAAATCACATTTGATCAATCCATTTAAATTATGTCCCAAGAAGCTAAACTACAACCGAGTTTACATTTGGCATTTTACAATATTATAAAAAAAGGAAATTACCCGATGATTTGGGATAGAAAGCTGAAAAGAAAATTGACCAGTTAGGGGAGAACTGCCACGCCACCAACATCTACAGACTGACCGGAGAATAGCTCTCAGAAATGTACATTTATTTATCAATGACCTGTGACACAGAAACTCTAAGGAGAAGAAGCGAAGACAGATACAAAGAGAAGATTCGACAGCTGGCTGGTTCTGAAATTTGATTATTTTGGTATATCTTAATTGGCGGTGGGGTGGGGTGGGGTGATTGTCGGACCAGTATTGTAGAATAGTAAGTAAAAGATGGGTCAGAGAAAGGAGTTACAAAAAGTTGTTAGTTAATTATTCCCTGTTAGAATTATTTTAAAAAGTGTTAATTTTTGCTTTAAATATTGACCTTCAGGATGGTTATTGGCCTTCCGAATTTTTACACATAACAGCATGAGCTAAATCTTTTCTGTGTTTCAAGTTTAAATTAGCGTGGGGTGGTGGAGATAGTGGGGGAGGGGGCAAGGTTTCGCCCGTGTTGTAACATATTAAATCGGATTTCTCTGCACAGATGCTGCCAGACCTGCAGAGCTTTTCCAGCACATTTCTGTCTTAGTTTCTGGTTTACGAAATCTGAAGTTATCTTAACTTTCTTATTATGTGTATCATTGACAGCCACGGTTGAGGTCCTGGAGGACAGGAAGACAGCTAATGTCGTTACATTATTTGTAATTTGGCTGCAAAGAAAACCCAGGGAACTACAGACCAGTGAGTTTGATGTCAAGGGTGGAGAAGTGTTTGTAGGAGATTCTGAGAGGCAGGATTCACATGCATTTGGAAAGGCAAGGACTGATTAGGGATATTCAGCACGGCTTTATGTCTGGGAATCTATGTCTCACAAACTAGATTGGAGGTTTTGAAGAGGTGACCAGGAAGATAGATGAAGGTAAAGCAACATGCGTTGTCTACGTGGACCTTAGTGAGGCCCAACAAAGTTCCACATGGTAGTCTGTTTAATGAGGTTAGATCACAGGAGATCAGGGAGAGCTATCCAATTAGATACAAAACTGACTTGACTGTGGGAGACAGAGGGTACTGGAAGAGATTTGCTGTTCCAATTGGAGGCCTGTGTCCAGCGTTGTGCCACAAGGACCAGGCTGCTGTTGTTCATGGTTTTTGTAAATGGTTTGGATGAGAACATTGGAACCGTGGATAGGAATTTGGAGATGAAACCCCCAAAATTGGAGTTATGGTGGACAGTGAAGAAGGCTATCTTAGGGAACAAAGATATCTTTATCTCCTTGACAAATGGGCTGAGGATTGGCTGATGGATCTTCATGCAGATAAATGCGAGATGTTGCATTTTGTTAGACAAACGAGTGTAGGATTTATTCAGAAAATGGTAGCGCGCTGGGGAGTGTTGCCAAACAGGGAAATCCAGGGTCCAGGTACATCGTTCCGTGAAAGTGGAGACGCAGATTGACAGGACAGTGAATAAGGCATAAGGCAAGCTGACTTCCATCGGTCAGTGCATTGATTATAGGAATTGGCACATCATGTTGTGGCTCTACAAGAGAATGGTCAGGCCACATTTGAAGCAATTCTTGTTGTCCTGCTATTGAAAGAATGTTAAAAACTGAGAAGGGGACAAAAGTATTTAAAATGATGTGACGGAGACGGGAGCTTTTGAGATGTAAGGATAGGCTGGGATTTTGTTCCTTTTGCGTTGGAGGCTGAGAGGTGACCTTTATTACATCATGAGAGGCATGGATAGGATGAATAGACAAGATCATTTCCTCCGGGTGGGTGTGTCCAGAACCAGACAGGATAGGTTTAAGGTGAGACTGAAGACATTTAAAAGAGATCTAAGGGACAGTTGTTTCTCACAGAGGGTGGCGTGTATATGTAGCGAGTTTTCAGAGGAAGTAGCATTGGGGAGTACAGTTACAACATTTGAAAGAATATTGGATGTGTACATGAATACCAAAGGTTTGGAGGGGTGTGCGCCTAAAGAAAAAAAATAGTAATCATTCAGTTTAGGAAACCAGGTGAGTATGGACGAGTTGAGCCAAAAGGTCTGTTTGTATATTGTATGGTTTTAAGAGTCTATGAGTTTTTCACTCCTCCTTCATCACTAGTCTTTCATTGCATTCAATTCATTTCCAAGTCAAAGCTCATCTGCAGATATTTTAAATGATCTAACTCTCCAAACTTTCTTAAATAGAGAATTCCTGACATTGAAGTGGTTCTGCAGACCACAGCAGCAGCAGAAACAGAATTAAATTCAAACACAATCTGTAACGTTTTTCCTGGGATAATCCCTCAGTCTAACATTCCAACCAAGTTGATCTATGGTTCAGTGATGTATAGGTGAACGTGTTAGTGTCCCAATCGTATGTACCTAAACCTGATGACAACCCATAATTGACTGTCTGCATTCCAAAATGCACAATAACATCTGATCGAGAGGGTGTAATAATCACAACACCAACAAACCAACAGTACTGTCACATCCAGCCATAAATGGTGATGGACGGTTAAACACTTTCATGGAGGAGAGGGCTCACTATTATCCCCATCCTAAATAATGGAACAGTCCTATACATCAGTGTAAAAGATAATGATGTAGTTTTGGCAAGATACTCCGCCAGACGTGTTGAGTGGATGATCCACCTCACCCTCGCATGATGCCCAAAGAATCACAGATGCCAGTCTTCAATCAATTCGATTTGCTTCAAGCGACATGAAGAAACAGCTGAACACAGTAGATACGACAAGGGCAAAGAGCCCTGACACGATTCCTGCAACAGGACTAAAGACTTGTGCTACGCAACAACCGTGTCCCCGGGGAAGCTGTTTCATTCCAGCTCCAACTCTGATATCTTCTTGGCAATGTGGAAAATTACTCAACTACGTCCAGTCCGCGAAGAGGAGAATAATTACCATCTGACCATTTGCCACCCCCTCAGTCCCATCACGATAGTTAAACTGGTAGAAGTTCTTTTTGACAGATCTGTCAAACCGCACAGAAATAACCAGCTCAGTGTGGTTTCCAATAGTCCCTACGTGGAGATGGTGCTGTTGTGGAAATACCACTGGATTACTAATCCAGACCAGGCTAATTCTCTGGCAGCTGATGGAATTGAATAGCAATTAACAACATATCGAGATCTAAAATCTGGTATCAGTAACGATGATGCTGAAATCAATGCCGATTGCAAACTCCAATTTGCTTCATCAATGTACATTCAGGAAGTGAATTCTGGCCTGGTGAATTCCATGCATTCCTGTTCTGGCCTAAACGATACTCTGTACACACATGCATGTGATAAACTTTTCAATGGTCTCGAAAACGGTAAAGTAGGACACAAAATTGTATCAAACTGCTCTGAAGTTTGGAAGGATAATACTGACAGAATTCCCGGCACCAGCCTCAGTATCCGAAAAGGGAATGGGAAGCATATTCTTGTTGACCCTGCAGAGGTCTACTTCCTATCGGCTGAGAGCTTGTGACAGCCATACTCCAAATGCCTCCCGCTCCCTTTCGTGTCGAGAAATCCTTATTCATATTCAGTGCCTTCTGTTCCACAGCTTATGTGGGAGAGAAATTCCCAGAGTCACCAGTCACTGAGTGCAGACATTTATTCTCATCTCAATGCAGACTGGCCTGCCTGTACCTAATACTGTGGCGTCTTGTTTTAGACGTCCCAGGCAGGGTAATTATCATCTTCCAATATGTCTCACACTGTCAGAGTTTTCTATGTCTCACTGAGATCTCCACTCATTTTCCTGAAGCCCATGGAATACAGGCCCAAACGCCCCAAACTCTGCTCTCACAACAAGCCTGTCATTCCAGAGATCAGTCTGGTCATCCTTCACTGCACTCCCTCAATGTCAGGTTTGTCACTTATTAGGTAAGGAGACCAGTACTGCACACAATACTGCACAATGTTCGAGATGGGCTCTCACCAAGACACCCTTACTTCTTTCAGTCAATCCCCTAGAAATTAAGGTCAACACACCATTTATTTTCCTGCCTGCTTTCTGCTCTTGCAATATTGCTTTCAGTGATTGGTGTACAAGGAGATACAGATCCTTTTAAATGTTACAGCTCCCCACTTGGTGGGTTTGTGTACACTGGTCAGCGTGCCAATGCCATTCCCAGTATTGACTTCTGGGTTCAGAACTCACTGCCCTGCATTGACCTCGGAGGGCTGCGCAACAGGAAAAAAAAGAACATAAATCCCTTTAAAGACCAACATGTTTCATACAATCCCTTTTCAAATGATAGGTTGCTGTTCTATTGTACCTATCAAAGTACACACCGTCACATCCACCCCCACTGATCTTCATCTGCCATGTATTTGCCCATTCACGCCACTTGTCTCAATCACCTTGGAGCTTTTGTTTTAAATCCTCCTCACCCACTAACAATCTGACATCATTTCGTGCTGTCAGCAGATTTGATTCCCTCACCTAAATGTTTGGTATGCATTGAGAATAGCTGTGTCAATATTGCTAATCCCTACGACACGCCATGATCCTTCGACTTCAAAACAGATTGTTTTGGTCTCCCCATCTAAGAAAGGAAATACTGGCACTACAATGTATGCAGAGGCGGCTCGTTACGTTGGTTTCAGAGGTGAGGAGTCTGGTTATGAGGAGAGACTGAATAGATTGGAATTATACATTGAAATTGTGTTCATATTTTAGTCCCAGTGCCGTAACATTTGAGTTTACACACTCGGCCATAGTCTTTATCAAGATCTTTCTGAAACTCTAAATGCATTGCATCCATTTCTTCTCTGTATGCATCGACCAGTCAGTTTGTCAAATAGAATTCCCATTTCATGTTGACCCATTACATAAGAACGTACAAACTAGGAGCAGGAGTAGGCCATTGGGCCCTTCAAGCCTGTGCCACCATTCAATAAGATCATGGCTTATCATTTCATGGCCTCAGCTCCACTTACCCGCCCACTCACCATAATCCATCATTCCTTTAATCTTCAAAAAATTATCTATATAAGTTCAAACACATTCAATGACAAACCCTCAAGAATTCCACAGATTCACAAGCTTCTTGGTCAACACGTTGCTTCTCAATTCAGTCCTAAATCTGCTCCATATAGTTTTGAGGCTTTGCCCCGTTATCTAATTTCACATGCTTCTGGAAACATCCTTTATATTTCTATCGTACCTACTCCCTTCACAATTATAAATGTTTCTACTCCTTCCTCCCTCATTCTTTCAAATTCCAATCAATGTATAATTCCAATCTATTCAGTCTCTCCTCATAACCAGACCCCTCACCTCTGGGACCAACCTAACGAGCCTCCTCTGCATACATTGTAGTGCCAGTATTTCCTTTCTCAGACGGGGAGACCAAAACTGCACGTACTACAGGTGTGGTCTCCCCAGCACCCTTTAAATCTGCAACATAACCTCCCTACTTTTACACTCAATCCCTTTTGCAATGAAGGGCAAAATTCAATTTGCCTTGTTAATTACCTGTTGCCCCTACAGACCAGCTTCTGTGATTCATGCACAAGGACACCCAGGTCCCTCTGCACAAGAGCATGCTGCATTTTTTAAACAATTCAAATAAGAGTCCTCTTTAGTATTTGTCCTACCGAAATGGATGATTTTACATTTATTATAATTGTACTCCATCTGCCAGACCTTGACCCACTCACTTCAACTCTTTATGTTCCTTTGTAAAGTTTAACCATCCTCTCCACATTTTACTCTGCCAGTCATGTTAGTATCGTCTGCAACCTTTGAGAATCTACACGTGCTCCCCTACTCCAAATTATCTATGTAAGCTGTGAATAATTGCAGTCCCAGCACTGATCCCTGAGGCACTCTACGAGTCACTGATCAGCAACCAGAAAAACAATCATGTATTCCCACTTGTTGCTTCATGTTAGTTAACCAATCCTCTATCCATGGTAATACATTGCCCGTAATGCCACACCTTACGCAGCAGCCTTTTTGGCGTCACTATATTGAATGTCTTTTGGAAATCTCAGTACACCACACCTACTGGGTCCCTGCAGTCGTCATGTCTTCATAGAATTCCAGTAGGTTCGTTACACGTGGCCTGCCTTTTATTAACCAACACTGTGTCTGCCCAACGGGACATTTTCTATCAAGATACATTGCCATTTATCCTTGATTACAGATTGAAATATTTTCTCCTACAGATGTTCGGCTAACTGGTCTATAATTCCCCATGTTTTGTCTATCTCCCTTTTTAAACAGTGCTGTCCGAACACCTGTTTTCCAATTTGCTGGAACTGTATCAGAGTCCAGTGAAATCAGAAACATTTCCTCAAGTACATTTGCTATTTCTCTCATCACCTCTGTTAGTACCTTGGGATACATTCCATCAGGGCCAGGAGACTTATCTACCTTTGGCTCCATGAGCGTGCCCAACCCTCTCTCTCTCGGGAATGGTTGTTTCCAGGTCCTCACTTACCTTCCTGCCTTTGACAATTACTGACGTGTTATTAGTGTCCTTCATTGTGTAGATCAACTAAATAACTCTTCAATTCCTCGTCCATTTCCTCATATCTCATTACTGCATCCCACTTCTCACCTTCTAAAGGACAATTGCTTACCCTAGCCATTCATTTCGTTTTGTATATTTATCGAATATTTTGCTATCTGTCTCTATATTCTGAGTAGTTGACTCTCATAACCTATCTGATGCGTCCTGATCACTTTTTTGTTGCTTTATTTTGAAATTTAACGGTTTTGACATTATTTTGACATTTAAAGTTTTCCCAATCTTCTACTTTTCCACTGGTCTTTGCCATTATTTATACCATTTATTTTAATTTGATAGCCTCCCTTATTTCCTGAGACATTCATGGCAGATTGCCCTTTTCCTACAGTCCTTCCATTTCACCATTATATGCTGTTGCTGAGAACGTTGAAAAATTGTTTTGAAAGCCTTCCACTGTTCATCAACGGTTCCACCGTAAAGTCTTCACTTCCAGCCATCTTTAGCCAAGATCAAAGGGTTGTACAATTTATGCACATGAATTGAACACACCTAAGATTGCTCTTAAGTACTTAATCAGTTAGAATGGAAACGCGAGTTTGATTGATTAAAATGCAAATCACTCCCTGGAGATAACTTCAGGTACTATCGATGTAAATGAAATAACACTTGCTGTCAGATAATATATTCTACGCCTGAGGCCTTGTTTGGACTCTGTCTGTGTCTTGACCTGGAGTCAGACTGGTTTTATTTACAAAGTAGGAGTAGCGCATGTGCGTATGTGTGTGAGAGAGGGCATGTCTGCGTGAAGGTGAGTGAGAGACACACATTCTGTTTGTGAGAGAGAGTGAGGTGGATTGTGCGTGTGTGTGCGGGATGGAGAGAGACAGAAGGTCTGTGTTCATCCGTGTGTGTGACAGAGTGGGGTGCGTGTGTGGAACGTGAGAGAGGGGCAGTGTGATTGTGTGTGAGGGGCAGATAGGGAGAGTGTGCATTAGTGTATGTAATGGGGAGAGTGAGAGTGTGGACTTGTCCAGACTAAGACACAGACACTGATCACTTTCCCCACATACACTCACTCCGTGGTTTCAGAGCTTCCCCTCTCTGTAGCCTCTTCTCCATTTGTTGTTCATGTTACAGACCCAGATGCTGTACCTACCGTCCCCATGTTCCATTCAGAGTTGGGTCACCAAATTCTCAGGTTGTCCGGAATGTCTGAGGCAGCTCACAGCACAACCTCCAGCAAACCATCCCCAGCAGCTCCACTAACTTTTAAATAACAGGAGTCAGTCACACGCCCATCAGCTACAAGTTAGCTGCCTAGTCCTTTACGATTATACTTAAGGGTATTCCTCGTTTTAATGACTTCACAATCAACTGAGAGAGACAAACAGAGGCATTCCGCGATCAGGCACATACCAAGTTTCAAACACGTAAGTCAGAGCTGTTGGAACACCGCTGTCCATGGAGCACTACATGGGACACATCGGGAAGTGACCACCAGCCTGGCACACACCATTTCAATGTTTCTGAAGTTCGCCATGCCAGCACTCGATACACGAGGGAGTCAAAAGCCAAGGCCAGGGAAAGATGCAGAAAAAAACCCAAATAATTAATTAACTGATAACTTGGTGAAAATGTGGATAAGGAGATGGGGTGATTGAAATAACTGGATAAGTGAGACAACAGTGGGCCCAATCACAAAAATGCATACATTGAAGAAAGTCATTGCCAGATTAGCTGGAATGGTCCATTGCCTCAAATTTTGAATCTGCTTCACAAATCAGCACAGACACCATAAACTGGGGTAAGGTAATGGCGAAGATTGAGAGCTAAGCAGACCGTGCTTGTGGACTACTCCATAAAGTGGACTATCTGCACAGCATGAAGAACATTGCAAACTTTGCCAGGATATTGCAACCCTCTAACACCACCCTCGGTCTCCTACCTTTGAACCAATTTTGTATCCAAATGGCTAGTTCACCATGTATTTCATATGAACGAACCTTGTTAAACAGTTGACCATCCACAATGTTGTTCAACACCTTACTGATGTCCATATCGACAATGTACACCTCTCTACCTCAATTAATCTTCTTAGTCGCTTCTTTAAAAAATTCTGTCAGGTCAGTGAGGCACAATATTGCTTGCTCAAAGCCATGTTGACTATCCCTGATCAGTTGTTACCTTTCAAAATGCGTGAAAATCCAATGCCTTGTAATCCTCTCCAACAACTTACCCACCACTGATGTCAGGTTCACTGGCTTTTCCTTATTACCCTTCTTCAATCCTTTAAGTAATGGCACCACGTTCACCAACCTCCAGTCTGCCAGCACTTTACCTGTGGCTAATGTTGATAGCACGGGGCTCAGCAATCACTTCCCAAGCTTCCCACAGAGTATAGCGTACATCTAATAAAAGCCAAGACATTTTCCTTCCTTTGCATGTTTTAAGACCTCCAGCAGCTTCTCTGTAGTACAGACACTTTCCAAGATGTCACTACATATTTCCCAAGTTCCCTCGCTTCCATATCCTCCTGCACAGTAAATACTGATACAAAATATTCGTTCAGTACCTCCCCAATTTCCTGTGGTTCTGCACATGGGCAGCCTTGCTGATCTTTAAGGATGTCCTATTCTCCCCACAGATACTCTTCGTTCTTGACGTATTTGTAGAATACCTTTGGAATCTCCTTAACTCTATTTGCCAAAGCTATCACATGTCCCCTTTTTGTGCTCCCAATTTACCTCTTAAGTATACTCTTGTTGACTTCAGACTCTTCTAGTGATTCACTTTAAATCAGGAATTAAGATGCTAATGATGACCATTCCGATGTAAGAAAAATCCATCTGGTTCACTGACACCTTTAAAGGAAACAAGCTGCAATCCTTACCTGGTCTGGTCTACATGGGACTCCAGACCCACAGCAATGTGGTTTACTGTTAACTGTCCTCTGGGCAATTAGATGCTTGCCTAGCCAGGGACGCCCTCATCCCATGAATGAATTAAGAAAACAAAACTTAATTCCTGCTGTCTATACCTGACATATCCTTCCCTTTTTTCCGTGACCAGAACCTCAACTTCTCCAATTCTCCACCATTGCTTACACCTACCAGCCTTACCCTTCACCCTAACAGGGACATACTGTCTCGGGACTCCTGTTGTCTCATTTTTGAAGGCTTCCCCCTTCTCTGCGAATATCTGCCCCAATCGACTTTGAAAATTCTTGATTAATATAAAAATTGTCTTTTCAACAATTTACAACGTTAAGTTTTAGACCTGGTTCATCCTTTTCCATCTCCATTTTGAAACTAATAGAATTATGATGGCTTGCCATAAAGTGCTCCCACACTGATACCAAAACCACACCCTCTCCACTGCCTTATTCCCAACGGTAAGGTGATGTTTAGCTCCTTCCCTGTGATGAAGAGCATTGGACAAACAGCTGCAGCGTTGTAACTGGGAATGGGGTCAGCAGAGTCTTCGACTCATTGGGTTGATTCTAACAACAATTTGTCTCAGTGACATTTTCATTGCGTGTGACAGAGAGATTGTCTGCACGAGGCTGAGCTAGTTTCTTGGTACTATCTTATCGAATGCACCTCATTAACTACCCACCCCACCCCATGGTGACTCTCTCATCATGGCTGGAGGTACTCACAATTTCCCGGGTGTCCTTGGATATTCCCTGATCCCTGACACTGGTGCCATCTTTAAAAGTCCAATGGGCACACGGTTGAGCTTTCTCAGTTTGGAGCTGCCCTGCACGTTTTACCCCGAGCATGGGGGATATGGGGCAATCAAACCACAGTTTGTCGACAGGGGCACGGAGGTCCTGGTGGATGGGCAAGTACAGGAAAGGATTATTCTCTTCCCAGAGGCGGACACATCACCAGACCCACCGAGCATGCTCTGAGCTCACCACCCAACTCAGTGCAGTATCTGCGGTCTGAGGAAATGCCCAGCAATACAGGGCAAGCATCAATATCCTTCCCCACTCTGTCATGATAAGGGTCACCGTATTCTCTCTGCTCCCTCACACTCACTGTATATCTGTTATAGTACCGACACACGAACAAGGCTCATGCTCCACCACTCTCACTGCTGCAAATCGCACCTTCCTTCTCTCTCTCTCTTTCCTCTCCACTATATCTCCCTCACTAATAACATTGTTTGGATACAACACTGGACTGACTCCCTCTGGACACATCACCATCTCACCTCCCTCACCACCCACACCAGCACGAACAGCAGGTACCCCGACTCCCACCTTCACTCCCTCCCTCCAATTCTCGCATTCCAAGAGAAACAGCCTGGAATAGGATGGAAAGGTACAAGCTGGGTGGTGGAGTGCCCGATATCCGTCTCTCCACCACCACCACCCGTACCTGTGTGACTGTATTTGACCCTGTGAGTATCTATAATTAAGTGCAGGTCTGACGTCTCTGTGGTGCTGAAAATGTAACAATCTCTCCCTCAGCTGGCCTGCCCAGCGTATGCAGCGATAGCGGCAGAGAGTGACAACCCTCGAGGATTCAGTCTGGGTGAGGGAGAGAGTGAGAGAGCTCATAGCACGATACAACCTGATAGCACCTTCAACACACACACACGCGTGTAGGCTCGCACACACAATGCTGGTACATGGAGAATTGCAAATATACTTGGGCCTGTCAGAATGGAAATGCTCACCTCCAAGTGAACCATTTTGTCAGACGGTGCCATGAATTGATTTCTCATTCTGTGAGTTGCAATCTTAAAACTTATTTGAGAAAGTATTGAAAAGTCCTGAAAAAGGCCCAATAGTGTTGCTAATGACGCAGTAACAACATTGCTCAGTATCGAACAAAACAGCTCTATGCTTCCAAAGATATTATTGGAAAATCAAACGGCCGTGCAATTTGAGATATTCACAGAAGATTTGTTATCTTCTGAGAGAGTAAAAACTCTGCCATTGATGCAGTGGTGTGGAGAGTCCAGCAGAGGGTAGTATTGTATGAATCCAATCACCAAACTCAGAGGCTAGCACTGCTGCCTCACAGCGCCAGGCACCCGGGCTCGTGTCCACCCTCAGGCGGATTGTCTGTGTGAAGTTTCACATTCTCTCTGTGTCTGCGAGGGTTTCCACCGGATTCTCCTGTTTCCACCCACAGTCCAAAGATGTTGATGTTAGGTGGAGTGGCCATGCTAAATTGTCCATAGTGCCCAGGGATGTGTAGGTTAGGGGCATTAGTCATGAGTAAACGTAGGAGAGTATTTCAACCAGTCTGGGATGGTTTTTCATCGAAGGGTCAGTGTGGATGTGTAGAGTCGAAGGACCTGCTTGCACACTGTAGGAATTCTATGAACTCTGCGAAGAACAGGGACAGACAGAGAGAGAAGAGGGAGACTTTGATCCCAATTTTAATCTATTTACTTCAAAAACAACTCTACACAGAGATGCAGACAGAGGTACACACAAACTGAGATACTGACACTAACACATAAAATATATGCACACAGAGATACGCACACAGATATGGATGTTTACACGCAAACACGCGAACATAACCCCACATACCGGCACACACTGTCTTTAATACTGAGATATATGCGTTTTCATTAATAAGTTATCAATGGTCAGTCGGAGAAGGCAGGAGAATGGGGTTGAGAAATAGTTTAGCCGTGATCAAATGTCATGGCAGACAAGATGGGCTGAATGGCCAAATTCTGCTCCAAGGTTCATTGCTCATATGATCTTGCGGTGCCTGGAATTGTCTTTCCACGAGGTCAGAGGAGGCTGAATTTGGTAAGTATTATTTAGGAGAGTTAATGAGAATGTGGACAGGCTTGAGGGGCTGAATGTTCGATATTAATTCTTAATTGTCGACTCCTTATATATCAAAAAAGTGGGGTGATTCGTTTGAGGGGAACGCATTTTGAGAATAAGGACCTTCCCATTTCCCATTTCTGACTGAGACAGGGATGTTCGTTTCTCTTTAGGGTTATATGATTTGTGATGTTCTCATGCCGAAGTAGCAAGGTTCAGTTCCATAGATCTTTGATGAACAAGAGAATCCATATTTATTGAGAACTGACAGGAAGGGGATGTTTAGTCACAATCACATCAGCAATGCACATTCTGAATGGTGCAGCAGGCCCGAGGGTGTGAATGGCTAGATGCTGTTCTCTCAACCACTCAATAATGTTACAGAGGTAAAGAAACATCCCATTCAGCCAGTCAAAATCATTATAATGAGACAGGCGGAGACCATTTTGCCCTTTAAGGATTTACACAGGAATAGATTGAAGTCATTCAGCCCACTAAGTACATTACACAGTGTAGGATGAGGCCATCCAACCTTTCTAGCCTGGTGCCCAGCAACAGGGGAAACCTGGTAAACTATCAGGGAATAAACATTCGGGATAAATGTTTATATTCAGGTTGTAAAGTTGCAACTTGGTGGAATGCCTCAGGGATCAGTGTGACATTATCAACAATTGACAATTTACACCAATGACTTGGATGCGGTGACTGATTGGATTGGAACTCAATTAGTTCATTTACCACGATAATCATTTAACAGCAGATGGAGACTCTGCAATGGAATACCGACAGGGGAAATTAGTGAGCAAAGCTTTGGCACAAAACAGTATAACAAGGGCTAAGGGAAGTCAGTGCTCAGAACAGATAAAATAACAGTAACCTACTTAAATGGAGAGAACATCACAGCTACCTTTTTCCTTTTGATGAGAATCTCCAAGGCTCTCGTCATCCAAGGTTCCTTTATCTTACCACTTCTTGCCAGTCTCAGAGGGACATATTTACTCATCACTCGCAACAACTGTTCCTGAAACAGTCTCCACATGTCTATAGTGCCTTTACCATGGAACAATTGCTCCCAGTCCATGCTTCCTAACTCATGTCTAATTGCATCATAGTTTCCTCTTCCCCAATTAAATATCCTCCCATTTTGCCTAATCCTCTCCTTCTCCATAGCTATGTAGAATGTGAGGCAGTTGTGGTCACTCTCACCGAAATGCTCTCCTACCACAAGATCTGATTCCTGCCCGGCTCGCTTCCGAGCACCAAGTCGAGAATGGCCTCTCTCCTCGTTGGCCTGTCAACGTACTGAGTTAGGAAACCCTCCTGAACACACCATACAAAAACAACTTCATTCAAATCTTCTTTTCGAAGGAGGTTCCAATCAATATTAGGAAAGTTAAAGTCACCAATTACAACAACCCGACTACATTCACACTTTTCCAAAATCTGCCGACCTATGCTTTATTCAATCGCCCTGCTGCTATTGGGGGGCCTGTAGTAAACCCCTAACGAAGTGACTGCTCCCTTGCTGTTCCTAATTTCCACTCATACTGATTTGGCTAGGCAGATCTTCCTCGAAAATGGAAGCTTCTGTAGCTGTGATACCCTCTCTGTTTAGTAGTGCTACACCCCCTCCTCTTCTCCCCCCCCCCATTCTTTTTAAATGCTCTAAACCCTGGAACATCCAGCAACCATTCCAGCCCCTGAGAAACCCATGTCTCTGTTATGGCCACAACATTATAGAGCCAGGTACTGATCCATGCTCTAAGGTCATCACTTTTATTCCTGATACTCCTTGCATTAAAGCAAACACACTTTAACTGATCCCTTCGTTCCTTCCCAGGAAAATCCTTCCCACTAGCTGGTCTACCTCTTGCTACACAGCTCAGGTTCCCACCCCCCTGCCTTACTAGTTTAAACCCATGTGAATAAGAACGTGAAAGGTATGAGCAGAGTGAACAGACAGCAGCTGTTCCCCTTTGTCAAAGGGATAAAAATAAGGGAGAACACGTTTATTTAAAAGATAAGACACTAAGAGAGGATTAGTTGAATCTGTTTTGAACCCAGATTGCCTGAGAGTGTGGATAAGGTTTGTGATAACCTCACAAACTTTATAAAGCACTTGTATCAGCACTGGATGATGTAGACACGATGGGCCTTGTCTTTATAACATGATTTCATGTGGTAGCAGCCACGAAAGCTCTGATATACTCTGCCAATTGGACTTGTTGGTTTGTTCCATCGAACTGTGCTCAGTAAGTGGCGAGATTATAAACCAGCATTATCCCATGGAGTATCAGCACTTACTCAACCGAGGACACGTCAGTCATCTCGAAGAACATCGAGGATTACACACATGCTCAGTGAAGAGTCATTCAACGACAGCACCAACAGTATTCCAACTGCTTGACAACATTATTTTAAGGACACCAATGACATAGAAATAGACTTCCTTTCATTATTATATAGACTTCTCGTGTAAGGTTGTTATTTCTCTGAAGAATAGTAAATTCCTTCTCATATATTCATATTGATAAAGAGTCCGTTTTCCTGCGAGCTGTTCATCACAGCAAGACAGCTTGTGTAACACTCCATCCACCAGCAGTAATATTTACTCCCAGCTAAACCAGCACATGAGATGCACTGCTGGTACTCCATCCCACCAGCCACTTGGATGGACCAACACCAACTGGACTGGAACTTCTCAAGGACAAATTATTGCTGGTCTGGCTCCATGTAAATCCCAAATGAACGAAGAAATCAATCCGATTTTCTAATAATTATTAAACAATGAGGACATTTTGTTGATCTGATGTGTTGGTCGCTGTCTTTGAAGTTGTATGATCTATTTCCGTGAAAACATTTTGTGCATGAATTGAAAGAACAAAAAAGCTCAGGTCACAGATACACGGTAACGCAGCATTTAAACATAAATTGCCAGGGAATAGTAGGGTATAGATCTTCAGGTAACTGGGAATAATGTAGTTTGGTGTTTTATGGCTGGCATAGTTGTACTGGGCTGAAAGGCCTGTTTGCATGCTGTATGATTGTATCACTTTAATTGTTGGAAACAGAGAATGTAGTCTCACTATTTCCATAGCTTGTGAGTATCAAGTAGTGAGGAATACAATCTTGAAGGGCACATAGGATATGCAGTTAGATCATTATCTCTTCACTATCAAATTGTTCAGAACCCTTTTCTCTGTTTGTAACATATCTGTTAGTGTTCCTGCAGCACAAGAATCCCTGGAGTTAATCACCATATTCTGAATAGAAATTAAACACAGCAACAGAATGCTGGCCTTGGTAATGAAACGCACCTCACAAGAACAACTGGAAGGAATCTGAAGTATTAAAGTTATCCATTCGACAAAATATGATTTTTAAAGCAGTTTCAAGGCAGGCTTTCCCTTTGTCCTATGCTCGTGACCTCTCTACAACATCATGAACCTTTCCTGAGTGCTTTTCCCGTGCTCTTTAAAAGTCACATTTGGAAAGCTGTGCCCAATAATCTGAAAGGAGAGTTTTCATGTTCATAAGAATTGTGTCAGAATTTTTCAGTATTTAAAGACAATAGAAATGCAGAAACTAGCATCATGAGTAAGGAATCAAAACAGCTCCATCATGCGATAAGATCGTGGATGATCTGACTGTGGCCTCAATCAGACATTTCTCCTTTGCTCTTAAAACATTAGTGCGTCATTCTTAGTCATGAATCTGCATGCCTTTGCCTAAGGAATATTTAATGTGTTATCCTCCCTCGCTCTCTAGGAAGGGAGTTCCACAAGGGCACAATACTTTGAGATGATTACACCAAATCACCATCTTCTTCACTGAGATATTCTTCAGCTTTACAACCCATCCACTCATGGTAATCTCTGACACAAGCTGAAACATTGTTTTAGAATTCAACTTGAAAAGACTACTTGGAATATTCTGGGGTTAAACAAGATCACATATTGTTCGCGTAAACTCCAGCAGATCCAGGGCCAGTCAGTTCAAGATGTCCCCCATAAATAAACGCTCCTCCCAGGAGTCAGCTGAGTGAACCTTCTCTGGATTGCATTTCATATCATTGTGGCCATGACTCTCTTGGTGTGGTTACATCACATTATAAATCTGCACAAAATAATCCCCACTTTTAAATGTATTCTGTTTCAGAAATTTTCAACATCTATTTTACCTCAATAAAAATTTGATGTACACGAAGGTTTTTATTTTGTAACCGAGGTGCCCGGTTCCTCTGTGCCTCAAGCCAATGTCTCCACTGAAATAATACCCTACTTTCTATTCAACCCACAAATATCTTTCAGCATAGACACATTTTTCTACTATGTTCCATACACCAATATTTGCCTGTTCACTTGGCCCACCTTAATCTTCTTAAGGTGTCCTCTTCATATCTTCCTCTTCATATCTTCCTTCTCGAACAGTTTCAAAAGTTTGTATTCTTCCCTAATGCAGACAGAATATTTGGCCAAAGAAACACACTGTGGCGACATTTCAAAGTAATTGACAATGAAATATTTTTACTCCATGTCTAAGCTATAAATTTGATGCAAAGCGAAAGTCCCATCACCCAGTTCCCATTACTCAAAGTAGGATCAGATGGTGTGGAATGTGTGTGGGTAG
This sequence comes from Chiloscyllium punctatum, assembly GCF_047496795.1. Taxonomy (NCBI): domain Eukaryota; kingdom Metazoa; phylum Chordata; class Chondrichthyes; order Orectolobiformes; family Hemiscylliidae; genus Chiloscyllium; species Chiloscyllium punctatum. The sequence continues at coordinate 57,464,575 of NC_092771.1, forward strand.
ATTTGAGGAACCGCAAAGGTGGAAAACCATAGTTGGAGTAATGTATAGGCCTTTGAATCGTAGTCAGGAGCTGGGGCGCATGATAGACCAGGAGATAGAAAAGATATGGAAGAGAGGCAAAGTTACAGTGATTGGGGGACTGAGAAAATTAGTGGTAGTAATTTGAAAGGAAAGGAATTTTTGAAATGTCTACAATATGGATTTTTGGAGCAGCTTGTCGTGCAGGCAACAATGGAACGGGTAATGCTAGATTTAGTGTTGTGCAGTGAGGCAGACTTGTTAAGGAAGCTTAAGCTTGAGCATAAGAGAAAGCAGATAACATGGCAAATAGCAGTGGGAAACCAGAGGATTAGAAAGCTTACAAAGTGGAACAGAGGGCAACAAATTAAGAAATAAGGACAAAGACGATTAAATACAAGGGTAAGCTATCCAGTGATATAAAGGACGGCTGTAAGAGTCACTTTAGATATATAAAGGGCAAAAAAGAGAAGCAGAAGTGGATATTGGGGCACTGGAAAATGACGCTGGAGAGATAGTAGTGTGGAACAAATAATAGATGAGAAACTGAATAATTATTTCACGTCTGCTTTCACGGCGGAAGACATGAATAACATCCCAAAAATTCAAGAGAATGAGGAGGCAGAGCTGATTAGGAGAAGTTGCTTGAAAAACTAAATGGGTAAATAAGCTGGATGGAGACATTAATGGGGATATTCCAGAAATCTTTGGAATCAGGGAGGGTCCCAGCAGACGAAAAAATTGTGAACGTGACACTTTTTTTAAATAGATATTTTTTTAAAAAAAGATTTTGAATTTTTTTTTACAAAATTACAAAATAGTACAAACTAGTGTATTCTGCTTTACAATATAATAACAACCCCAATATAGAATTTAAAAACAAACTACTAATCTATTCTCCAAACTAGCAAACCATAAAATAGGATATCCTACAATACTAACAATAAAACAAAAGGAGAAAATAAAATAAAAAAGTAAATAAATAACTAGATACTTTTTTTTATTTTTATATTAAGTCTAAACAGAACCTATATTGATACAGGATTCCTCCTCCCAGGGGCCCTCGAACCAGCCAGAACCATCCCCACGGCAAAGCAAATGCTCTGAACAATGTGGCCGATATATCTGTGACAATGTAGTTCAAAAAGGACTGGCATGTTCTATAAAATAATTCCGTCTTTTGGTGCACCTCATTCGTAAGGAAATTAAGGGGGATATATTCCATGACTATCCTGTGACAATTTGAAAGTCTTGGGGGACTTTCACATATCGAAATCTCTAAAATGCTTTTCCCACGGACAAAAGGAAATAATAATGAATAATTTCCTCCCGTAGACATCCAAAGAGGGGAAATTTGGGGAGCCCAAAAGTAGACGCACTGGGTTCCAACCAAATCTCCGAACCCAAAATCTTTGCCAAGACATTCGCTATTCTGTCCCAATACATGCGGATCTTACGGCATGTCCACAGACAATGCGTGGAAGTACCAATTCTTAGTTTGCACATAGGACACATTGGAAGTGCTCCTGCCTTGAATTTTGCAAGTCGCTCAGGTGCCATGTGAGCGCTATGAAGTATCTTCAATTGGATAGCCTGGGTTCTGTTACAGATATGGATCCTCCTGACGTTTTCTCAGAAGTCCTCCCACATCTCTGAAGATATTTCCATCCCCAACTCTTGACCATTATATAACCGTTCCATGTCCTCTGATACCTTATTAACTAGTTAGTCGTAGAGGGTACTGACCGCGGGTGGATGCATCTGCCGAAGCACTCTACTTTCCCTATCAGATTGATATGGATTAATTATCAATGTTTTGTATAAAGTCTCGTATTTGAAAATATTGAAAAAGATCTTTGCGAGGCTACCCAAATTTTTAACACAGCGGTTTGAAGGACATCATG